>NC_143395.1:279025097-279328128 GCF_052110815.1 Crocodylus siamensis | reverse complement strand
CAAAGGATAAATTGCAGTAGTATTTGTCTACACAAGATGCACTTGAGAAGTACCAAGCTGCATCTGAGAAGTACATAGATCCGTGGAGTTCAACCTTCTAGAACACTAGGCCAGATGCTTGCAACCTGACTGTACCACAGATCACTAGTCTTCACCTAGTAGGAGGGGTGAGGGCAGAAAGGTGGCTGCCAATCTCAGAGGGAGGGGGAGAGGAAGAGAGTTTTTTCTAGGACACAGTGCCTGCTATAGGGGAGAGGAGAGGGAGAAAAGGAGGGAAAGAATAAGCAGTGTCTGCCTTAGGGGATGTGAAAGGGACAGCAGGGATAGTGGAGGGCATCAATGGCATGGCAGAGGGCAGGAAAAGGGATGCACTTAGCAAAGCTTCTTCCTGCTGATCCCCTGTGCTGCACGCTAGATCTAGTTTTGGCATCTCCTAGGCATTTAAAGTGGCATATGCAGCCTGCAGGCCATAGGTTGAACACCGCTGATATAAATGTTCTGATCTGGGGAAAAATAGTGGAAGAACATGTTAATTCTAGCATGGCAAATCCAACTTCACATGTCTGATTTGTAAATCGGGTATATTGCCACTGCACAAGAACAGAGTCAGATGGTTTGGAGTATTGTAGCACTGTACCCAGCTACTGATGAAAAATTTGGAAAACTTCAAGGATGAGGAAAGACAGAGAATATCTCACTCTTTCTCTTTCTGGAGATGCCTGGAGTCGACTTGTGGCTACTGAGATTTACTCTTTAAGGAGTCGCATGTTAATAAGCATGTTTTAGAAAATAAGCTTTTTCCAGCTGCATGAATGTCTCTTGCATTTCTTTTTGCTTTAGGAAGTGAACAGCCCTGTTGTGTGTTGGGAAATAGTTCCTTAAGATAAAGAGAAGATATAAAAGAATGTGAAAAATCCCAAACCAGAGAAAATTATAATGAAAATATGGTGAAAAATACATTCTGTATGAATGATACATGAATCCTGAAGAACACAACTAGAGAGCTTTTTGTGAAGGAGGATCTTTAATACAAGGCAGTAAGTTTATATATTTTGTTTTATGTATATAATTGTATGTATACATGAAGATACACATACATACATGTAAGTTTTACTATATGACATATATACTCAAATCCAAGATGAATTTTCCCCTTTTCCCATTCTACATGTGGAAAAAAGACCCTGGTTTTGGAATCAAGTATGGGTTAGGTGGGGCAGACAGGCAGCAGTTGCAGGTCTAGCTCTGGCTTTGAGCTTAGGGTGAGAACCACAGCTCATCTACCCTGAGTTATGGCTCTAGCATCAGCTCTGCTTTAGCCCAGGGCTTAAAGCACATGTTGGCTCTGGCCCCTGCCCAGCCAGGAAGCAGCAGTGGAGAGAGCCACTGGGGTCAGGGTCAGAGCTGCCATGCCACAACTTCTGTTACCTAGCCAGGCAGGGGCTGGAGAAGGCATGTGCTCTGTGCCGCAGCCTGAAGTGGGGCTGGGCCTACAGCCATATCTCAGGGTAAGCAGTGGCAGGAGAGGAAGGGTAGACCAGATTGTGGGAGAAAATGGTGTGAGGGGCCAGGCACTGGGTGGCTCAGGCACAGGGAGAGTGCAGGAACTGGGGGCAGGGGAGGCAGGGGACATTGGTAGTGGGGGGGCAAGTAGCAGGGAGGCAAGTACCAGAGGCATAGGTATGAGAGGCAGTGGTGGGGGCATAGGTGGCAGAGGCAAGGAGTGGGAGGGTAGGGGGGCGGAGGAGGGTTGTGATTTTAGTTCCAACCTGAAAACCCATGCCTGCTCCCCCTCTGCCTACCCTCCTGCTAGTGCTTTCTCGGAGGTGGAGGGGAGGGGAAGGGGGGAATTTAAGATAATCTTCCAATACTTAGATTCTGTACGTGTAAAATTATAACAAAATTATACCTTTTCCATGCATAGGATCTAATTATTAGGCAGGGATCATCTTAAATGTGAAGTAGTCTTGGATTTGAGTAAATATGATAAATCTTATATCAGGGTTTTAGATCCAGCCCATGAGAAGCTCCACACCCTAGATCCAGTCTGGGCACTGGGTGAGTTTGTGACCCCTGCCATATGAGGTTTTATCTTATGTAAGATATAAATATATGTTTGTGTGTGCATGTGTATATCAGTATATACAAGGCCTGTTCAAAAAGTATCAAGACTGATGCTGTAGGAAACAAATATTTTATTTACAGGGGTTTCAGCTTAATCTTCTTTGAAGTGTGCTTTTTTGGCAACCACACACTTCTCCCACTATTTCTGCCATTGTTGGAAGCACCTCTGATAAGCAATTTGTGGAATCACTAAAAGCTGCTCAGTTGCATTTTGTTTTATGGTTTGCACATCACAACATCTTCCTTTCAAGGCTTTCTTTAGTTGAGGAAAGAGAAAAAAGTCACATGAGGCCATATCAGGTGAACATGGAGACTGTGGGATATAGTTTGGCTAAAATTTAGCTAAAAATTCCTTCACAAGCTGTGCTGAGTGGGCAGGCGCCAGTTAGAATTGAATGACATGAACCAACAGACATTCTAACTTCTTCTGCTATGTCTTGGACATTTAATTGCCTACCATTTCGAATCAAACTGTGAACTGCTGCCACATTTTCATCATTTCATCCTATTGAAGGGTGTCTGGAATGCTCATCACTTTTGACCAATGATCATCCTTCTTTAAGCTGATGATACCATTCAAAAACTCTTGCACAGCTCATAGTGTCATCAGCAAATGCTATTTTAAGTAATTCAAATGTTTCACTTGCTCTTTTCCCAAGTTTCATGCAAAATGTAATGCACACGAGTTGTTCTGGACACTCTGACATAACGAAAGGGGACACGAGACACAAATGATTTTTACTTCAACCAATGGCCACAGAAAACTGGGGAAACACCATGACCTGCAAACCTGTCCAAAGCAGCCCCAACATGCCCAGACATGTTCAGCAAGGCCACGCCCCACACCCAATACTTTGTACCACAAATGCATATTCAGCCTTGATACTTTTTTAACAGACCCTGTATATGTATATATGGCTATATATATGCATACAAAACTGTGGCAGGGATGACACCATGGGGAAAGACCTGAAGGAGAGAAGCAGAGCTGGCAGGACATCACAATAAGCTGGATGTCCAGCAAAAGCAGAGCCGCAGCAAGGAAAACTGCTACAGCAAAGAACAAAGAGGAAAAGGGGCAACAGGCCTGGGAGCCAGCCATGTTCCATGTTCCAGCCATGGCATGGACACACTTTACGGTGGTGTGCCGGCACTGATTTGCCAGCTGGACCCCTGGAGAAGAATAAAAACCCTGCCGGACAAAAGACTGGAAGTGAGTCCTCCAGTGGGCCCAGAGTGGCCTGGAGTGGAGCATAGCCCCACTAAGGGAAAGTGGTGGCAGCTCCAGGAGGGCTCTCTTGAAAATAAGCTAAGCCCAGCCGGGCTGTTATTTACCGTATACTGAACCTTGGATCCCAGATGTCTCTGGCCTGGAGTGGACTAACCGGGGACCTGAGGAAAGAAAGAGAGATGGATGATTGGACTGCAGTGGATACAAACCAGAAAGAGGGAAGAATACACTGGGAAACTAGGTAACTCAGAGTCAGGAGAGATTCTAAGCCAGTTATAATACAGCCTCAAATCTGGAAGAGACAGCATCTGGACAAGACTTTTTCTAACTTAAAAGACCAAGACAAAAAAACCTATCCCATGACCAGCCCAAGAGAATTGGGAAATAACATCCTTTGTTGGTGTTACGCTGGGTGTAGGGGAGGCAGAGCCCCAAAACAGGAAGATGGATGGGAAGATTGAAAGAGGGTGCCAGGAAAGATGAGGAGAACCATCTTCCTCCCAATAAACAAATTTATTCTAGCAAAGACGTGGCAGGTGAGAACCCCTGGGGACTGTCCAAGACATCTAACCTAGCAACAAGCTGTCTGTTCCCCAAGCGATGGCGAAGTCCTAAAAACCCATAAGAACAAGGTGTGCTAGTGAATGACATGGGAGATTACAAAAACATACAACTATAGTGTTTTGAACTTAATAAAATCTTGAACTGCCTCAGTTAGTCTTTCATTGTGAGCCTTATTTGCAAGTGATTTTATTCACCAACATGCATCCTAGGGAATTAAAGCACTACCTTATGAGTAATTTGTGGACATAGAAACTCACTAATTGAGTTTCCAATTAGGAAATCATTTTAGTGTGTGTAAATGTGACACCCTCTTCTTAAATCAGAAAACACTGAGTAGCCCATGGTAATCTTAAATAAATACATTAAAAGTGCATGCAATTATATTCAATTTTAAAACCTTTCTTTTCCTCAGCCTTATGTCAGAAATGAGCATAATAGATATAAGTTTAGCCCATGCTGATGTTAAGCAGGTGAAATGTATTTTTATTAAATTTTTGTAAAAATTGAGAGAGTTGCCAGACTTTTTGATAGTCTACAGTATTTAAAGATCTGTGTGGAAATTCATTCATCCACTCGCCTGGGTTTAGTGGACATATCTCATCAGTACTATAAAATATTACAATATCAACATTTTTTTTTAGTTATTTAAAAATGTCTTGCCCTCCTTGTCACAGAGAAAACCTTTACAATGTAACGGTAACTAATATTGTGGCTCTCATCACGTCTAGCTACTGACTTCTGGTTTCAATGACCAGGCTTCTATTTACATTTGGGTCGACTGGGGGTACGCATCAGCTAAGCATGGAGTGATTCTTTAAACGTTTGTCTTCTCAAGGTTTAGCAGCATTGGTGACGCATAAGGGGTGCACACGGGTGCATGTGCACCCCCTGAGATTGGCCATGCACCCCCTGGAAGCACCAGCAATAAACCTGGAAGTGCTGGTGGAAGTCCACTTCTGGTTTTGCCAGTTTTGCCGCCAGTAGTTCTGTGCTCAGCGATCGGCCGTGGGGAGACCGCCCCCCTGGTCAGCAATTGGCCGTGGGGAAACCCCCCCACTGGCGATCTGATGCCCCTCTAGACTCGGGAGACACCAGTCATCCATGTTTAGCAGGATGGCTTAAGTACATTGCTACTCTGGCACTACCAAGAATAGTCATTAAAATCAGTAGCCTGCTCAAGCTAGTAGAATTGTGCGTGTCCACATTTTTTGGATTGGGTGCTTTATCTCACTCAGAAACACACTCCTATGTGTAATGGCATAGAAAAAATAATCACAGTGGAGTAAACTTGTTTTAAATTATTTTTATAATCACATAGAAAATTTAAAAACTATTTGTAAAGTCTCCTTAATTCATTATATTAAATGGAAGTTAAGTGGTATAGACCCTCAATTTGATCTACCTTTAAAAAGTAATGTATTGTTGCCAGGAAACAGGAATGGCACAAGTTACAAAGTTGTGAGCTGTGTTGATATCATGCCTGATCAGAGAGCTTATGTAAATTAAAAACAATGAAGTAAACATAGCAAGGCCATTTTAGCTTATCTTCTGTGTAACAGTGGAGGAACCTTCCCCACCCCATGAGTTTAGATGGACCTGCCATTTGCCAGTTAAATTATTATTTAACTCAATCCAGAATAATCTTTAGAATTAATAATTTGCAATAAATTTACTAAAGTTGCTAAATAAATTGTCTGATGAGATTTGCTCTTTTTGCTGCAAAGTGTCTACCAGACTGATGGGTTTTATATGGTATGTGGTTTTGTCAGTATTTAGATGTTTGATTTTTTCCCCATGAGTTATTTGTTGAGAATCTTCTTTTCAGCACTCTGTATTCAACTTAATGTCTATTTCCTGATATACTTGAAGATGGCTGTGCAAGCAACTTTGCAACCATACAAAATAGATGTTTATTAGTGAGAATTACTTTGATAAATATTTTTGCTCTATTGAACAAAATATTTCTTAGACAAATGCTGACTGAAAACAATTTAAAAATGCCTGAAAGAATAGCACTTGAATGATTTTGAATTACAGTTCTTCACAGTTTTCATGGAAAAATTATTTTCAGTATTTCCCAAAACCTGGAAAGATTTGCAGGATTGACACAAATGATTACCAAGTGAAAAGGATGAAATAGGTAGGGAAAGATGTTTTCTTATGTTTTTAGTATCACCAAAAAAAAAAAAATTAAGGCGTATTGAATAGTATTTATAAAGGTAACATTTTTATTGGAATGTCAGAGAATATTGCACATTTTGCCTCTGTATTCCTAAGATTTTTTTTTCTTTTTTTCTGCTTATTGCAATTTTGTGATGATTCTATCATTTTAATACTATGTGGTTAATATCTATCAGTTTTTACTTCCTTTCCTGCTGTAGTAATATGGATCAAAATGTAAACTATTTTGGGAACTTTGCCTTCAACAATATCAATTATTAACTACCCCTAATTTAAGTCTGGCCTTTTCCCCCCATTTTTTAATGCTTGGTCTTGGTTTGCATTTTTACACTGTATTAGTTTTTTAAAATTTGTGCCTATTGTTCAGTAAGAATTACTGAATGTAATACAGCAGTTCTTCCATTTATGAAGGAACAATTAGCCCTGTTGAGTAAGTCCAGCCATGGGCCATTTGGATAGGCAGGGAGTTCTCTACTAGGAACTTTAAAAAACTTCCAGATGTAGACACAAGGGAAAAGGAAACAAGCTGTGAGCAGAACAGCTTTTTACAAGGAGAGGCCATTTTGCTGTGCTGGGCCTAGAGCCGAAGGGCTCCCTTCCTAGCGCCTGGGACAGGGCAGAGGCCTGTTTGCTGTTTACTTGATTTCTGGTTAGTTGCTTAAAGATTGTGTTTTATTTGCAGGAGTGACTAAGGAGTTCTTCAGGGAGAAAACCCACCAGCACAAGCCAGCAAGCTAGGCAACCTGATTATATAGCCCACTTCACCTCTACGGTACCTAAATGATACTCAGGCACCCATGGGCAATCCTAAATCCTGTTCAAATCCCTGAATATAATAGTTTTAAAGTTCAGAAAAAAGGTAAGTCACAAACATCAAAAAAGAAAAAGATAAATTCCACTCACTATTGCATTAATCTACCCCTTTCTTGTATTAAGATTTTTATGGGACTCAAGCAGAGTGGAATAAGATCACACTTAGGGAACTATATGAACATCTCTGTTTTACTTTTCCTGCTGCAAAATTGTATTTGTCTCTCCTTCATCTTGAATTGGGGTAATTAAAAAAAAATTCTAATTTTTTGCAAGACAATCATTTCATTCTCCTGAGAGCACTAGTTTTTCATTTTGATCATTGGAAAGGACAATACTCTGCTCCCCTTTCTACCCTGGGTTTGTTGCTAACACAGCAAGTCCTTGTTTTCCCACTGTTCAATCCCCGGAGTCTGCAGTTGCAAGTTAATGCTTGGTATAGTATAATTTGTAGTACCCCACTGGAGTCTTGAACTAGCTCTGCCCTGGAACTGTACCAAACTGGATCCTTTGTAATGCCAGGGCTGAGATCCAAAAATCAGATGAGTTTTGAATCATTTTCCACAGGGGAATGTTTCAATATTCCTGTGCAGTCCCAGGGGTCAGATCAAATTCTACCCTGACTGCCCTGTAAAAGAGTCCCCTGATGGTGGAGCAGATTAATGTAAGGGCATCATGTGTTGCCTAGCACTGGCTGGAGATGTTCCTTGTCCAATGAGACATGACATTAAGCCAATCCCAGAGCCCTTACTGCAATTTTTCACACTGTAACACCTGGGCACTAGGGGTGCCTATAGAGGCGGTCTGATGCTTTCTAATTAGAATGCATCAGAGCACACTCAATTCATTTATCATAGTTAATACACATAAATATCAATAAACGCAATTAATAAATATAATGAATGTCATTAATCAAATCTGCTCCACTTTATAATTAGAAAACTCCAGCATAGCCTCATTGTCACTTGCATTAAGTCCCCCCTGCATTTCAAAATGGCCACAGGATACTTTAAAGCTCATTTCACAAGGTTTAGTTAGTTAAAGGGCCCCCTCAGTCATTTTAAAATGTGTGTGTGTGGCGGGGGGTGGGGGAGGAGGTTAATACACATGATGATGAACCGCTTTAATTAAAGCTTCTGTCTGGGAATCACTTTAATTAAAATGCACATGGATGCTACTGCTCTCTTCCCTGAAGGTAACAGGAGATATGTGCTAACAGATCATTCACTATTTTTTACTTCAGGTTCAAACAGGGGTAAATTTCACCCGTGTAAACTACTCTCTTTGTCTATACTAAGTTTGCTAATCTGCAACTATTCCAATGGGTGAGCTGAATTTAAGGGTAATTCCAAATGTAGTAAATCCCTAATAAAGACTTACTATATTAAGACACACAAAGATGTCACACAAAGAGGTCACACTACTAGGTTTTGTTGCGGTCTAGTACTATGGAAAGAGAAGCTGGGTGGTTTGTTTAAACAAAAGTTTCCCACCTTCTTTTTTAGTGGGAGAGAGATTATAGCCCAAATAACATACCATTGTGTTAGCATGACTGAAATGTACTGCAAAACAAAGATAAAAAGTAAACCACTCTGTTTTATTTTCATTTTCTGAAACCTAAAGAACTAAACAAAAAGAGAAAATAATGTTATTTTTAGGAACAATACGAACCTTTTAATATGTTGTGCAGGGCTTCATCATTTTAGTATGTTGAGCCAATGAGCAGAGGGGGATAATAAGGAAATGCTGTCATGGTAGAGTTTTGGGTGAAACCTCATTAAATATGGTAGGTGTAATAATTACCTTTCATTTGGATTAATGTAACAAGCCATAAGCTCTTTTATGGAATATAATTGCTAAAATAATACAAATCATTTGCCAAAGTAGGACACATGGAAAGCTGGTATGAATCAGAGCTACATGTACAAAGGGAATACGTTGGAGATTGAATGCAAATGCAGGGATCTAGGTATTATTTACTTGGAACTAAGTTTGTATGGGAAAAGCAGCAATAAACACCTTTTGCCTAAGGCCCAACTGTGATGATACTGGCTGAACAGAGGCTCAGAACTGCGAGCAAAGTTCTTGTCTGTTTCATTCCTGCCCTGTTCTGGGAAGCAGGATTTAATGCAGTTTAAAAAAAGAAAATTGGATGTTATTAAAGAAAAACCTGACTCCATCATTATATCTTATTTCTAATGGAAACTAGTGTGAGACCCAGAATATTGGTTATTGGTTAACTGAAGAAGTCGCAAGGGATAACGGTGGTGTCACAAGTGACTTCAGTCTCCCAGGAAATAAATTATAAGGTTGATACTCCTTTTGATCCATGATGGATGAAATAAAGGAGGTATCTGCAGAAACTGACTATAGCCACAAAGAAGCAAAGCAAGATCTAAAACAAGAATTTTAGACTTCAGGAAAGAGAATATAAATAAGATGTAATGTGATGACTTTTCAGCAGGAAATAAAAACCCCCTAAAGTAAGATCTAGAATAAAAAATAGAAGACTGCAGACTACTCAAGTCAAATAATGTTAAAAATCCACCAATTTGTGGGAGAAAAAATCATGGAAAGCATACATTTGTATCAATTTAATATTAAAGCCTAAATGAATGGCTGGATAGGTGAATAGTAAGTGGCCTGGCTGCCATCATCTTCTTGTATCCTGTCACCAAAGTTGAGTCCAGAAATGGGCACATATTATTGCTTGACCTGTAGCTTTAGTGAGGTCCTCATTTTTGTATGATTCCCCTATATGTGGGCAGGCTAGCAGGTGTTCTGTAGTCTCAAAATTTCCTCCATATTCACACAGTATATTTGTGTCACTGGAATATCCCCACAGTTGCATGTTAACCTTAGTTTTAACAACCCCTGTTTGGAGGTGGTTCAAGCTTCTCCATGTTGGCCAGTCAAGTTCTGTGCATTCAAGGAGTTGTTCAGCAGTTTTTAAAATTCATCCTAACACCCTCTGGATCGGCATTATTCATGATTGCGACATTTTATTCATGTGGCTGTCACTGTTTGATCCGGTGGTTGTGTTGTAGAAAGAAAACTTTTTTGTGATGTTTGTCTTCTGGGATCTATAATGTGGCCATGTAGTGGGTTCTTTTTCTTTGATCTGTTGGATGCATTTATTTAGCCTGTTACCGCTCTCCTAACATCTTGTCGGGGATGCTGGCAAGTAGACGGAGACTACTGACATTTGTTGGTTTAAGGCATGTAGTAACGCACCTGCAGCTTTCATTTAGTACAGTGCCCAGCTTCTTTGCATGTGCCAATCTCTCCCAAACAGGGCCTGAGTATTCAGCTGCTGAATAACAAAGTGTAAGTGTAGTAGTTTGTAACACTTTTGGGTTGGTTCTACATTTGGAGCTGATGAGCTTCTTTAATATGTTGTTCTGGGAATTAACTTTGCACTTTGTCTTTCCTATGAGTGCTTTATACGAAAGTGTGTGATCTAGTGTCACTCCCAAGTAGACAGGATTCAAGCAATGGGTGAGGGTTATTCCATTCCAGGTTAGGTTTTGTTGCTTATTATTATCTAATTTCTGAAGGTGAGGCTTCCTTTACCTGTGTTTTATTTGGATTGGCACATAGTTGATTTTTGATGTAATAGTTGGACTATTGGAATTGATACCAGTGTGGCCTTGACCTGGTTGTAGTTCTTAACTTGGGCAGTGGTACACCCGTCCTCTACATAAATAAAACTTCTCATGCCTGGTTGAATTGGTTATTTGTGGTGTAGATGTTAAATAGCAGAGATGCAAGTAAATCCCTTGAAGTAAGTCATTCCTGTTTTTGCCATCAGCTCCATTTTCATAATTCCATGTAGAATCATTGGTTTTCTAGTAAGGATCATATTATCTTGATAACTGGAAATCTTTCATCATATTATATATTTTTGCAAAGAACCTCTGGTGGCTTACAATGTCATAAGCTGCTGACAGGTTTACAAATACAGCACCAGTGACCATTCCTTTTTTGAAGTCATTTACAGTGTGCTGCATGATGTTTATTACTTTCTTCATGCATGACTTCCCTAGATGGAGACAAGTTTGATTGGTGATTAGGTGTTCTTCGACAACTGGTGACAAATGGTTTAACATAAGGTCCAACTGTGATGGTACTGCAGTATTTACCTCCTAGAAAAAAAACATAGGATTTCAGATCTGGTAAAGCCCTTGGTATGTGGTTTTGGGCAGCCATCAATCTAAGTCAGCCAGGGCACTGCTAAAAGCCAGGAAGAAAAAAGTAAAAAAATGGTTTAACATGATCTGAAGTGTCTCATGTTTCTTCTACATCCAGATACTAACAAGAAAATCCAGGCTAAAAGAGTCTCAACCATCATGGCTGAAATCATTTCAATGGTCTTGCTTGGAAGAGCATTCTAAAACTTCGCTCCTTTGATTATTAGGAATCTTTTCTTCAGTCTAAAATTATCTGTAGCCTATTTGTACCCACTTGATCCTGTGTTAGTTGCAATTTTTTCAGGCTAAAAAGCTCTTCTCTGCCTAATATTCAACCAGGAATGTATTTGCAGAAAGTAATTAGACATATCCCTTTTCAGTTTCCATTTTGCCAAACAAGCCTAGCTCCTTTAAACTTTCATAAGAAAAGAAGCTTTAATAATTTTAGGAATCCTTCTTTGAACTTTATCTAGTTTAACTGAATCTTTTTTAAATGGTGTGAACTACACACAATACTCTAAACTGAGTCTTACCAATGCTTTGTATAACAGTATTGGTACCTTCTTGTCTCTACTGCATTTATCCCACCTAATATACTCTAATATTGTATTAGCCTTTTTCACAGCTGTATCACACTGAAAGCTCAGTCAACCAACATATTTAGGTCCCTCTCTTCAATTATCTCCAGTTTGTATCCCCATCTTATGGCTGAAGTCCTATATTCATTGCTAAATGCATGACTTTGCACTTCATTCCACACTTCATTCCACTCCTTTCCACAGGGTTATCTAAATCTTCCTGTATAGCAATCTGGTTTTCTTTTGCCCTGGCCAAAAGACAGCAGGACAACCTCCTCCCCTGATCCCAGCTCAGGCTTATCCACTACCAGTGTCAAGGTCACAGATAAAAAAGTTAAAAGTATACATCCTACAGTAGTATATATGCTCACTGCCCTTCAGTGCAAATGTGACAGGAGGGCAGGACCAGAAGTCCAGCCCTCTTCGCCCCTTCCCTTCCCATTATATGGTGTGTGACGTCAGAAGCCCCACCCCTACTCCAGTCACATGGTATGTGACATCCCCAATCCTATCCCTACCCCTGCTCCATGGTTCATGACATCAGCAACTCTGCCCCACCCCAGTCACATGGTGTGCGACATCAGCAACTCTGCCACCACCACCCCCCTCACATGGCATGTGACACCAGCAACTCCGCCCCCACCCACCATGGTGTGTGAAATCAGTAACCCCAGCCCTGTCCTCCAGTCACATGGTGTGTGACACCACCACCACATGGTCCATGACATCAGAAGGACAGCCCATGCAGCCCCCTCAAAGTTCACCCCCTCATACAGCAAGACCCACCCTAGAACACATGGTACAGTTCTGACCTATCAGGTCCCAGACTACTCTAGCTCCCAGGGCACAGGCGTGACCTATGGGGTGGCAGTGGGGTGGTGTGGCCCCTCTAACAACCCACTGGAGTGAGTAGAGGGGTGGGAGGGCTGAGGCTGCAAGACCACCAGGTCTAGCTGCTTTCCCAAGTGAGCCCTCTGTTTGCCTGAGACCATGCTAAGGCAAGCAGGGGTAGACATGGAGGAGATTCAGGAGTGTGAGATGGATGCCAAGTCTACCAAAACAAGACCAGGGACCGTGACAGAACTCAAGCAGTCCATATCAGACCTGCCTATGGAGAGCATGGACAACTCTGTCTCAAGGGACTCTGCTGAGGTAACCAACTTAGATGAATTTTGTGGGGGTGCTTTTCTTGTAACCCTCTGGGCCTGTGTTAATAACAATGTTTTTGCAGGTAGACGACGCCTTCATAGGGAGCTTTCAAAACCTGCACATTGGCACCCCATTGAAAGTAAAGGTCTTTTGCGTGAACTGTTTTTGTTTGTGTCCAAAAGAGAGCAGTTTGAGACCAAAGACTGATGCAACATTTTTGTCCAAAGACAATGACCACTAACCTAGGATTTGAGCCTATGGAGGTTACTGAGCAGCGCTACAAACCCATGGAAGTCACAGAGCAGGGCTCTGAGCCTATGGAGGTCACTGAGCAGGGGTGTACAGAGGGACTATTTTCAAATAAAATAGTATCCCGATGCTGTTCAGGTTTCTTGCATGACCTGGTTTTGAACAACTGCTCAAGATGAGGCTGAAGACCTCTGTTAATGTTGTATTTCTTACCTGCTTAATAAACCTTGTTTTACCATGTTTTAAATTTGTCCTCCAGCATTTGAATGCAGCACATGGGTGTTCATGTGGGGTGGGGCACAGTGGTTACCAGACATGTCTATGCAGGAGGCTTTGTTAAAAGGAAATTTATTACTCTCCTGGTGATGCTGGGAGTTTTGGCGGGGTGAACACAATTTTTGCCTGTAAAAAGGCAGAATAAGGTTCTGAATAGAAGCAGGGTGGCTGCCTGGCTTTCAGATCAGGACACTTACACCCTACACAAACCAGCAAGAAGACATTTTAAAAGAAACAAGACTGTTGTTTCAGATATTGATGCACAATGGCAGGCAGATTTGGTGGATACGCGGCAGTTTTCCAAGCACAATGGTGGGGTTAAGTTCATCTTAACAGTGATAGACATTTTATCAAAGTCTGCCTGGGCTGTGGGTCTAAAAGACAAGTCAGGCAGTGAAATAGCTTGGGCCTTTGAAACCATTTTTACAGAGGGCCACATATCTCGAAAATTACAGACTTACTGGGGGAAAGAATTTTTAAATAATCTTTAAGCAAACTGCTAAAACAGTATAATATTCACCATTTTGTGATGAATAGTGAAGCGAAAGCAGCAGTGGTAGGGAGGTTTAAGAGAACATTACAATCAAAGATGAGGAGGTATTTTACAGCCCGCAACACCTTTTGCTACATTAATGGGTTACCAGAGTTTATAAAGAGCTACAACCACAGTTTTCACAGAACTATCCACACCAGGCCTCTTGACACGAACGTCTCAAACTCACCACAGGTGTGGAAAACCATGTACGGGGACTATTTCAAAATAAAAGCAGCAGCACCCATGTTTAGAAAAGAAGACCACATGAGGGTGTCTAGGACCAAAGGGAGGTTTGAAAAAGATTATGAACAAACATTCACAGATGAGATTGTCATAGTGGATGAAGTCCTTAGACCAGGGATGTCCAACCTTTTTGAATGTGGGGCTGGATCACGACCTTTTTATCACCCAGTGGACCGATGAGCCATATTCAAACACCCTCTGTCCTGGGCCAGAGAGACCCTGCCTATGTAGCCCTACTGCACCTGCCTGTTATTGCAAGGTTCACGGTAGCTGCTGGTAGGCAGGGGCAAGAGGGACCCATTCTGCATACAGCCAGCTACTGCCCCAGAGACTGAAGGGGAGAAATAAATAGCTCCACATCTCCATCCCCCAAGCAGTGCAGCCCCACGAGCTGGCGCTGTCTGAGGGGGGTTGGAGCGAGGCGGCCACTGCACTGCAGCCCCTCACCTGCGCACTCACTGTGGTGCCCAGCCACCCACACACGCAGCCCCGGTGGCCTCAGCGCTGCGAGGCCGGAGCACGGGGTCCAGCTCACTGCCTGGTGGACTCCGGAACCAGAGCAGCATGCAGCTGAAGCTGGCTTCCCACGTGCTGCTGGGGATGGGAGGAGCCCAGCCAGGTCTGCACCGGCCAGCAGAAGCTGTGTGCCGCTCGGGATGGGACAAGCCCGGCTGGAGCGGCAGAAGCTCAGCTGCACTTTCCCCTGCCTGCACCTGTCAGTCCCGAGTGGCACATGGCTGTGCCGCCGCTTCTGCTAGCCGGTGCAGACCTGGCCGGGCTCCTCCTGTCCCCAGCAGCACGTGGGAAGCCAGCTTCAGCTGCATGCTGCTCTGGATGGGACAGACCTGCCCAGGTCGGCACCAGCCAGCAGAGGCGGCGGAGGAGCCATATGCCTCCCGGGACTGACCGGGGCAGGTAGGGGGAAAGTGCAGCTGAGCCCCTGCTGCTCCGGCTGGGCTCATCCTGTCCCGAGAGGCACATGGCTACTCCTCTTCCCACACACACCGCGTCGGCAACGTGAACCTGACGCGGTGCGTGTGGGAACCTTGTCCTTTCCCCAGCCCTTCAGCAGCCATTAGGAAGGGAGGGACAAGGGGTGGGAATGAAAGTAAACAGTGTTTACTTTTGTTTCCCGTTGCAGCACCATGGGCCTCAGAAAATGCCTTGGCAGGCTGCATGGCGGCCCATGGGGCTTATGTTGGACAAGCCTGCCTTAGATGCATGCAGACACCTGTATGCCACCTAACAGATTACGAAGATGAACCTATCAAGGGTTCTTTTTACCCTGAAGAACTACAAAAAGTGAACCCCAAACAGGACAGTTTACAGGGTTGAAAAAGTTCTAGCAATGAAAGGAAAGGGAAGAAAGAAGCAGTTGCTGGGGAAATGGTTGGGGTGGCTGGCTAAATTTAACAGCTGGGTGGAAGCGTCCCAAGTTTGTAACATATTGGGGTACCTCAGTCAGAAGGCCAAGATGTGTGATGGCAGCTTTTACATCACTTTGCCCAGCAACGCTAGCACCAGGATTTTTCCAGAGAACACCAACTTGAACTTTACCATAGAGCTGTTTAAACCTCTGGATCTGCTGGGTAACTGGGAGATAAGGTTAGCAGAAATACAATACCCGCACAGGTGGAACAACGTCAACAACGACAACCCTTTCAAAATAATTTCTGGAACTAAAAAATGGGAGTACCTCCTGCATCAGGGGTATTATACAACCATCACAGAGTTGCTGGATCTTATGAAAGATATGATTGCCATCCACCCTACTCCACCCAAATTAATTATGTACTATGATCAAGTGATGGGAAAAGTGAGATTTAAAACCAAAGATAACGCTTACGCTTTTTATACCAGTGGTGAGCTAGCCTATATTTTGGGAATGCTACCCGGGTCCTCTGTTAAAAAAACACCCTTCCCTGCCAATATTATTGGTGGATTCAATTCGCTGTATGTCTACACAGACATTGTGGAACATCAGCTTGTGGAACATCAGCGGGAACTTTTTGGTTCCTTTATTATGCTGCATCCCTGTCCATGGGAGCAACAACGAGTTTGTCACCATCACATACGGCAAGCCACATTATGTCCCCATTAGTCAGCACCACATTGACACAACCAGCATTGAAATAAAGACAGATCAGAACAAACACGTCTCATTTCGCTTTGGTAAGGTGATCATTAAGCTTCACCTATGCCCCTGGAAGACTTTGAGATTTTAAAATAAGTAGAAGCACAATGGCGATGGTAAAAAACTATGGGGACCCTAACTTGTACAGAAATTATTATAAAGCCCAGGCCGGGTATGGTATTTCTGGATATCAGGAGGTGCCCGTGATGTATGGTGTTGGCATGGGAGGCATATTCCGCAGCCTCTTTAGAAAAGTCATTCCACTTTTGAGAAGGGGTCTGGAGATTATTAAGCCCCACACTAAAAATGTGGTGCACTCTTCAGCTATTACTGAGTCCAGCTCCCTTGACCTTTTCAATGCGGGGAATGGCAAAGATTACATGGTTTTGAACAATACGCTCCTGTACCTTTGCTGCAAAATTGTAAAAGGCAATGGAACTGATTTTGATGCCAGGGCAGTGGTGGGTCTGGTGAATTACCTTCTGGCCTCTGTCTTCAGTCAGCTGGATGTCACTCTGGGAGATTGTCTCATAAGGCAGAGGAACAACTGTTACCCTTACCCTTCACTGAATTGGTTCTTAACTACAGCGACGACACCCTCACCACCCAATTTTCTGGCGTCCTGTTTTACAGATACTCCTGGACATCATGAAACGGTTATGCGGGATGGCAATAATCATGGGTTTCAGAGACAGGCAAACCTGACAGACCGGAGCAGAAAGATAGAGCTGCTTGGTCATCTCTATAGCGATTTTTTTTTTCAATAAAAACTGTTGCTGAATGGCATGGACATGTAAATTCAACTGACACGCAGCAACGATGCCTTCTGCTTGATGGGCGCTGCAGCAGCTGGCCAATGTAAACTAAAATCACATCCCCCTCACTTTTTGTGAAACAAGTGAAGGTAGCCCCTGGTGTCTGACTGGGCCATGCGGAGAGGCCTTGCTTACGGCCAATGCTAAATACCCATAGATCGCATGGGTATGACAGTGTTTAGTATTCCTGCCAGCAGCTGAGTCAGCAACCAGGAGAATTTGTTTCTCGGGTAGTTGCCCAAACTCATCATCATTGGGATAACAATGCCTTTAGCAGGAATTATGCTAAGAACCCCTTTAACTTTAAACATTACAATAAAATTTTGTGGCCTTCTATGTCAATGGAGAACAAACCCCGACAAAACCCCTACAACCAGATTTTGAGAATGGTAACTGCATGTGAGAATATATGCATCTAGTGCACATGGCTGGTAAACATATGAAAGACTGGGCCCTGATAATCAACAGTGAGGAGTTTGCCCTTGGGTACACCTTGTTTGGTTTTGACCTGTCTCCTGACCAGGAGTGTGCTGATCATTATTCACTGATTAAAACGGGGAACTGAGAGCAGAAATACTCTTTGCTGCGGCTTTGCCCACCATGGTTAACATGCTCTTTTACGGGGTCTTTGACAACATAATTGAAATAAATCAGAGGAGAAATGTCACTTTTTACTACATGTGAAGATGAATACTGAACAGCTCACCAGGATTTTATCCTTAGACCCTTACGCCAAAGAAACTTTCTTAGACATTTTCCCCTGCGACTGGCTTTCTAAGACTCAACTATCTCAAAGGCCCCTGAGCTTGGTGGTCAACATGCACCCACATAATCAACCGGAGAACACTGGTTGGTCGTTTACCTGGAGGATCGGAACGGCGGGGAATTTTTCGACTCGTATGGCCACCCCACAAACAGCGCTCTTTTTCCTTAAAGCATTATGTTCTTTTTAAACAAGAAGGCTACTGACACTGCTTTTCAGACAGAATAGTTACAGGACCCCCGATCTGTCACCTGCGGATAGCACTGTGTGTTTTTCTTGTACCACTGTAGCAAGGGGCTATCGTTTGAACAGATTTTAAAACTGTATTATTCCAATGATTTAGCACAAAATGATAGGGTGGTGATGCATTTTGTAGAAAATATAAAAATTTCCATGTAGCCAGGCCTGCTCAAAACATGTTTCAACACGCCCAAACATGTATTTCTTGCTGTGACTTTCATGAACACTCTGTCTACATAAAACACTCAGCTGATGCTGTGTAAATAAAGTTGTTGCTGTTTAAACATGTGTTTTCATTTAAAAAAATGTTCTGTAGACAATAACTTTATAGCAGTATATAAGTTTAATTCAAAGTGTAAAACTGTACATGGAGAGCCAATGGCTTTTAGAGGCAGTTTTTCGCTTCTTAGGCAGCACTGTTGGTGTTTTTTGGTCTAAGGCAGATGCTTTCAGGCATTCCAGATGATCACGATTCACAGCATTGCCCATAACAGAAGATGGTACATTCAGCTCGGCCATGGCTTTCAAAAACATGTCCCAGCCTTTAGGTGGACGCTTACCAAACCTGGTGTGAGTCTGAAGGGTTCCCCGGACCAAGTCGAACATGTTAGAACCTTTGACGAGCATTCCTTTGTAGACAAAACCCCCTTGATCATCCCAAGAAGAAATATCCTTGTGAGCAACACTAGCATTTTTCCTGTATTGGGCATACACGTTAACCAATACTTCCTGAATGACAGGGTAGGGGTTCATTGGTGTTTCTAGGAGGTTTCTGGTTTCTAGGGGGGTCTGTTCTGGCAGAAACAGGGCTAAATTCCCTCTGTCCAGATCACCCTGCTTACATAGGTCAGGTATTTCTGAAGCACAGCAGCATACAGTTTAGCCTCATCATATTCCGCTAAACCCAGCCTTTGGAGAATATTTCAGCATTCAATAAGCAGGTTGCCTCAGCTCTTATATTTTCCTGGGGTGGTGGGGGAGCCCTTAATTGTTCCAGCTCATGTTTGGGCACCAGGTACATTTTTTCTATGTGTTCCATCACCGGCTAATCAAAAGCCCTGTAATCAGAGGGAGAGCAAAACTTAACAGAGGACCAATAAATCCCCCAGACTGTTTTACCAGCTGTTTCTTTTGTTACTTAGGTTTTTTATGATCCCGCGTCTCTTTTTCAGCACACGAATTTGATGCGGTGTCAAAGGGATGTTTCCTTTTAAGGTGTTCAGAGCAATTTCTGAAATAGCCACTACTAAATCATCAGAGGCTGAACAGAGTATAGCTTTTCTCTGCTCTGGGAGGACTGAAGAAGTAGTTTTAAGACAACCAAATTTCTTTTTACGTGGTTAGACATGTTTCCCTTCCACTGTCTCAAGAGCTAAGAGGCCACCACATCATCTTTTTATTCCCACCCACTGTTTTTTAAAAGTGTAAGCAGCAGGTTGGTCGAGAGGAAAAAGGCCAGTTCTTAATCTAAAACCATCCGGGGTAGAAGCATTTAAATCAACCACCAGTTACCCGTAAGGTGTTTTAGTGATATCCTCAAAAGCTTCTAGAAAGAATTGGGCCTTACCCAGGTACATCTGCTGCACCATTCCCCTTAACTCAAAACACATGGCTTTGTTTAAAAAATCCAGGGATAAGCTACAGATAGTGTCCCTGATGTGGCATGCCACTAAAATGTAAGGTCTATGGATAGCTCCCTAACCCTGCTTGGAAAACTGAAAACTATCCACACGGAATAGACACAGTATGTAGGTACAAAAATGAGCCCCATACTTTCTGTTTAGATCCAGACCGTTACAGAATAATCAGAATTAGATTTCTGAGTATAGAACAAAATCATAGATTCACAGATTGTTAGGGGCTTGAAAGGACCTTGTAGATCATCAGGTCCAGCCCACCCCGCTCTAGGCAGGAAGACAACTGGGGTCAGGTGACCCCAGCAAAGTGACTGTCCAGTCTGCTTTTGAAAACCTCCGGAGTAGGTGACTGCACCACCTCTGGAGGGAGTTTATTCCAGAGTCTGGACACCCTGATTGTGAAGGAGTTTTTAATGGTATTAAGCCTGAAGTGGCCTTCCAGTTTATGTACATTGGTCCTGGTCTTCCCCAGGGATGCCCTAGTGAACAGTTGTTCAATGAGCTCCTGATGCACGCCTCTAATATAGCGGTAAGCCGCTATCAAGTCCCCTCTCAACCTTCTCTTCTTTAGGCTAAAGAGGCCCAGGTCCCTCAGCCTTTCCTCGTATGGCTTGCCTTGCAAGTCCGTGATCATATGGGTGGCTCTTCTCTGGACCCTCTCGAGTTCTTCCATGTCCTTATTGAAGTGTGGTGCCCAGAACTGGACACAGTACTCCAACTGTGGTCTCACCAGTGCTGAGTACAGTGCGAGTATCACTTCCTTAGTTTTACATGAGATGTGTCGGTTGATGCATGCCAGCATGTTGTTTGCCCTGCTGGCCACCGCATCACACTGATGGCTCACAGATGGATTGCAGACTGGCTGAAGGGTTGTACTCAGAGGGTGGTGGTGGACAGGTCATATTCGACCTGGGGGGAAGTGGGCAGCGGAGTCCCCCAGGGCTTGGTCCTGGGGCCTGCGCTGTTCAATTTCTTCATCAGCGATTTGGACGACGGGATGAACCGCAACCTGTTTAAATTCACTGATGATACCAAAATTTGGGGTGAGGTGAGCACGCTAGCAGGGAGGGAAAGACTGCAACAAGACCTGGATAGGTTACAGGAGTGGGCTGACATAAACAGGATGCATTTCAATACTGACAAGTGCAGGGTGCTGCACTTAGGCAGTAGAAACCAGCAGCACACTTATAGAATGGGAAACTCTCTTCTTGAGAGCACGGAGGCAGAAAGGGATCTTGGAGTCATTATTGACTCCAAGATGAACATGGGCCGACAATGCGAGGTCATGGTTGGCAGGGCTAACCGCACCTTGTCGTGCAGCCACAGGTGCATCTCAAGTAGAGCCAGGGAGGTGATCCTCCCTCTCTATGCGACGCTGGTCAGGCCACAGCTGGAGTACTGCGTCCAGTTCTGTGCGCCCCATTTCAGGAGGGATGTGGACAACATTGAAAGGGTCCAGAGGAGGGCCACCCGCATGATCCAGGGACTACAGGGCAGACCCTACAATGAGAGACTGCGGGACCTAAACCTGTTCAGCCTTCACAAGAGAAGGCTGAGGGGGGACCTGGTGACTGTCTAGAAACTCACTAGGGGGGACCAGAAGGGTTTCGGGGAGACACTGTTTCCCCTAGCGCTCCCTGGCATGACAAGGAACAATGGACACAAGTTATTAGAGAGCAGATTTAAATTAGACATCCGCAAGAACTACTTCACAGTTAGGGCGGCTAGGAGCTGGAACCAACTTCCAAGGGAAGTGGTGCTGGCTCCTACCCTGGGGATCTTTAAGAAGAGGCTTGATGACTACCTGGCTGGTCGCATTTGAGTCCAGTCTTTTCTCCTGCCCGGGCGGGGGGTCGGACTTGAAGATCTACAAGGTCCCTTCCGACTCTACTTCTATGATTCTATGATTCTATGTTCATGCAGTGGGCAATCATTACCCCTAGGTGCCTTTCAGCTGTGGTGCAGGTCAGGCTGTCACCTCTGAACCTGTATGTGTGTTGAGGGTTATTTGCCACCAAGTGCAGCACCTTACATTTCGAAGTGTTAAACTTCATCTGGTTCCAGTCTGCCCAATTCTCTAGCCTGTCCAGGTCTGCCTATCAGCAGCCGATCTTTTGGCGTGGCCACATTGCCCCATAACTTGGTGTTATCCACGAACTTGGCCAATGAGCTTTTCATTCCCCTATCCAGATCATTGATAAAGATGTTGAAAAGCACTGGTCCAAGCATGGACCCTTGAGGGACACCATTGGCCACTTCGTGCCAAGAAAACATGGATCTGTTCATGAGACCTCTCTGACCATAGCCAGTTTCCCACCCACTGAACCGTTGAGCAGCTGAGCCCACTATTTTTCAGTTCCCCCACAAGGATATTGTGGGATACTAGATCAAAAGCCTTTTGGAAGTCTAAGTATATAATGTCTACCTTGTCTTCCATGTCCAGGTGGCAAGAGACCTGGTGATAGAAGATGAGATTGGTAAGACAAGACCTACCTGTGACAAAGCCATGCTGGCTGTCATTCAGAATCTTACCTTCTGTGAGTGTATCGCACAGAGATTCTTTAATGAACTTTTCCAGGATTTTCCCTGGGATGGAGGTTTGTCTGATTGGCTTGTAGTTGCCCAGGTCCCCCCTCTTCCCCTTCTTAAAGATGGGCACAATGTTCCTGTGCACCACGAATTCTGAAAGAGCTTTGCCGGGGTTCCATGATGCCCACAGCTAGCGCCTTCAGCACTCTCGGATGGAGTCCATCCTGTCCTGCTAACTTATGTCTAGCTTTTCTAGTTGGTATTGCACCCACTGGATGGGGAAGCTGTCAGTTCCAGCATGCCCACTTTGAGTCTTATCTCGCATTACTTTTCCCATGGTCCAGTGAAATACCAAAGCACAGTGGACATTCAGGAGTTGTTTTTTTGTGAATGTCAATTACCAACTGTCCCAAGGTGTTAAGCAGGGATCCCCCAATTCCATTTGTTTTCCTTCTACTGCCTACAGACGTAAAGAAGGACTTCTTGTCCTTGACTCCCATGGCTAACCTAAACTCAGTCACTGCCTTGGCTTTCCGGATCATTTCCCTACAAGTGCTGGTCATTATAGTCCTCCTTGAGGACTGTCCTTAGCTTCCACTGTGCGTATACCTCTTTCTTAAGAGGACTACAATTTCCTTATTACCTTTCCACTTTGCAGGAATGGTGTTCTTTTGTGTTTTGAGGATTATGTCCTTGAGCAATGACCACTCTTTGTGCACCGCATTTGCCTTCTCTTCCTGGTCCCTCATTGCCTCCCCTACTAATGCTCTGAGCCTGTTGAAGTCAGCATTTTTGAAGTCTAGGACTTCAGTCCTGTTGGTTGATTTGTCGACCTTGTGGTGGACCATGAACCTAATAATTTCACGGTCACTGTTGTCCAGGTTTCCCTCAATGTTCAAGCCACACACCAGATCATCTCCTTTGGCCAAGACCATGGCCAGGAGAGCGTTACCTCTGGTTGGCTTTTGCATATCCTGGGTCAGGAAACTGCATGAACGATCTGACCTAGCTAAGTGTTCCTCCCAGTCTATGTCTGGGTAACTGAAGTCACCCATGACTACCGAGTCCCTTGTGCATGCAGCCTCTGTCAGTTCTCAAGAGAACTCCAGATCCAGCCCCTCCCTTTGGTTCAGTGGCCTGTAGTAAATGCCCAGTTTGGTCTCTCTCACCTCGCTCCCCAGACCTCCTCTGTACCTTGACCCAGAAGGTTTCAAGCTGCTTCTTTTTGGAACCAAGGTCAGCCTCCAGAAAGGTATACTTCTCTCTCAAGTAGGGAGCTACCCCTCCGCCTTTTCTCACTACTCTGTCCCTTCTGTGCAGGGTGTAGTCCTTAACAGCTACGCTTCAGTCATATGACCCTCCAGGTCTCCATGATCCCTAGGTCAGGTCATATTGCCTACTAGAAAATATTGCCCACTAAAAAAAAAATCTATGAAATGCATGAGAAAAGTGAGTTCAAACATAAATTATGAATCCAGATGTACTAAGAAAACACACTGAAGAAGAGATCTACAACTGAACCAATCTCCAGTCTGATCTCAAAGGGAGACACTACTTGGGAATGTGGACCAATCCAAAAGTAGAAAAAATTAGGGTTGGAATGTGTGTAATTTGAGCAAGAAGTCTGGAGTGCTAAAATAAGCAAATAATCTGCTTTAATTTCATATGGTCAATAACTGAACAATGAATACCAGGAAAGGGGTCTTAGGGTGTAATTATCAATTTAAAGATGTAGGCTCAAGCTAGTGAAAAATTGTGTGTAGGCAATTATTTGTAGATAAGTGGCCATGCCTTCAGACAAAAAGCATTGTAACACCTAAATGCTATGGTAGCTTTCCAATAAAAGAAAGATGAGAGAGGACTGAAAATAGCTTTGAAACTTGAGTTATCATTGGAATTTTAACTGGTAATATACATGTGGATATGAAGTAAAAGATTCCTGTTTGTTCCCTCGATAATTCATACAAGACACAAATAGCAAAAATAGGAACCAGAGGAGGAAAATATGAATGAGTAGATCTAATAAATGTTTGCATAGAGGAAAACTACTAGTAGAAGAAGGGATGGGATATGAGCTGCTAGAATTGTTATTGGACCTGTTCAGTGCAATGCTGTATGTTCAAATGAGAAATAACAGAAAACATAAAAGATGTCATGGTCAGAAAAAAAGTTGTCTCCCAAATCAAATATATGTTGCACTGCAGTGCTATAACAAAGTTAATACTAGAAGAAACTAACCCATTGAACAGCCACTGTACTGTTATCAGTAGCAAAAAGAGAGAGGCTTCATGGGAGTTTGAAGACATGTATCAGGAAGGTATAACTGAACTTTCAATCATCCTTGGTCCTCACACATTTTCTTAAGAAAAAAGATGACAGCACTAGATTCTGTTTCTATTATTAAAAAAAACCTGAAGTAAGCCACTTTAAAAGATTGAAAAATACCATTTCTGACATGGTATTCTGGATACTATAGCAGGTTCAGCCTCATTTTCTACATTGCTTATTCATAGTTGACATTATCAAGTGGAAGTGGATCCAAAGGGGAACAGGAAAGACTGATTTTACAAGATGAGACCTTTGCCAATTTTATTTGATAGTCTTTTGCTTAAGTAATGCACCAGGTACATTTGAGGAGCTAATGGAAAAAAAATATATAAGGGCTCCCCTCATACAGTTTGTTTGTGCATACCAAAACCCTTAACTGAGAACTGAATTATTTATAAATGGTCTGTTTTGAGTTTTTATACCTGCTATCAGAACCCAAAATGTAATTTGTTTCAAAATCAGTGAGGGAGCAACTCTTACTGGGAAAAGAGAAAACTGAAGGTATACAGATTGGCAGATTCCCCAGACACTCAGAGAAAGAGCTTTGTGGGGCTGTTAAGGACAATTTGTAGGTTTCCCATTATAATATAACCTTAAAACAGGCTCTGACACTCCCAGAGGGCCCAGGGACCCCACCACAGAAAACTTACCTAGGAAGCAGGCCAGGATGGGGAAGGAGCCGGCTCTTCAAGTGTCTGTTAATCAAACTGGGCGGCAGCCAGCTGATAATGTCAGCTGTGACTGCTTCCCTGGGAGATTTAAAACCCCCCGGAGGAAGCTGGGTGTGGGACACCAGGCATTCAAGCAGATTACCCCCACAACTCTGCCCCACCATGAATGAGCAAGGGCAGGAGTAGGAAGCCAGCCAAGACTTCCCAACCCTTAGCCCTTGGGGTAGAGGCCTGTAACCAGCCAACCCCTGCAGGGCACATGGTGGGCATAACCCATTCTGTGCCTGTGGGAGGCACTGTGGACCCAGGCACAGCATAGGGATGGAGTTGGGCCAAGGAGGAAGAAGGTAGAAACTCCAGGCCTGCACTTCCAGCAGGGGCCAGTGAGGTAGAGACCCATTAGGGGCATTTGACAAGCCGAAACCAGGAGTTGGTACTGTGGAACGATGATCCTCGCGATCCTCACAGTTGGCAAGTGGAAGGGGCATGGGGTAGGCGGAGCCCCAGGAGCAACCACAACGAGCCACTAAGTATTCCCATCTCTGGGCCAGGGTAGGAACACCACTGAAACTCTCCTTTCAGTTACAATTCCATCAAGTCATGGTAGGCCGGTCTGGGGCCTGGCCCTGGGAACAGGGAAATACTCACAGCACCAACTGGGGGCACCACATATGTATATATAGAAATATATATACATATATAACGCAAGACCCTGAATACTGGATAACTTGTCAGGCCAAGAGGAAAAACAGAAATGATTTTGGTAAGAAATGGACTTTAGAGTATCCCTAAATGTATATGAACATACTTAACTTCAATACAAATAGGTCTGACCTGAGTAAAACTACTCATGCACATAGAATTATATAAATGTATAAATATTTGCATGATTGGGTATACATTATTATTACTCCTTATTCCTTTATATTTATACTTACAGGCCAAGACAACTCTGGAAGAATGGCATCGTCATTAAAGAAAGTGGAATTGCACAGTATAATATAAGACAATCATAAGGGTACACAGCTGTAATTGAGGTATTGCCAACTCCTGCTGTTATGTCAGAAGACTCACCATATTTGTTGTTTAGCCTGAAGTCCCAGATCCTGAAGACCAGCAATTAGGTGAGAATCTTAGCTTCAAATTTTAAAAAGTACCAGTAAATTTCTAGCTTCTTGGATGCTGACAAAATTTGAGCTTTGTATCCAGACAGTAAGAATCCAAAAGGCAAATACAAACAGGATTTATTTGCTTTATATCTCAAAGGTTTCATTTAATCTCATATCTTCCAGGATCTTGGTCTTCTCCAATTTAAAAAAATCCCCAATTTTCAGTTAAAAACAAAGTGTGTGTGTGTATAGTGCTTTTTTTAATAATCATGGAAAAATGGGTTACTTTTTTTTTAACAGAAAATTGGGGATTTTTTTAAATCAGAGAAACCCAGGATCCCTGATCATAATTCTATTGAGGCCTGACTGATAATTTATTTTAATACTGCCAACACTGTAAAAAAGTGAAATTTGGCCCTTTCAAGTGAGCATTAAAATCAAGAAAGAGTGGGGTTGATATTTAGACCCAAGGTGAGCTGACAGTTCTATTAAAAAGCTGCTAAAAGAAAAAGAACTTTTGATCAGAGGTCATGGTGACCCTACCAGTGCCATTCTGAGTCGTTTCTTAAATTGTATTCTCCTATAGGTAATATGCAGTTTTCTTAAAGGTAAATTTGAAAGAAAAACATCACTGTATCCTTAGTGAATATTTATAAAATGAAATAAAATAGTTTATAATTTCCTTGAAAACAGAGCTTGATTTCTCCTCCTGAGGGCTTTAGTAGAATCTTGTCTTTGCTATACTCCATCATTTATATCCTGAAGTGAACAGCTTCTGAAAAACTTTTCCACAGCAGAATTATGTATGCTGCATAGTTTCTGCTAACTGGTAAATTTTGTTCCTGTGATTCTTTATATTAGCTACAGCTGAACAGGTAGGAGCCTATTTACTGCTGTTTATCAGGAAAGAGTAATTTGGCTGGAATGGACTGTGCAAGATTATCAGGTTGAGCCCCCTGCCCTAGGGACAGGAAGTTGGCTGCGGTCAGATGATCCCAGCAAGATAAGACTCCAGGCATTTCTTAAAGGTATCTAGAGTAGGTAGGTGCTTGCACCACTTCTGAGGGGAGTCTATTCCAGAATCTAGAGACTTGGATGGTAAAGAAGTTTTTCCTTCTGTCCAGTCTAAAACGGTCTTCCAACAATTTGTGACCGTTAGACCTTGTCTTCCCTTGGGGTGCCCTGGTGAACAGACACTCTTATGTCCTATATCAGGCAAAATAATCTCTATTTTTATTGGTATAGTGGAATGTGGTTCCTGTATCCAAAGTTATAGCTACCTTGCACATCTTATTTAGCTAATGAATAAAAAAAATCATTCTTGTTTTCCTCTGGGGCACAACAAAGTAAACAGGAGATTTGGCAATAACTTTTTGAGTCTGATAATGTTTTTTTCTCCTAGTGTACAGGTGGTCAGTTAGCACTTGTTTATTTATTATTAGATTATTACGCTGCCTTTCCTTTTTCTGCAATACTATACACTTGACAACTGATCTTTCTAATGAAAGCTTTGGTTTTCACCTAATCATAGGATTTGAAATAAAGCACTTAATATTTTGAAAGTCACAATAAATGGTAATATTTAACACCATTGGCAGTTACCAGAAATTCTGAGTAGAATCTAACCTACTAACTACTTATTACAGAAGTTGTACAAGCTGGAAGAAGTACAACTTTGAATTTCAGAGACCAAATTAAGTTTCCAGGGGTGACAGAAAAAAAGTAGTCTTGTGTTGTAGTATGCAATATGTGAGGTTATGTGCCAAATGCCAGATATATTTGGTAATATATTTTATTAGACTAACCATGTAGCTGGGAGAGATGTTCAGTAAGTTTTCAGGCATTAAATTCCCATTCTCAGGTCAGGCCAAAAGACAGTTACCTGCACTATTTTGTGCAAAAAGCTTACAAGCATCACTCCCGGTTATACTGCTGATCAGTTTATTTTATCAAATAAATCCTCCTTTTCTCTTAGAAACAAAGAACACATATTTTTACTACATAGAGAGGGTTTGGAAATATTTTCTGAGGCAGACCAGAATGACTCAGCTCAGGTCACTCAGGTGGGCTGGTGCCAGGACCTGGCTGCTTTTGCTTTCCTCCTCCCCCTGCCAAACATCTTACAGATACCATCAGATGTTCTCTCTGCCACAGGATTGGGGGGCAAAGCTCCTGCTAGGGGGTGCTGCTGAACCCTCTCTGCTCTGCTGGATGGATCCAATGGCTCCACAGGAACATATAGGTTGTCAATCCTTGGTATAGAAAGGATACATAAGATTGGATGATGAAATGACTGCAAAGAAAATGTCAAGCTTTTTGCAAAAAAAATAAATTCCCAAATAGAGTCTGATGCTTTTGCAGTAATTCACAATTAGTTTGGATGCCTCATTTTACAAGTCTCTTCCAGGCGGGACTCTCTAGTTGCAATAAAACAACCATGGTCCTACTAACTGCTGTATTAATCAAATCAGAAATCTGCAAACTGCGGTTAGAGGGAACAAGTGCGAGTGTTCCCTGCCACTTTCTGTATTCAACCCACTCCTCTTAGCCTATCTCCATACTTTGGCTGCCCGGGCCGGTGGAGAGAGGGGAATCTCTTTTTTTCACAATATGGGACACGGACTGGAAATGCAGGCAGTCCGAGTAGGAAGCTCTGGCGGGAAGCCTGAAGCTACTGAAAAAATAATAATGAGGAAAGTACAGATACAGAGCGACAGACTCAGAGGAAACCCCCTGCTAGCAACATAAACAGGACAATACCCGCGCATTTGCGACACCCGTCCCTCCACTTAAGTGACACCCGACCGCCCGGTCCCTCCCCCCCGGCAACAATCAGCCATTCCATGCCCCAACTGTCAGTCCCTGGCAGCCCCGCCCCCGCCAACCTTGGCCCCGCCCCCTCCTCTCCGCCCTCCCTCGGCAACGGTCAGCCAGCCTACGCCCAAACGGTTACTCCCCCGCCACCCTCGGCCCGGCCCTGCCCCGCCCCGCCCCCTCTGCCCGGGCCCACCCCCCGGCAACGGTCAGCCATGCCCCGCCCCGCCCGTCACTCCCCGCCACCCCGCCCCTCTTGGCCCCGCCCCCCTCCCGTGAGCTCGCGCGGGGAGGGGGAGGGGGCGGGCCCGGGGCAGCCGGTTATTTGACCCCGCGTCCGTAACCCCCGCTCCTCTTTCCTGCCGCCTGCCGGAGCCCGCAGCGCCGCCGCCGCCATGCCCAACATCGTGCTGTTCAGCGGCAGCTCTCACCAGGACCTGTCCCAGCGGGTGGCCGATCGGCTCGGGCTGGAGCTGGGCAAGGTGGTCACCAAGAAATTCAGCAACCAGGAGACCAGGTGGGCGGTGGGGGACGCAGTGGCTCGCTCCCTCTCCCCTCCCCTCCCCCATCCTGCGGCGCCCCTGGCTGAGAGGGTTTGGCGGGGCCCGGGGCCACCGTCGCCCGTGACGTCAGTGGCCCCGCCCCCCGCCGGGCTCCCAGGTGAGGTTCTATCCCAGCCCCCACTTCTTGCCCACGTGCGCGATTAGGGGAGGAGGGAGGGGGGCTGGCTGAGCCAATCCCCGCCCGGCCTGACACTGGCTCCTGCTACCAAGGTCGTTCCTGCCTGCCCCTTGCTGTTGCCCGCGGGGTAAATAGCTGCACGTTGGATCCGTTCAAGTTCCTGGGAGGTTGTTCTCACCCAACAGGGGCGGAGGGGCTGCTAGCTGTCCCACCTGGGAACGATGAAGGCCCCTTTGTGCCTTGATCTGCTTATGAAGGGAGGGCTTAAATTGCTAAAGAAGAAATAACCATTTCTGAGTACAGCTGCCTTTGAGTCTTGAAGAATACTGTTAAAAATTAAGGCTGTGGGTGTATGAATGGGTTCTCCAAGGCATGCTCTAGCGAGCCTGAGGAAACTAAGTTGTGACCACATAATATAACCTGTTGAACCAAGACAAATCTGCCCTGATCCCTGATTTGCAAAACTTTACCCAAGTTCAAATCCAGTCACTGCCCCCCCTTCACTCCAAGGTGCATAGTTGGAGATAGCTGTTAGTGAGCCATTGACCAAGCCACTTTTAGGTTTTTGCCTAAAGAGTCTCAGTTTGGGGCAGTTGTATTTGTTTACCTATAACCTGTTCAAAACTGCATAGTAGTCTAACATTATTACCCAAAAGTTCAAAACTATCAACTTCAGTTATGTTGGGTAAGAGACTTAGCAATAGAGAAGCAAATTGCCTGTCATCTGCATAATAAACTTACCCTAGTTTAGGATTGGTCCAAGTTTATGGGGTCTTTCCCTTTTCCTATGGGGAAAGTTGTCAGTTAGGGATATCAAGTTTGGGTGTTTTTCCATGTGCTTGTCTTGTGCCTGGCTGAGTTCTTACAGCAGTCACATGCGACTGAAATAGTTTCAGGGCCTTGCCTCAGAGGGAAAAGTTACAGGGTAATATAGTTGATAAGATCATACATTAAAAAGTGGTGGTTCTTTATTACTGGCTTAAACCACAGCATTTTTTTTTTTCTTCAGAGAAGCTAGTAGGATGCCTCCTGTGAAGGCAGTATTGATGTACCTTTAGGGGGGCTAGGTGCTGCTGTATGGTTTTTACCAGCTAGAAGGTATAAGCGTTGCCATATGTTAGCTGAGATTTCAGAATGTTGGCCTACCTGAGTGGTAATTTAGATTTTACTGATTGAGATGTTCTGCATTTAAGTGGACACTTGGGGGCTGGGAAAAAGACTGCATTTTCCTGGATGCACTTATCCTCACTTTGTTTAGATGATGCTCATTAGAAGCACAACTGTGTCAGTGCTGTGGTTAGCAACTCCCAAAACTGATTAGTTCCCATCACTTTAAAGGCATCTAATAGCAGCCCCAAAAGCTGACTAGTTCATATCATTTTCAAAGCTTCTAAAAGGAGCTGCCAAAGCTGATTAATAGAAGACATGAAAATGTGGTGAGCTAGTCACTCTGGGGGGACTCTAACATTGCATTGACAGGGTTGTGTACTTAATGACCATTGTGTATAATGCTGCCAGTGATGTTGTGTTGTGGTCATGAAACCAGCCAACTCCCTTCAGTTTTTAAGGCTCTGAATAGCAGCCATGAAATTATTAGAAAATGAAGGTAGCTAGTAATCGAGAAACTACTTCCAAGATTGCTAATACCACCTTCCTTTTCGCTTCTTCCCTTTCACTGCTTCTGATGCAGTTAAATGATACAGCTGTTTACAAAATAGATGGTTGCAATTACCATTAGTACTTGGGTAACTGGAGAACAGTTAAATTGCAAAGCGGGCAGTGGGACTGAAAGATGCTATGTATACCTGGCTTCTGCACTAACCAAGAGGTGTCACATTCGCATTGAACCCCAGGCCAGACTCAGACCCCAGCACTCCTTGTAGACTGGATCCAGGCCTGGACATACTGTGGCAGCTCTGGCTCCATTCTGGGCCTTGTGGCAGTAGTGGCAGCTCCATTTATTGCACGTGAGCAGCTCCGTCTCCTACCCTGTACTCCATGCTGGAGCAGAAGCTGCTACTGAGGCCACATGCCCTGTCCCACAGCAGCAGCTTTAGCTGTGGCCCAAATCATGTGGCAGTGGCTCCAGCATGGGGGGGAGGTAAAAGTTGGCAGCCAAGGAGGTGGGGCCACAGCCACGACAAAAGGGAAGTGGCTGGAGGGTGACCAGGGCTATGTCACAAAATCTGCTGGGGCCCCAGCAACAGGTCAGAAATTAGGGTTGGCATTGAGTCTTGCAGTTAAACAGTACTGCAGTGCTGTTAGGTGTGCAAACATGATTCATAAGATAAATCCATAGATTCCCATAGGAACCCATTGTGTTAATGGGCTGCCTGTTGTGGCCCTAGTTCTTTGCAACTTAAAAATTGCTTTAGTATTTTTCTGTAGTTTTTACTCTTCGTTTAAAAAAAAAAAAAAAAAAAAAAAGAGCTAGCAATTTCCGAGCCGTGCCTCAAGTCTAAAAAGGTTGAACTACTGTATCAGAAAGTAAGGTCTGACTTCTGTTTGCTGTTGCAAACTGCTTCTTGGGTTTGGGGTTTATCTAGTCAGAATTGCTTTGACTCAGATTTATGTCCCACGTGAAGTGTTATTACTTTTGAATATTACACATTTAATTTACTGGATAACTTGATTAAATCCTATGCTTCACGATTAGGTCATCTTCTATATAATTTTAGATGTATTTGGAGGGGGTGCCATAAAATAATTGGGTGCTAGTCACTACAGGATGTCCATGGACTAACTAGGACTACCAGATTTTCATATGTGATCAAGAATTTCATGCAGAGTATAGTCTAAAGGGAAAATAAACTATTGAAAGCTTCCAGGAGAACTTTTGACATTTGCATTTATTTTTTTTCCTAAACAAAGATGTGTGACTCTTAAATCCTTTTTTATTTTTAATATTTGGTTATAAATCCTTAACTGTAGCTTTTAAAAGTGGTGCTCTACTCATAGTGCAGACAGACTTTCCTCCTGAACAAATAATTTGTCTCGTTTTTTAATATTTCTTATGCTGGAGGTTATGCTGCTAATTTTGATTGTAGAAGTCCAGTGTATTCTAACTGTAACTCTTGATGTAAAATTCAAAAGTAGCTGTGAGAATTCCTGGAGAATATATGGCAGTCAACTACAGCTGAAGTAAATTGGATATATGGACTGCCAGGTCATTTTAAGTCTTTATAGTGTACAACTATACTTTTTTCCTGCATCAGCTGCTTTTGATTTTTTTTTTTTTTTAATTAGAAATGCTAATACACACATTTCATGATGTACATTATTGCAGAATCCTGGAAGACAGCAAGCAACTCATTAACTCCAATATTAATTTACTCAAAATTCTCTCCCCCCAAAAAAGAACCACAACTTTTTCATACACCATGCTCGGGCACAAGCATATGTAAATAGATAAGCCTTCCCCTGAGGGTCAACAACCCCTTGTTCTGTCAGATCAGCTATGGGAGCAGCAAATCCCAGGGACTCATGACCTAGAAACTCACTGCACTTTAATTGACAGGCTCTTAAATGAACACACGTGTGCACATGCGCACACACACATGTGCAAGCGCATGCACATATACAGGCATATCAGTTCACATACGCCCAACTTCTATTTGTGTATCGAAATGGGTTTTGTGCTGAAAAAGATAATAAACTGAGAGGCTCTCTCGCCTTTAAAATCATAAATCTTTGTTTACAGGGTAGAATGTAAGGAAAAAAGGTTTAAGATTGTTCTTAAATAGTTATGGGTATTGGGGCAGTCAGAATACAATCTGTAGAGGCCTTTGCATTTCATTAACACCTTTAATTGTACCAGAAACTAATGGAGGTACAGATCCAATCTCTGCTTGCCAGGACAGGTGTTAAACTGGCAGATAACTTGTGTGCTCCATGAAATTTCTGAAATGTTTTCATGTACTCAAATTGGAGTATATTTCAATACGCTAATTCAGACTTGACATGGGCTGTATCAACAGCTATAGGGAGGCTAGCAACTGAGAACTTCTTTTGCATTTTGCAAGGATACTTATGAGAATTACTCCTAAGCCTTAACTCTTCCCTTTTCTTTTGAAGGCAAAGGATAAACTTTCCCTCAGCAGACTAGCCAAGTCCACTAACAGTGAAAATAGTGAGAATTTTTTTCTCTTAATTTTCTGTAACCAGACATTTAACTACATTAGTGTTTGTGCCAATCATTAGATTTATAACAAAGGTTAAAATACGTGCATTAGCAAGTATAATAACTTGATATTTTTTCCCCTCTAAGCAGTTAACCAAATTGTCCCCGTGTATGCTTATGGCACTTAAATCACACCTGACACCTGAGACTGAGTCTCTAAATGGAAGATATTGGGGAGTGTTGGGTAGAGGGAATAGATTATGGCTCTGGCCTTACACTGTCACTGCCCTGCGATTCTGCCCTGCCTGCCCTTCCTTCTCCTGGACACTGTTCTCTGCCCACCTTCAGCCTCATCCCATCCACCCAGCTGAGTGTGCCCTGCCCATAGGGGTCCCGGGCCAGTTTTTCCATGGAGACCCTGCCCATTCTATCTGGTGCTTGCAGTAGTAGGTGCAATGCAGGTGGGGCAGAGTGCGTGGGCAGTGGAGATGCTGTCGGTTGCAGCTGGACGGACCCACCCACAGGGGCTGCTGGGAAGTAGAGTCCAGCTGCCATGCCACTCCTGCCCTGCTGCCGCGCTGCCTGGCCCTGCAGACTATAGCTTCCAACATGCCCTAAAGCTGCCCGTGGAGATGGTGGGATCCATTTTGTGCCAGGTAGAACTTATGTGCCTAGGGGTAGCAGGCCTGGCCACCTCCTGGTCTCCCCCCACACCTGAGCAGGGCAGGGCCAAAGGACCTACCATGGGCTGGATAGAATCACTTGGCAGACTGAATTCAAGCCACAGGCTGTATTTTGCCCACCTCTAGCCTAAGACCTGTCCCTGCAGTGCTGCTACTAGAAGCAGGGTGCTCTAAGTAATTGTGTCTGGAGCCTTAACAAGGTGCAAAAAGCTAAGCAGAATCTGAGCTTTGAGTGTAACAAAAAGTATTTAATGAGGTGCAAACTGTCCGGAACATGTTATTTCTGCCTGAAGTAGCAGATGCAGTTAATTAGGTTTACCCGGAATTCATTTAATATTGAAATCCTATGAGATTAGGTAAACGGCTGGTAAAGGCTGCACGATTTAAATGACCAAAGGGTGTCTTAAATGATTTATAGTGTATATAAGGCATGTTTGTTATACAGTAATTCTTAAACCTAAGCTGGATCATTTTTAATCTGCTCCAAAGATTGAATTGTGAATTATCTCTTCATGCACATAATACTGTCTTCTGTTAGTGAATAGGGAAATTTAAAAGAGGTTTGAGGATTAGGCCTGCCTGCATGTTTGTGGGGGGAGTGTTAGAAGCCTTTGTAAAAGATGCTTACTAAACAAGTTAGAGGGATGTGTTTGCTTAGATACAAAATGTCAGTTTTTAAATTGAAACTTAAGGGTTAAATTAATAAAAAATATATATATATTAGGGAGCCTCTTGCAAACGCCACAAGAGGTTCTCAAGTGTTGTTTTTTTTTTTTAATTTAACCTTTAAATTATCTCACACTGAGAAATAATCAGTGTTTACTGAGTCATGAACACAGTGAATTTTGAAGGTATCTTAAAATGCAATATCCAAGGACAAAAACTGAGCATAGTTTGTATCTGTTTTGTAGGTACTCGTGACATGGTCTTAGAGGTTACTTGTTCCCTTCAGGTGTAAGGATCAATTCTTGAAGGTGACTTCATTGTAGTTCCTCATTAGATTGTTAATAAATCATAATATTGAGACAAGAAGACTAAACGCATTTCAGTAATTGTTTGGAGCACTGCTCAAACCCAACTTCAAGACTTTTTAAAACTATAGACCAGTTTCTAGTCAGTTCTCTGCTTCATTTGAAAAGTATGGGAGATGAACCTATGATAATTTGGGGGCAGGAGCGCACAAATTTACTGAGAGGTGAAGGTATATGGTAACAGTTTGTTAGCTGCTCTGGTTGCTGACCCATGTGCATGCTCTTATCCTGATGTAAATGAAAGGTAGCCTAAGACTGCCTTTTGCTCTAGCTCTAAAATTTTAGTGGCAAGTCATTGAAGAATCTTTTACTGTATGCTCAGACCTCTTAGGGCTTTACCAGTTCAGTTTCCAGGAATTTTAGCAGTATTGACTGTGCTGTAGCCTAGTGCTCCTGGGACGGAGAAGTATCTGCAAAGGTTGCTATAGGCTGGACACTGAAATTGAGGGTTGGATATAGCTGGTGCCCAAGCAGTATAACAAAGCTGCTTGACCTGAATTCAGCAGAGTTAAGAGAGATGGCAAGAAGGATGGTTAGTTTGGATCTAGGATCCTGCCATGAGGGAAGATACGGGAGGGAGTGATAAAATACTAAACCCTGATCCCTTGACACTTTAAAATCCTACCATGTCTACCTGCTGCTTTGGGTACCTAAATACCTTTTAGTCCCAATTTCAAAAGTGACCTAGGCATTTAGGAGATTAATTGAAATTTAGGCTCTCATGTGGCTATGGGCATGTGTATGCTGCAGACAGCATTGTAGGATGAGGATACCTAAGGTCTTTTGGGTACTAGAAGGAGTTTAGTTGCGGCAGTGGTGAAAGGTACTTGGGTGAACTTAGTCTTGCAGGAAGCATCTAGGAATTATTTAGTGGTGTGGTACCTGAAGATGACGTATTTCATAGTACAGTATGTATCCAGGTTCTGTTGACTCTGAGAAGTTTTAGGTAAACTGAACATTACCAAACAGTTGAATTTGTTTTTATGCAATTTAATCAAACATAGCTTGTAATGCTGGGACATGATCCATCCCTGTGTCCTTTTTCTCTGTCCTCATCCTACTAGATTGTTTAAACATTAATTTATCCAGTTGGGATTTTTTTTAAGTAAATAGATTATGATATATTTCGAACTATTATAAATTGATTTGACATGTTAAGGTGTCAGTACCTATTTAATCAATGAATTAGTTATCGCTGTCCTATTCTTTATAGTATAGATACTCTTAAAGTGTGTAGGTTTTATTGTTTGATTGGGGCTTTTTTTTAATACCTGTTTTGGTGTAGATTTCATAAACATTAGGGCTGGAAGGGACCTCAGAAGATGATTGAATCCAGCCCCCTGCCCTAGGGGCAGGAAGTCAGCTGGGGTCATAGGATCCCAGCAAGATAAGCATCCAAATTTCTCTTGAAGGCATTCAAAGTAGGTGTTTGAAGCACCTCTGGCGGCAGTCTTTTCCAGACCTTGGGGGCTCAGACAGGAAAGAAGTTCTTCCTTATGTCCAGCCTGAAACGGTCTTGAAGGAGTTTGTGATCGTTTGACCTTGTTATCCCCTGGGGCACTTTAGTGAACAGATGTTCCTTCAGATCCTGATGAGCACCCCAATAAACTTTTATAGGCAGCCACCAGATCACCCCTGAGCCTGTGTTTTTGCAGGCTGAAGAGTCCCATAGCTCTCAGCCTCTCATCATAAGGTCTGTTTTCCTGACCTCTGATCATGCATGTGGCTCTTCTCTGCACCCTCTCAAGCTTCTCCACATCCTTTTTCAATTGTGGAGCCCAAAACTGGACGCAGTACTCCAGCTGCGGCCTCACCAAGGCCGAGTACAACAGGAGAATGACAGCCTGGGATTTCGTTGAGCAGCATCTATGGATACAAGCCAGCATTTTGCTCGCTTTCCTAGCAGCAGCATCACATTGCAGGCTCATGTTCATCTTCTGGTCAATCATGACCCCCAAGTCCTTTTTGTCCATAGTGCTACCCAGCATAGCTCTGCTGAGACTATAATCATATTGTGGGTTTTTCTTCCCAATGTGGAGAACCTTGCATTTTTTCAGTGTTAAACACCATCAGGTTCTCATTCGCCCATTTCCTGAAGTTTCATAGTTTCTAGGGTCGGAAGGGACCTGAGCAGATCATGTAGTCCGACCCCCTGCCATGGCAGGAAAGAATACTGGGGTCAAACGACCCCAGCAAGATGTGCATCTAACCTCCTCTTGAACACCCCCAGGGTAGAAGCCTGCACCACTTCTCTTGGAAGTTGGTTCCAGACCCTAGCTGCCCTGACCATGAAGTAGCGCCTCCTGATATCTAACCCAAACCTACCCTCTGCCAGCTTGTGACCGTTATTCCTGGTCACTCCTGGCAGTGCTGGGGGGAACAGTGACTCCCCCAATGCCTGCTGATTTCCCCCCCCCCCCCCCCCCCCGACTAATTTATAACAGGCCCCAAGATCCCCCCTCAGCCTTCTCTTTTGGAGGCTGAACAGGTTCAGGTCCCGTAGCGTCTCCTCATAGGGCCTGCCCTGTTGTCCCCTGATCATACGAGTGGCCCTCCTCTGGACCCTCTCCATGCTGTCCACATCCCTCTTGAAGTGCGGCGCCCAGAACTGGACGCAGTACTCCAGCTGCGGCCTGACCAGTGCCGCATAGAGGGGGAGGATCACCTCTTTGGACCTGCTCGAGATGCATCGGTGGATGCATGCCAGGGTGCGGTTGGCCTTCCTAACTGCCTCTCCACACTGCCGGCCCATGTTCATCTTGGAGTCAGTGATGACCCCCAGATCCTTTTCCGCCTCCGTGCTGACAAGAGGGGAGTTCCCTAACCTGTAGGTATGGTGCCGGTTGTTCCTCCCGAGATGCATCACCTTGCACTTGTCTATGTTGAAACCCATCCTATTCTCATCCGCCCACCCTTGTAACCTGTCTAGGTCTGATTGTAGCCTGTTGCATCCTTCCAGTGTGCCCACGTCCCCCCACATCTTAGTGTCATCAGCAAATTTGAGCAGGGTGCTTTTTACCCCCTCGTCCAAATCGCTGATGAAGATGTTGAACAGTGCGGGCCCGAGGACTGAGCCCTGTGGAACCCCACTGCCCACGTCCTTCCAGGTTGAGAAGGACCCATCCGCTACCACCCTCTGGGTGCGGCCCTCCAGCCGGTTGGTGACCCATTTGACTGTGTGGGTGTCTACAACACAGCCCCCCAGTTTTTCTTAATGAGAACGGGATGAGAGACAGTGTCAAAAGCCTTCCGGAAGTCCAGGAAGACTATATCCACTGCTACCCCTGCATCTAATGATCTGGTGATCTGATCGTAAAAGGCCACCAGGTTGGTCTGATAGGACCTGCCACTGATGAACCCATGTTGGTTGCCCCTAAGCATGCAGTCCCTGCTGGCCCCTCCTGGATGTGTGCCAGCATAATTTTCTCGAACAGCTTGCCTAGGATCGAGGTAAGACTAACTGGCCTATAGTTTCCCGGGTCCTCCTTCCTCCCTTTTTTGAAGATGGGGACCATGTTGGCCCTCTTCCAGTCCTCTGGTACCTCACCAGAGCACCACGAGTGCTTGTAAAGTTGTGCCAGGGGACTTGCAATGACCTTGGCCAGTTCCTTTAGAACTCTAGGGTGGAGATCATCTGCACCGGCTGACTTGAATATGTCCAACCCCTCCAGAAGCTCCCTAACTAAATCCTCGCTAACCTGTGGCCCAGGTGTGCCTCCCCCAGGGCCCAAGGGGGGCCCAGCAGGGAGGTGGCTGTTCTGGTTCGTACTTAGGAAGATGGAGGCAAAGAAATTATTAAACATGTTAGCTTTGCCATCTGGTGTGACGACCAAGTTTCCCATGTCGTCCTGCAAGGGCCCCCCATTACCCGGGAACTTCTTTTTACCCTGTATGTATTTAAAAAATGACTTCTTATTGTCCTTAATCTGGGAAGCTACTCCCAGTTCCATCTCTGCCTTGGCCTTCCTAACTACCCCCTTACATCCCCGAGCAACTACAGAATAGTCCTCCCTGGTGATGACCCCTTCTTTCCATTGGGTGTAAGCCTCCTTTTTAGCAAGCAGACATTCCCAGATGCTTTTGGTGAGCCACAGAGGCTTGTTTGCTCTCTTGATCCCTTTGATCCTCATTGGGATTACCTTCCTTTGGGCTTGGAGGATCATCTCCTTAAGGAGCAACCACTCTCCTTGGACACCTGGCTCCCCTCCCCTCCGGGACCTCAGCGCTTCTCCATCTATCCTCTTTAGCTCGTTGAAGTCTGCCCTCCTAAAATCTAGGGCCGTTGCCTTACTGCATGCCTTTTGCCACCTTGCGTTGGATGGTGAATTCCAGCAAGCGATGATCGCTGTCGCCCAGGTGGTCGAGCACCCGCAGCCCCCTCACCAGGTCATCACCCGTGGCCAGCACTAGATCCAACAAGGCATCTCCCCTGATAGGGCTGTGCACCTCCTGGGTTAGATGGAGGTCCTGCACTCTGGCCAAGAACCTACGTGAGCGTTCAGACCTGGCTGACTGCTCTTCCCAGCAGATGTCCGGGAAATTCAGGTCCCCCATGACTACCACATCCTTAGCCTTCGCTACCTCTGTGAGCTGACCCAAGAATTCCTGGTCAAGCTCTTCTCCCTGGTTGGGAGGTCTGTAGTAGATGCCCACCATTAAGTCCCTTTCCCCTCGACTGCCTTGTACTCTAACCCAAAGCACTTCAGAGTGCCCCTCCCCTGACTCCTTGCTAATTAACGAGGATGTGTATTCCTCCGTAATATAGAGCACCACGCCCCCACCTCTCTTTCCTATCCTGTCCCTCCTGTACAGCCTATAGCCCTTGACATTGACCGCCGAATCATGCGTTGCGTCCCACCATGTTTCCGTAATCCCCACTATGTCCGGGTTGGTGTCAGCCAGCAGGAGGGTGAGTTCCTCCTGCTTGTTTCCCATACTATGAGCGTTTGTGTAGAGGCATTTGAGGCCTCCTGTGGGGGTGTGTGTACTGACCACCTAGTCCCAGCATTACCCTGGCCCCTATCTCTTACCTGTTTATTCGGTTCGCTCGTTGGTGTGGGCTGGGCTGTAGTTGTGGGTGCTGTTTGGTCTGTCAGTCTGATGTTTCCTCCGCCCTCATCTTCCCCTTCCCTCGACGAGCCTAGTTTAAAGCCTGCCGGAGGAGGTCCGCCAACCTAGAAGAGAACACACGCTTACCTTTAGGGGAAAGGTGGAGCCCATCCCATCCCAGCATGTCTCTCATCGTGATGTGCCAGTCATGCCTGAGGAAACCAAAGCCCTCCTCGAAGCACCATTCCTGTAGCCACCAGTTGGTTTCCGCGATGCACATTTCATGGCATCTACCTCGTCCGCTCACTGGCAGGATGGAAGAGAAAACCACCTGTGCGCCCATCTCCTTCAGCACGCACCCCAGAGCGTGGTAATCCTCCATCAGGCGATCAGGGCTCCTCCTGGCTGCATCGTTAGTGCCCATGTGGACTAGGACCATGGGGTAATAATCGGTGGGCTGGATTATGGTCTGGAGCATCCCTTTCATGTCCTGAATCCTCGCTCCAGGTGGGCAGTATGCCTCGCGTGCCGAGGGGTCCCGGCGACAGATGTGGCCCTCCGTACCTCTCAGGATGGAGTCACCAGTGACAATCACGCGACACTTCTTCCTCCTGGCCTTCTTGCCTCCTTCAGCTTGCATGGGACGCGGTGAGCGTGGAGTTGCCTCTTCCCCGGTTTCGTCCTCCCCTTCCTCCTCCTCCAGGGCTTCCAGGGCTTTGTACCTGTTCTCCAGCCAGACTGGAGGAACTGGTGCTGCCGTGTCTCGAGCAGCCCTGGCATGGAAGGTGACCATCTGCCACTTAGCAGTGGAGGGCTCATCTTGAGGTGCATCGTCCTTAGTCGTACAACCCTGCAGGGAAAGAAAATATCTGTCAATTTCCTCCTCTGCCTCCCTGATTCCCCTCGGCCTGCTAACCTCCTCCTGGAGCTCCCTCACCTGCACCTCCAGGGCCCTAAGGTGGGCGCCTGCAGGACAGGTGTGGGGGTCTCCAGTCCCTGCCCCCCCCAGGCCTTGCTGGGCAGCTCCCTCAGGCTAGTGGGGTGGGGGGCACCAGCCCCCCCGTGGGCTCTGTCTGGGTGGAGGCCTGAAGCCCCGGGCAGGCCGTGCCCCCCGGGCAGGGGCCCTGGCAGCACTCCGTGTCGACGCCATCGTATGAGTCACTGAGTTTCTAGCTGAGTTCGGGTCCTCTGGCCCGCGCTAACAGAAGTCAGCCTCTGGGCCTCTCCTGCTGCCCCTCCAGCGCAAACACCAGCGCGCTGTTTGCGCAGCTCCCTACCGGCTCAGCTAAGAGGGATCCGGGGGGTTTCCCCTCTGGACCTGATTCAGCTGCGTCAGTCCCTCTGCCCCACTTACCTTAGGGGGATCAGCTGCTGCTGCCCCCGCTGCTGCTTCGTTTGCTTCTGCTGCTCTCGCTTCTGCTCCGTGTCCTTCCTCTCCCTGCTGTGTGTATACTCTCTGTGTATGTAAGTCACACGTGTGCCTGTGTCCTTCCTCTCCCCGCTGCTCCTAGCTCCTGAGTTGACAAGGTCAGCCTGGATCACCCTCCTATCCTCAGGCTTTACCCCAGAGTTTGGTGTCATTGGTGAACTTGGCCAGTCCACTTCTGATACCAATGTCCACATCATTAATGAAGATGTTGAATAGTGTTGGCCCAAGGACAGAGCCTTGAGGGACCCCACTGGTCATAGGGCACTACGACAATAGACTTCCGTCAACTACCGCCGTCTGGGTCCGACCACAGAGCCAATTTCCCAGCCAGTAGATCATGATGAAGCCGAGGCCGCAGTTGACCAGTTTTCCCAAGAGGTGATCATGGGATACCAGATTGACGGCTTTTTTGAAGTCAAGATACATGACATCAATCTCCTCTCCCTTGTCCAGGTGATGGGTCATCTGGTCGTAAAAGGAAATGCGATTGGTCAAACAAGACCTACCCGCAACAAACCGGTGCTGGCTATCCCTCAGGATGCTGTCATCGGCCAGTCTGTTAAGAATGGCCTCTTTAATAAACTTTTCGAAGACCTTCCCTGGGATAGAGTTCAGGCTAATGGGCCTGTAGTTTGCCAGATCCACTTTCCTCCTCTTCTTGAAGATAGGCACCACATTGGCCTTCTTCCGGTCCTCAGGTACCAGAGTGTGAGGAGTTCTTGAAGATCCATGCCAGGGGCTGAGCTATGATACTAGCCAGCTCCCTTGAGTACCTGGGGGTATAAACTTTCAGCCAGCCCTGACAGCATCCAGCCTCTCAAGGTGTTCCTTCACGAGGTCAGCATTAATGGAAGGTAAGGAATCATCCTCACTCAGGTGTTCCTGCCCTGTAATGGGCAGGGTCGCCCCATGCGACTGGTAAAAAACCGATGCAAATTACCCATTTAGCAAGTTGGCTTTTTCCTCGGCATCGGTTGTCAGTTGTCGCATCTGGTTTAACAGGGATCTGATGTTTCCCTTGCTTTCCCTCTGTCTCCCCACAAAGCTGAAAAAGGACTTTTTATTGTCTTTGATCCTTGTAGCTAGTTGGAGTTCTGTTGCAGCCCTGGCTTTCCTGGTTTGTTCCCTGCAAGTCCAGACCAGTGCAGAATATTCCTCCTTGGAGGTGGATCCAGTCCTCCATCCTTTGTAGATCTTTCTATTTAGATGCAGGAGGTCCGCTAATTCCCTGCAGACCCAAGGAGACTGCAGTGCCTTTTTGCTGCCTTTCCTCTGAGATGGACTAGAACTAGGTTGTACATCCAGGATCGCTCCCTTAAGGAGCTCAACCACCTGTCCTGAACTCCCCTCCCTGTTGGGTTGTGGTCCCTTAGGGCCTCACCTACAAGCCTCCTGAGCTTGTCAAAGTCAGCTTTCCTGGAGTCTTGAGTTCTGTATTGCTGGCTGACTTGCCAGCTTTACGGCATATGGTGAAGGTGATCAGCTCATGATCACTGTCACCCAGCTTCCCTTTGGACACCGTGAATTGAAGACAGTTTAGAGCAGTGGTCTCCAAAGTGGGGTGTGCAAGATGATCCATTGGGGTACGGGAAGAAAATATTAGAACTTCTATTTATTTTTATATAAATATACATCTATTGTGGGGGTGTGCTCAAATTTTTTACTGATAGGAGTGCATGATCAAAAAAGTTTGGGGACCACTGGTTTAGAGCAGTATCTTAGAACACTACAAAAATATCAGCGTTCTGATTACTTTATCCTTTAATTGCTGTGCAATGGCTAAGGAGTTGGCTACTGATCTGATTAGATTGGTTGATACTGTCCCATATCCCTCAATATTGAACTTTGAGAAGATAAATAATGAAGGTTATTAACCTATTGCATAACTATGTTCAGCCAGTTCTGAGGACTTTTAATATGCAATAATACTTTTGCATTTCTAAGTCGTAATATTCACTAAAGCCTTTTAGCCAAGTATTTGCATCAACTGCATGTATACCCCAAGTAGGAGTTGTTTACACATGGACTATACAGTGCCTATTTGCATAAAAAGTGTGTAGTTCTAGGCTTAAAACCTCAAAATCTGAGCTCTCCGTGAATGAAAGAAAGGTTAACAGATGCACTGAGATTGTAATTAGCTCCAGGGCAGTGGGAAGGCACGAGTTATTGGCAGAGGAAGAAAGAATTTCTGAAGCATGCATCCCACTTCTGTGCTCTAATCATTGTATTGTATTTCCTTTCAAAGTATATGAATACCAAAGAAGAATGCAATGCTTGTCTTGGTCTTGTGTCAACCTGTTATTGTTCAATGGGGCCTCTTTTTGTGGGGAGTGGGGATTATAATGAACTTGGCCTTTTGAATCTAATAAAGGATAAAAATTTAAGATTATACACTTGGATCAATAAATTATTTTTTTGTGTGTGTTGGTTACATGGACAAGCTATTCTCCATATTACACGAGTATGTATGTTTGGTTACTTGTTTTAAGTTTTAGACGGCGGGTGGCAACCTCTGGCCCCTGTGCCAGATTCAGCCTGTGAAGAGGGCCAGGATGGCATAAAGATTCAGGTGGCATGCAGCTATGCTAAACCAGCTGTCTCCTCTGCAGTACCCTCTTCCACAGGCCTCCCTGCTGCTCTCTTGTTCCTGTGCCTCCCTTGCAGAGGGGGTGAGTGCTTGTAGAGATGGGAAATGTTAGGCAGCTTGAGTTCTCAAGGGAGCGAAGATTGGCAATCTATGGCAGGGAGATGGGTTGCAAGCTCTCATGTGGTATAGCAGTGTTGCTGCCCCCTGTATTACTCATTTCTATCATTCCAAGAATATTTTGTTATGCTTTGTAGTATTTCCCCCCCCCCCCGTGTCACTTTATACCTTCTTTATCTTTTATTGGAGAGATTTGAGGGGGGGAGGGCGGGATGCCAAAACACCGAGTCTGTAGCTTTAGAGTTGCTTCTGACCTATCTGAAAGCTATAACATGATACCAGTATCGACTTATATTTAAGCTGATCTCAATACAAAATACAGTCAAAGCTGATGTACTTTCTCTTCCTCTTCCCCCTCTTTTCTCCCACTCCCCCTACCCATCATGATTTGAAAGGCTGATCTTGACAGTTGCTCAAAAATCCTTTTTTTCAGATGCATATGGTCAGAACAAGTGACTGTGTTTTACCTCTTAAATGTTCCTTACATTTTTGGACACTTGATGCAAGTGTTTTAGTTTTTTTTTACCTTTCTAAACTGCTGCTTCTTGCTATCACAGAATTGATCTGTGAGTGGACCTGGTAACGCTATTTTTAAGGATGTCCAGAAGTTCCTATTTTCAGTTGTTTATAACTTTGCCACATGTCTACTGAATGGTTACATTCTGGTTATTCAGGGTAAGCACAAATCTGTTGATATTTCCTTTGATCAGCTGTAGTACACTTTATGCCTTGGAACAGGGACTTGACATTTGGCAGGAGAATAGCCATCGTATTAGTGGCATGGCTTTTTCTTTTCCTATGAAACTGTACATAGACTTGGGCAACCCAAGTATCTGAAATGTTTTAGTTCGAATGCTTGCCGGAGACATGCTAACACTTAAGGTAAAATATCTGGAGATTGTCTACCTTGAGCATGCTCAAGCCTTTAATGATGACAGTACGGTGCATGACATCTTCATATAGCAATGAAGCAACGTACCGTTTTATCCATGGCCACAGCAGGAATGCCAGACTTCCTTGGTAATTTCTGCTTTCTTTGAGGGTACATGCAGATGTTTGGGGAGGCTAGATTGTGTTGAAAATGGCCATCTCGTCTAACTCAGTTTGCCCATGTGCAGTCCTTATACTTGGATCCCTACTTTTGCACTTCTGTCGTTCTAACTGTACGGAAGAAGTTCAGGACAATTAGATCAGTCTAAAAGTGGCTGAGTCAATCAAAGTGAAATGTACCTCCAAGGTAATCCAACTTAGATTGTGTCCAGCAAGACTGATCTTACTGAACTTGTGCAGCCCCAGGGCTGGGAAAGCCCAGCCACCAGCACCTGCCCCTGGGGCTTCACTTTTCCTACCTGCCTGCTGGCATTGAGCAATTTCTAGCACACACCCAGATGGACAGTCAGCTGTCCCCTGCTCCACCTCCCCCCAATCCAACAGGTCACTTCAGGTGCTGGTTTTACCAGCATTCACTGATGTTGAGACCCAAGGAGTAAGTTGGGAGGGTTGGCTTGCTGGTGGGAAGGGGGTGGTCATCTGGGGATGGGGCAGGTCAGGGGGTAGCTCCTGTTCCTGGGGAGTGTGGAAGAGAGCCTCCCAACCCCCCTGCAAGCCTCCCTGATCCTGCCAACCCCTGTGCAGACCCTGCCTCCTCCCTGAAGCCCCCTGCATTCCAATAACTTGATCTGCCCTCCCCCCAACCTCCCTAAATGTCTGTAAATGTCTTATCCATGATTTTTCTGATTTGTGTCTGGGCAATAGACTGGGATGTTTAAGACGCCTGGTATGGGGGGGGGGTTGTGCTAGATGACTGCTATGAATACAGAGGAGAAAGCAGCCCTATTTGAATGTGATGGGAAAAGACCAGTGAGATGAGGAATATTGAAAGGGTAGGGAAGAAGAACTGAGTCTGTTCTCGGAGTACAGGAGAGACTATGAATGGGAAAGGTAGATTGGCACTGAAGTAGCATTCTCAGAGTAGGAGACCAGGACTGGTTTGAGAAGTCAGAGGTGCCTGGCCTTGGGGACTGTATAGGCAAGGAGAACAGGTTTGGGGTGATAGACTGGGGTGCAAAGGAGATGGGACAGGGAAAGTTGGGCTGAGGTAAAAGGGGTCATGCTTGGAAGGAGTAGAGAGATTCCAGTAAACGATTCTTTCTTTGAGTACAGGGAATGGAACACAATGTCCCAGAACCTCACCATTATTTTGCTATCAGCCTGTCTGTGAAACTTGCTGGCAAAAATGTCTGTTCTTCCTCTAATGCTAATCTGCAGGGGGGATGACAACCTACTACTACTGTTAAGTTCAAGTGCTTTAAGTCTCTGTGGTGTGTGCAGTGCTTTCAACCCTGATGATGACCAGCTTAAATCCAGTATAATAGCACTAACATTTTCTTTTTGCTTTTTTAAAGTAAAGAATTCTGTCTTGTGAACATTTGCCCTGTGAGTAACTTGTAAGAAGATTGGGGATGGTTCATTCATTGGCTTTATTGTTCTTTGGACCAATTAAATGAGAGTGCTGTAGCACTGCATGATTATCCGGTTTGCTCTTTTTCCTTTATCCATTTAAATTGGATTTAGCTTTGGAATCTAATGGGTGGATGGGTAGTGGAAATGGGGGTCTGATACTGGAGTATTGCAATACAGTACAGTGACTTGTAGCAAAACAGCAATGTAAAAGGAGGAGGAGGGGAAATAAAGAAATTCATACAAACTCTCACACAAAGAAGAAACACTTGGCCATTTAAGAATGTTTTGAGAGTTGATGAGCAATGATAAAATTGTTACACTTGTATTTTAAAGCCTTGTGTGAATTGAGAATAGTGTGGTAAGCCACAGCAGGGAAATAAATTAAAATTTTATAAAGCTACTTAAATACAGATGTCATAACCAAAGAAATGAATGGTGTGTAGGCAGCTAAAATTATTTCAGTGTTGTAGTTTTTTACATGGTTTTAAGTGACTTAATGATCCTGCCCTCCTTTGGAGATCATGAGGGGCATGATATTAAAAATATCTCAGTGTTAAATTGAACAACAGTTTGACCTATGTCTTACTTGTACAGAATAAGTATTGCTATCAAAGTTGGCATAGACCTTTTCTTGATGCAGGTAGAGAAGTGAAATTTAGATAAACTGCCCATTTGACATTTCATAATAAGCTAATTATGAATGAATTAATTCACTGTAAAATGCATGTTTCAAGTGATAGGACCATGGAGATCTCTTAGCTTTTTAAAAAAAATCTGTCTTGCAAACTCAGAATTGTATTAATTCTAGAATTATTTCTCTTGTTCTAGAAATTTTAAATGATTCACTAGCCAAATCTTATTTTTCTCAGTGTAGAGATTGGTGAAAGTGTAAGAGGGGAAGATGTGTATATCATTCAGAGTGGCTGTGGAGAAATAAATGACAACTTGATGGAGCTCCTCATCATGATAAATGCCTGCAAGATTGCATCATCATCTAGAGTGACTGCAGTTATTCCATGTTTTCCATATGCCAGACAAGATAAAAAAGATAAGGTAGGTGAAATGTATTTCATTAAGAAAAACTGTATCAACCTGTATATAACTACTCCCACTGGCATGTTTGAAGATGATAAATAAACTTCCCTAAATATTCATGGTGTAGACGAACATAATACTTGAATTGTTCCAAGAGTGCGACTGACTTTTGGAAACTAGTTCAAAATCGTCCTGCGTCAGAGGTGTGTACATAAAACAGAGGTAAGTTCCAAGTGGAAGGGTCAAGTCAGACTGCCAGCAAGAGGTGGTAGTGAGTATGCAACCCAGTTGCAATATCCTACTCCTCTTTCTCACAAACACTGAGTTGAAGACCGATGCTTTCTAGCTTTTTAAAGAAATTTGTGGTGGTACCCTGACTGAGGCTACCCAGAGGTATATAGGATGACGGTGCTGCTTTGAACCCCTGCTTCTTAGTTGCTGATGGGGTCCATGTTCTGGAGTTGCCAGAATTTTTGTGGCGTTTAAGAGCACTTTCCCTTCAAGCTGATCATCAGTTTTGCTGAAGTTTCTGGAAATTGATGTTGGTGTTGTACATCCCAGGCTGATTTGGGAATGATGGGGTGGCCAAGTTTGGGGAAGGTGGCTGCCTGGACTATGTGCCTGGGGACTTGGGACAGCTCAGTTTTTTAAAGAGGTGGCAACTTCATTCTATTTGTGGTAGTGGAGTTCTTGAGTACCCTCTGCTTGGGGCTCTTGGCCCATAGGGTCACAGGACCAGGGATCCAGGCAACCCTCCAGATTGACCACTTCCCACCTCAAATAAGCCTGTGATGCATGAAAACCTAGTTAGTTGCCACCAATGGAAGGAAATTGACCAGCTTGTTAGAACTGGCAGAGAGCTGCCTCCACAGTTTCCAGCCAGGGACACTGCAGTCAAATGCAAGCAATGGTTTGGGGCACTCCAATTTTTTGCTGTGTAATAGAGCAGTCAGTTACGGGATGGGGGTGGAGAAGCAGGAGCATTGCAGCATGGGGTGCCTGGAGGACCAGCTAGACACTAGTCGTGGAAAGCTTTTTGTACACAGTCAGTTCTTAGAAAATCGGTAATACTTGATTACCCAGGCATACTTTTGAAATGTTTCACTTGATTTTTAAATTGCTGTTAACTGGCTTGTATGTTTAGACACTTGGAGTGCCTGAAGCCCATGGAGGGAGGCTGCTCTGAAGTACCGTAACTGCAGCATGTTAGATTAGATGCAATTAATTATATCTACCAGTGTGCGCTAATTGATGCGTTCAAGCAGCGTCTGTCTCATGTACCAGCATTCCCATGCTGAAAAATGGCAGGGGGAGGGGAAGTAGTAATTTTCCCAAGCAACTTTTATTCTATGTAGTGGAGCTAAAGGTACAGAGGAATTGGGAAATGAAGGCGAGATTGTTGTTGTTGTTGTCTCGCAGCTTCAGAATGCATTGACATTCTGTTTGCTTTGTTCAAAATTGTGGTTAGCTGATTATAATTTTTTTTTTTTAAGCAAGTGGACCAATAAACATCCTTCTTGATTAAAACAAGGTAACATACTCCCCTTAAGCACATTTCTGGGAGCATTAAAATGTCAAAATTCTCTTGTGTTCCAGTCAAGGTACAAATAATTCAATTGTTACAGAAGGGCTATTCTGATGAGGATATTCTGTGTTTGGAGGTGCCATCTAAGGATCTAGGTAATAACTAGAATCTGACATTAGGTAGTGAAAGATCTAGTTTCTAATCCCAACTTTTTTGGGAATGCCATGAAATTTCTCTCATCCTGGGGCAGTTGTTTCATACCTCCGAGCTCTTGTTTCCATATTGGTAAAATGTCAAGCGTAATTTTTTTCCATTCTTTATAAAACAACCTTGGTATCTGGCTGTGCAAAAGGTCTTATTATTAGTCAGGGTAACATGTAGTCTAGGCCATAGTAGAAGTGCTCATAGCATGGGCCTGTCAGGCAAAATCCAGTAAATACCTTGTCACAAGGACGTGAAAAAGGACATGAAGTCTGAAATAGACTGGGCATTTGTCTGCATTGCAAACATCTATGTGGTGTAACTTACTTGAATTGGCTTGGGTACTAGAAGCAGTTTTGCCCCAAGAGCATAGAACTCTGTGTGGGTTGTTTTTTATCTTGAGCACTGTGCTGCTATGTTTACATTTACTTCCAGGATATGACCCAAGTTTAAATTAACTAGGTTGGGTACCAGAAGCCTAGTAGATGCTGCTTAGAGTACAACAGTTTATTTTCCCCGGTTTCTCCATGCTGCTATTACTAGGCTTCTTTGGGGACCAATCTAGCTTGTTCAAAGCAAGTCCAGATATCTCTTAGATATGTTGCAGTCTGCACTATAGACTTGCTCAAAGTATTATGTTAATCTTCAGAGTCCATGGTAAGATTAGCTTGTGCAGGCTGCTGCAAATGAGCCTTTGAGATAGGTTTGGAGTTCTGCTGCTGCTGGAATCTTATTTCTTTCGCTTTCTGGAAGGGGTTCCTGGAGCCTTGATTAGGTGTCAGGTTTTTATATAAATCCTAATACAGAAGTGATATTTATTAGTCGGTTTATCTTAATGAAGCTGTGTGGGGAAATTTTTTGAGTTCTATTTTAGATGGTTTATTTTATCTAGGATATGATGCCAGTCCTGTAGGTATAGCAGGGGTGGACAATTTCTTTCTGCTGGAGGGCCACTTAACGAATTGTGGTGAGGTGTCAAGGGCTGCAAGGGTAGCCCCAACTCTTGACAGGTGCCCCACCCCACTAGTCACCATCTTGGTACCAGAAGTCCCACCCCCTTTGCTACCAGAAGTCTCTCCCCTTGCCCAGGAAGTACTCCTTTTGGAAGGGGGGGTTTGCTTGCATATTCTGTGTGGTGGTAGGGAGGTACATGTTGGGGGATGTGGAGTGTATGTGGCTGAGGGGTGGGTGTGAATGTGCAGGTTGTGTGTGGTGGGGGAGGGTTGTTGGGTGTGGGGGGGACAGTATTGGGGGGTGTATATGTGGGTATAGTGTGGGGTATAGGTGGGCTGGGTGTGTGCATGTGGGGGACTTTCCCCTCTCCCTTGCTCAGCTTCCCCCCATCACCTGCTTATTATGATGTATCTGAGCCTAGCCCATCCACAAGCAAGAGGTGGGGTAGGGGCAGGGCAGCCAGCACTGCCTGTCTGGCTTACAGCATGCTGCAAAGGGTTGGGAAAGCAGCTGCTGCCAGTGGGTGTGCAGTAAGGGAAGCTGAGGGGCAGAGCCAAGCCTGATACTGTTGGCTTTCTTGGTCTCTATCCCAAGCCTGTCTGGTGAGGCTACAGCCAGGCCCACATTGGATCCTGCTGTGGCTGCTGCTCCTGCCCCACTTGCCTGTCCCACACCTGCTGGGCAGGGCTTTGTGAGCAGCTGAGCTCCTTCACTGCCCCCACCCCCCCTTGCAACCTGCTTGCTCTGCTCCCCTCGACACTGCAGCTCCCCTTCCCCGACTGCAGTTCCTCAGTCAGCTGCAGCAGCCGTGCTTAGAATCTATATCCACTGGCCAGGGCTGTGGCCCTCTGGGAAAGACGTGGAGCACAGCACATGCTGCCCCAGGCAGGAGTGGGCAGGACTCGGCCCCATGTGGAGAGGCAGCTGCTAGCTGGGCTGGATACAGTTAATTGGTGGGTGCCTGCCTGTGGGCCAGGTCGAATCAGCTGGCAGGCCAGTCTGGCCTGTAGGCCATTTTTTGCCTGCCCCTTGGCTATAGGCTAATTTGACAGACGACCAGTGTAGTCTGAATAGTTACTTGGATGTTCTAGATCCTGGCTCTGAACTCCTGAAGGTTTGAACCATATCAGGTCTTAGAAGCTTATTCCTTTATGTATTTATTGAGTTACCTGGAAAACTTTGCTAGGTTTCCTTGGAACTGAGTGTCCGCTTAGTGCACGTGTACATTCTAGATTTACAACTTTAGAAATTGTTTAAATCTCCTTTTGGTTTTCTTTGTGGTGCTTGTGTTCCAAATAACTTGTCCAGTGTTGTGCTTTATTTTAATGAAGGCAATATAATAAACTCCTTAAAGGCTATATAGCCTGTACTTCACTCTTTTTTTTTTTTTTGCCTTCACCCATTTTAGAGGCTATTAACGTACATCCTCTGTCTGTAGGGTGTTGCATGATGTGGCTTTTTCAGGTCTTAAAGTAATCTTCCTCTAACTTTGGTAGACTAGTGAACAACTTTTAAATAGCAAAGAAATTATCTCCATAATGAAATGCTATTAAGTAAGCAGGAATTTTTATTACCAACTTATGGAAATTGACAGTGGATGCTTTAAATTCCTTTAATAAACTGCTTTGTTAAATGTAGTAATTCATTTCAGAGATCTTAGGGTCAACTTCAAACCTTGCACAGAGTGCCTGCTTGGTTCACTGTGGCTTCTTGCATCTGCAGCTGTTGAACATATGAAAAGATGTTACATAGTTAGGAATATAAGGCAACTTAACTACTACCAAATCCTAGAATTTAGACAGTGTTCCTTAATCTGTTGTACCTGTGTCACTGGAGTTTTTCTTGCCAGAACTTAATCAAATTACATACTCAGTTTGAAGTGGTAAAGCATGGGCACTTGTGTTAACGTCTTCCTGGCTTGAATTTCACACAGTCTTTTTGATTATTCTAAAGTAGCTCATAAAGGCTGATTTGGGCTTATCCCAATATCAAAAATGTAGGCACTATGAGAGAACCTTATGTTTCCGCTATCTTGAACAAATGCTGATCATTCCCCCACTTTTTAAACAAAAAAGAAAGGGGGGGGGGCGAAAAAAGAAGAGACAAAAGAAATTCTTTATAATTCTTCAGGCTGGCATCTTGTTGATGCCTATGTGTGTTTTTTATAGGAGACCTCAAGAGAAAATAAATAATACAGGAAACTTTGCCTCAGTTACTGAACTAATGTCCGATCATAGTATTGACTTGCCTTAAGGATTCATCTTAATAGACATGAAAGGATTTGCTGACTACTGCTACACTCTTCCATATCAATTATGTTCTACAATATGTATAACAATATAGTATCTGCATATATTGACTGTAAATGTGGCGAAGGGGTGTGCGCATGCCTGCACTAAGTTGTTCTAACTTTGAATGCAGAGTTTGTAAATTTTGTTTGGAATCTGTTTTAGTTGAGTGGCACCTAATAATAATAGTTAATAACTGTAATTCCCAAAGGCCTTCAGATGGCTATCACATGCTCATACCTTATGGTCAGACTGAGAAGTTTTGTGCTTTCCTATGCATTTTCCAGTCTCAGCTTGAAAATGTTCTTTGTATCACAAATAACTTCCTGTTTGTTCAGTACAAATGTTTTATGGATCTGAACAGATGATGACAGGATTTACCTGGCTAATTCCAGAAAGTTCCCGGTAGAAACCTTTATAGTGTCTTACTTTAGACAACATTATTTTAAAAGCTTTTCTGCCTTTTGAATTTTTGATGCTAAACTTTCAGATGCTGCTGCCTTGTAAAGCAAGTGGCTTCTTAATGCTATGAATTCTATAGTACAGGCTTGGGAAGAGGAGACGTTACTAGTGAAAGGGAAACCCCCTTTTCAGGCTCCTGACTAAAAAACAAATAGCCGAGGTACTTGTGAAACTTGGATTCAAATGGAAGGAGTGAAAATAGCATTTAGGGGACTGAGAAGACATGAAAGCTGAAATCAAATCCTGACAGCTGGGAACAAAACTTGTATTGAAACCTTTTGTTTTTTCCAAAATACCTTGAAGCTGAACTGAAAAATGCCCAGTCTGAGCAGTCAAACCAAGTTGACTAGGTGACCAGAAATATGGATTATCATGGCCCAAAAAGTTTATAATAAAACAAGAAAGATCCAAAAAGCTTTGGCCAACTTGTATCTTACTAAGAGATGAACTGCTGCGGTGACTTCTAAGATGCTGTAAGATCACCTACTTTACAGGGGTTACAGACCACTCTGGAAGCCTGATGCCGGAAAGCAGAATTAACGCCTGACTGCCAGCTAGAGAAGTAGGTGGAAATATAGTAGTTTTAGCTTGATTAATATAAAGGGCAGAAGATGAAGAAGATTTTTATAAGTTCATTTTGGTGGGGTGGTTTTTATGATGATGGTGCTGTGGAACCACCTAAGTGCTATTGATCCAAAGTAATTTGGGCAGGTCAGGGTTAGAACCATAGAAATCCCACTTGAACCAATGAAGGATATGGGACTTGTATTCTTGTTGGTACTTGGTTATGCCACAGTAATAAATTGGTAGTGACCTAGCTTGACCTAATTTTGCACACTAAGATTGGTAGGTGAGCAGAGGTGCTTTGGAGCTGGAGGGATTTTTACAGGGACTAAATAACCTCTTTGCAGTAACTGGGCAGATGAGAATGTAGCTGCTAGCAAATAAGTGTGAAGGTGATTTGCCAGTAGTATAACACAGACTAACTTTTTTCTAATTTTATATGGGGGGAAAAAAAGGAAATTGCTTTAGGAATTTTCATCTAAGGTTAAAGTGTTCTAAAGTTCCTGAAGTGCTTAGCGCACTGAGTTTCAGTGATGGTGCTGTGGCATCCTTGGATGCCGTAAGATCCTTTTTGGTGGCATGTAGTATTAGCACTTGTAGGTGTGCAATCCTCATTCCTTCTTAAAATCTCTGGATTTACCTTGTGAATCCATAGTGTCCAAAACATTCTGACCTCTTATGGTCTTCCTGAGTTCTTTGCAACAGGTGTATTGTGCTCTTTTTTTTTCCCCATAGTTACAAAACAAATGAAAGCTAAGAGCTGGCATTAAAGCTGTCTCCACTGAATCTAGTGTTAGTCCCATGCTCTGGATCCTGTGGAGTTTTGGTTTGGACACTGCTGGTCTATTCAAAACAAATCCATTTCAATTCCCAGTTTCCACCAGATGGAGCTGTTGCATGCAGACCTATCAGTTCTCTTCTTTGTGTGAGCAAGAAAGTTCTCTTTTGGAGTGTGAGCAAGAAATCTCTACTAATTTTGATATCCCATAGTCCTCTTAACAGGAGAATCCACTCTGCTTTATTTTTTGTATTTGGAGACCCTTTTAAGAACCGAGTAAGTTCAGTGTGTATGAATTGTGGTGTCAGGAAATTGGTGTTGCCTGAGAGCTGGCTGAAATCTTAAAAATGATGACCTTCCTCCCCCTTTGTAAGTAGTAAAAAAAGGAATAAAAAAGGTCTTCCAAGTTTTCTGAGGTAATAAGCAGATCAGAACAGTGAGATCCAGATACAAAAGAAAGTATAACTTCTTTAGGTTAGTGTATTAGCAAAATGCTCCACTGAAAGTCTCTTTTTTTTCTGTTTTTTTGCACCGGTCCTGGAAGCACTGCAATACCAGGTCAATGCATGGAGTGGATGGAGCACGCTCCGGTTCCACCACCCAATACCAAAAAGAATCTGCTCAATATAGACCTCCTATGGAGGACATATCAGAGACAATTACCCTGGGGAGCTCGCCTACGTGGTCACGCTGCTTCCCCTGCTAAGTTAGTAAGACTGTTTAGGCATAGAGTGCTCTGAAATAATTGCGTTAAAGGGCCTTCACTTCACTGTTTTCTTCCCTTCCTCCTAGTTTTGTCACCTATATATCCCATTGTCTCATTCAGTAACTTTACATAGTAGTACTTCCTTGTTTTGCACTGAGATTAACAAGTGATAACAGGTTGGGATATTGCAGAAAATGTAAAGGAAAAATCTCTATGTATCAAATCTAAGCTTTAGTCTACTTTTATCACCTTTTTCCAGCTCTTTTAATACATGTTGGCTTGTTTCTCAGAGTCGTGCTCCAATCTCGGCAAAACTTGTTGCCAATATGCTGTCAGTTGCTGGGGCTGACCACATCATCACCATGGACTTGCATGCTTCGCAAATACAGGTAATTACAGGTTCTTGTTGTTTGTGGCTAGGAATTTCACTGAGTTTGAGATGGGTTAATTCTTTCTTCATAGACTGCATTAGGCTTATTTCTTTTCACAGCAGCGAGCACCTTTTTGAAAACATAATTCTGATACTTGAAGATGTTAGTGGGAGGGAGTTGTGGAAGGACATTTATACCAACAATGTTAAAATATGCATTCTGCTGCAAAATGCAATGGAGAAATTGCAGATCAAGAAGTAGCCCAACAGGTCACAGCTAGTCTCTTCTAGATAGAGAGTAACCCTGATCTAGGTAGTATATTTGCCATCATCAGCACTTTTAGTTCAGAGTCTGAGGTTTTTCAGTAGGTTTTTGGAGCAACTTTTTAAAGTGTACCAGAGATCCCAATAGACCGTATCTAGTGCAATATTTTTTCAGTATTTTTGCTACTAAAATAATTCAGTTCTTGCACATTAATCAAGAAGCAGAGACTTGGCTTGTTGAAATAGTAAAGTATAAACTTAAAATATGACATTCTTAACTTTTTTTTGTTTTATTGAAAGGAGTCTTAATATGTAGCCTCAGACGTGGAGTAGGTGTTGGCTGCATGCACTCCTTGAAGTGGGGTTCAGAATCTTTTTTTCTTGTACTCTAGCACATTTTTTTCCAGTGGCGGAAGGCAATGAGGTCCCGAAGCTATTCTTTAAAAATCTTAATTTTGAATAGATATTAATTTGTAGGTTCATCTTCTTTCTGTATTCTTACACTTCTTTCTCCCCCACTTCCCCTTCCCTCCCCACCAGTAACAAAAACAAAAACCAAAAGCCCTGCTACTCCCTGGCTTTATACTAGGAAGTCACCTGTGATCTTTGCTCCTCTTTATCTTGCTTATAGATGGGATTTTTAAAGTCAGTAGTTTGCACTTTCTAGTGTTGGCCTAATTGTGCTCCCACCAAAGCTTTCTTCTCCATTAAAAGGGGAATTAGACCAAGGTGGAGCACGCTTTGAAAATTTACCTTAGGTGTTTAAAACTGGTAAAGACTTCAAAATTTTCCCTTGCGTATGGGGGTGGTGGGGGTTTTTGTTTTTTGGGGGGGGTTTTTGGTTGGTTTGTTTTTTGTTTTTGTTTTTTTAAGTTGCCAACAAGGAATAATGGAGAGTTAATATACACTGATGAACTATTTTTCTGTTTTGGGCTCTAGGGTTTCTTTGATATTCCAGTGGATAACCTGTATGCAGAACCTGCGGTGTTGCAGTGGATTAAAGAGAACATTTTGGAATGGAGAAACTGCATCATAGTTTCACCTGATGCAGGTGGAGCGAAAAGGTAGTATGTAAGCAGTCAGTTTCTACTGAGTTCAACTACCAATATACATGACTTTTTGTAGTTTTGTTGTAAGTGGTATGAAGCATAGGTTGCAAATGCTGATGGCTTCCAATTCCGTTGTAATGAGACATTTATTCTTCCAATGCTGCTTGCCTTTAGTAATAATTAAGAACTTTCTTCACTCCTAAGGAAAATCTTTTTTTCTTGTTCCCTGGTTATGACCTTATTAGCAGAGTCCCTTTACAGGAAGGAAGAGGTTTTTTTCTAGTGTGTGCTTCCTTAGCCTAAGTGCTGCACTTCCTGCTTGGCTCTGGAGCTGCCTAGGCATCCATTCTCTTTTAAAGCATATGGCTTGCCCTCATTTACCTGCTAGAATTTAGGTAAGAGCTTACTTGTGTCATCTTTCTTTTGTAGAGTGGTTGTAATTCCTTCTGGGAATCACTGGCTCAAGTTGTGTGCTATGCATCTCAGAACATCAGTTTGAAAACATGACATGAGTTTTTTTGCTTTATGTGGTATTGGGAGGATGTAGAAGTGCCAGACTTGCACTATTACTTCACTCCTTAGCATCTCTCATTGAGCATGTTGCCTTTTACCAGTTCTGATGGTCAGATGGATGCCAGAGTACAGAATACTGTATAAAATGTGTGCCATATCGGGTGGAACACTTCTCAGACAAAAGTGGTTAGTCATGCAACTCTTGAAACTGGAAGAAGACTCTTAGGCCTCCACCTCCTCCTAGCTTTCTGTCAGTGGAGAAGGGATTGCAGCAGGTATTAGGTTTTCTGGTCCTTTCACTACTAGTGGTCAACTGCCCTAAAGTGATTTCTGTCTAAAGCACCATGTTTTGTAATGAGTGGTGTTACTGGAACCATATCTGGGGGGGAAATATCCTAATGATGTAAAGAAACCGGCAGATGTTTATTTGGGTACAGCATTTCCTTCCTGAACTCTTTTTAATAGAAGGTCCACTGAACTAACACTAGGAGTAATAGAAGTGACTGAAAAGTAAACAGAATGTTTTGATTTTAAACATTCATGTGTTCTGCGTAAGTGGAGATGGGTTGTTAGCTGTGTTCATCTGAAGTCAGACAGAAGACAAGGTCAAGATGTACCTTTTTATAGGCTACCTGAATCGGACGCATAAGCTTTTATGCGCAAGAGCTCACTTCATTATTAGATGCTGCTTTCTGCCTGTTCCCTTCGTGGATCTGGAAGTATTACAGCGATAGAAACAATTTCATGCACGATCTTCAAAGTTTGGAAAATCTGGGTTCTGGCTGTTCCACTTCTTCTTTACTTGTTTTCCTATTGGCTGTTTACCCTATAAAAGGAATCTTATCAGTGCAGTAAGGCATGAAACTCCTCTTGATACTTAATGCTTCTGAGTAAACAGGTGTATGTATTGTGGAAAACAGCACTGAGACAAAATGTCAAACCACTAACCTTTTCTAATTGCTGCTTTCTGATTTTTTTTTTAAGTCACTTTTTAGATTTAGTTTCTGTAGGAATTTTTTAAATATAATAATGGTTCACCATTGTTCTGTGTGGTGTATGAATAATTTGTACTTGGAAGATTGCTTTCCGTCTGCTGACTTTATCAATCTGAGTGTTTACTTTTAGATGCTTTGGGAAGACTTGAGAGTAATTTTTAATGGAAGGTACGGTACGGAAAAACAATTCAAAAGTATTACTCTGATAGGAACATATTATGCAGTGATTGGAATTTTTAAAGTTGTTTGTTTAGTGTTTTTAATGGAGCTCAGACTGGCCAAAAAGGTCACTCTGAGTGTTTTAGGAAATCTTTACTAATCAATACTGACCTGTAAGTAAATGTTAGTTAGTTTTCAAGTGGTAAGCAGTAGAAAGGTCAAACTGGAGTAAATAAAGACCTGACTGCTGTGCCAACATCTAGGTAACAATACTACTGGATTTTATTTTTTTTAAATTCCTGGTGTCTGTAATTTTCAGCTGAATGAGACCTTAAAGTCTTTTCGTATCTGCAGAATTGAGGCTATTTCTGTAGGAACTATCTAGTAGTATTCTTAAATACTTAAGTGGTGATACAAGACTGAGTACCTGAATTGTTCATGTGTATATCACTTGACATTACATATGTCAATCTCAGTCCTAAACTCTAATTTGTATGCATCTCATCTAAAGTGCAACATCTGTCTTCAAAATAGGATGTCTTTAACCAGTCAAAGTTGGTAATACCCGTAAGTAATTCAAATGGCCAAAAAAAGCTAAACGTTAGCTAAAATATTAAATATGTTTGCCTTTCCTAACCATACTCCTTTTCTTCCCAATTGAATATCCTTCTTAGTCCCTATCCCTTGCCTACCAGCAGTCCTGAAGGAAAAAAACATTTTCTTGAAAACAGAAGATGCAGTGGTATCTGAACTCCCAAAGAGAAGCTTTTTCTTCTCATAGAAGCAGTTTGAGAAGAGTTCAAGCAGCATACCTGTCATCTATTCATATCTGCAAGGGGGGGCTACAATATGACAAAGGCCAAAATCTGTTTGGAACAGTGGTCTGTAAGCAGCTTTTGTTTGACTCATAAAGGAGTTCCTTTGCCTTTTAATGATACTTTTTATAGCTAAAGCTTATTTAATCTGCTTTTATAATGTAACTATAAGTAGACACAACTTCAGAAGTTCAGTTGCATTGCAGTTTGCATTGTCTGGGACACTGGAGGGGTAGTAAGTAGTAATTAACCTATATTTTTCCCAGTAAAAAGTGTATTATGTGGGATCTTTTGCTAGCAGAGTAACAAAAGCATGTTCTTTCAGTCATCTGAAAAAGAATAATGGATTACAAATACTGCTAACTGCTCCAATTCTGGCTAAATTCTTGCTGGCCTTATCGCATGTGTTTGTTTGGATGAAGGCCTTTTTTGTAAGCAAGAAGTTTAGTGCCAAAAAAATAAACTCAACCCTCGAAAATGTTTAGAATGAATTTTCAGTGTTTTTAAGATGCTCTGTCTAGAAGACCCATTGATTAGCAGAGGGCCAGCTTTGTTACTAATCACTTCTGTACTTCTAGCAAATGACTTTTTTGCTCTTAAATATAAGCATTGCTACAATGCACGTTTTACAAACATACATGTTTTTGATTCTTTCTTCCAACAGGGTTACGTCAATAGCTGACAGATTGAATGTGGAATTTGCTCTTATTCACAAGGAAAGAAAGAAAGCTAATGAAGTGGACAGAATGGTCTTGGTTGGTGATGTGAAAGATAGGGTAGCTATTCTTGTTGACGACATGGCTGACACATGTGGCACAATTTGTCATGCAGTAGACAAGTAAGTATAGTTATAAACTGGCCCTAGGCCCCACCATATAGGCATGAGTATATTGTAAGCAAACCTAATTGGATCATGCACGCTTCCAAGTCAGCTTAGTCTAGGTAGTGCAATCAGTGTCTAACTCCAGATAAGTAAGGCATAATTGCAGGGTCAGACTGCTTCACTAATGCCCTTCTTAGGCTGCTATCCACAGCCCAAAATGAGGAGCTGGAACTTTCCAATTTCTACCTGCTACCTTCTGCCCTCCCTCTGCTTGTTTAAAATCACAGTCCTGGACTTGTAGCTAAACTGGACACCTTGGCCTCTAGTGTAGAGATGCTACAGCAAGAAAACAAGGAGTACAGGCTTTGGCAAAGGAAACCTTTGGCAAAAGTAACTTCTGTAGCTCTCAAGAAGTAAAACTCTGAAAGTAATAAATACGCACCTTCCAGTCTTATTATTTTCATTGAATCCAACATGTTGCCAGAGCTTTAGGCTGGGCATAATCCATTCTGTAAGTGCTGCTTGCCTGTGGGGATGAAAAACTGAATAGAGCTGAACCAGCTCTTCAGTAATCTGGTCTTTCTGCTGTATGTTCAGTGATGAAAAGGCTCTACCATGCCAGTTATATTTTGACACATACACACTTCCAGGATAGTAGTTGAAGTCATTGGGACTACGTTTTGCATAATTTAGGTGTTTATGGAATAGGGGCTTCAGACTAAGCTCTTTAGAACAGAACCATCTCTTGCTATATTTGTACTACATCTTGGAACACCCTATTTAAAAATCTGATCATCTGCTATTACAGTACAAATAAAAATAAGCATAGGTTGAAAAACATTTTCAGTAAACATTCTCAGTGTACAACAGAGAATACTAAAAAATTCTTTCTCTGCTACCTTACAGCAAATCCGAGTTTCTCTTTGGGTCTCCATCTTATACTCTGTATCAGAGCTAGAAAATTGCTGGCATTTCAGGGCCATCTCCTACTTGGGCTTCCTCTTCTTTTTTTTTTGCCTGTTCCAGTTTTTGTAGTAGTCCTTGTATAAAACATCAGTTTCCCATACCTGGAACTAAGAAAGGAAAGTTAGTCAAAACCTGTAACCTTTCCTGCTTGTCTGCAGTTGTTTGTATTCTGCCTTATTTTCATTTTCCATGCTTCCTTCACTTTCTTTTTAGTGTCAGCAGTACACTAAAATCACATACACTACAGATCATGCCTCATTTTAGTTACCTAGGCTTTTTAGTGCAAGACCTTTTTTGTGGGGAGAGGAATCGGAGATCCATGGCCATTTCACTCTTGTCATGTAATCACTCATGCAAGTTATGGTGATTTGACTACAGCCTTTCTAGGTAGTAGCAGTAAAGCTGCACCATGGCAACTCAGTCTTTCCACCATTCTGTTGTTGCGTTATAAGAAGCTTGTATTGCTCGGGAAGCAACTTCAGCAGGGAATTGCTGCTAGAATTGACCCTTCTATTGAAGGTTGTTATAAAACTTCAGTTTAATATTTCTTTTGAGTCCTGGGCTGGCATTAATCTGTGTCCAGATATAGGAGGAACAAAGCACATGTTACAGCAACTTATGAATGTTATAGTTTCACAGTTTGTAGGGTCGGAAGGGACCTGAGCAGATCATCTAGTCCGACCCCCTGCCATGGCAGGAAAGAATACTGGGGTCAAATGACCCCAGCAAGATGTTCATCTAACCTCTTAAACACCCCTAGGGTAGGAGCCTGCACCACTTCTCTCGAAAGCTGGTTCCAGACCCTAGCCGCCCTGACTGAAGTAGCGCCTCCTGATATCTAACCTAAACCTGCCCTCTGCCAGCTTGTGACGGTTATTCCTGGTCACTCCTGGCAGTGCTCAGGGGAACAGTGACTCCCCCAATGCCTGCTGATCCCCCCTGACTAGTTTGTAACAGGCTACAAGATCCCCCCTCAGCCTTCTCTTTTTGAAGGTTGAACAGGTTCAGGTCCCGCAGCCTGTCCTCATAGGGCCTGCCCTGCTGCCCCCTGATCATGCGAGTGGTCCTCCTCTGGACCCTCTCCATGCTGTCCACATCCCTCTTGAAGTGCGGCGCCCAGAACTGGACGCAGTACTCCAGCTGCGGCCTGACCAGTGCCGCATAGAGGGGGAGGATCACCTCCTTGGACCTGCTCGAGATGCATCTGTGGATGCATGCCAAGGTGCGGTTGGCCTTCCTTACTGCCTCTCCACACTGCCGGCCCGTGTTCATCTTGGAGTCAATGATGACCCCCAGATCCCTTTCCGCCTCCGTGCTGATAAGAGGGGAGTTCCCCAACCTGTAGATATGGTGTTGGTTGTTCCTCCCGAGGTGCATCACCTTGCACTTGTCTGTGTTGAAACCCATCCTATTCTCGTCCGCCCACCCTTGTAACCTGTCTAGGTCTGATTGTAGCCTGTTGCATCCTTCCAATGTACCCACGTCCCCCCACATCTTGGTGTCATCAGCAAATTTGAACAGGGTGCTTTTTACCCCCTCATCCAAATCACTGATGAAGATGTTGAACAGTGCGGGCCCGAGGACCAAGCCCTGCGGAACCCCACTGCCCACGTCCTTCCAGGCTGAGAAGGACCCATCCGCTACCACCCTCTGGGTGCGGCCCTCCAGGCAGTTGGCGACCCATTTGACTGTGTGGGTGTCTACACCACAGCCCCCCAATTTCTTAATGAGAACAGGGTGAGAGACAGTGTCAAAAGCCTTCCGAAAGTCCAGGAAGGTTATATCCACTGCTACCCTCTGCGTCTAATGATCTGGTGATCTGATCGTAAAAGGCCACCAGGTTGGTCTGACAGAACCTGCCACTGATGAACCCATGTTGGTTGCCCCTAAGCATGCAGTCTCCTGCTGGCCCCTCCTGGATGTGTGCCAGCATAATTTTCTCGAACAGCTTGCCTAGGATCGAGGTGAGACTAACCGGTCTGTAGTTTCCTGGGTCCTCCTTCCTGCCTTTTTTGAAGATGGGGACCACGTTGGCCCTCTTCCAGTCCTCCGGTACCTCACCAGAGCACCACAGGTGCTCATAAAGTTGTGCCAGGGGACTTGTAATGACCTCGGCCGGTTCCTTTAGAACTCTAGGGTGGAGATCATCCCGACCGACTGCCTTGAATACGTCCAACCCCTCCAGAAGCTCCCTAACTAAATCCTCGCTAACCCGTGGCCCAGGTGTGCCTCCCCCGGGGCCTGAGGGGGGCCCAGCAGGGAGGTGGCTGTTCTGGTCCCTGCTTAAGAAGACAGGCAAAGAAATCGTTAAACATGTTAACTTTGCCGTCTGGTGTGACGACCAAGTTACCCATGTTGTCCTGCAAGGGCCCCACATTACCCGGGACCTTCTTTTTACCCCCTACGTATTTAAAAAAAAAAAAAGACTTCTTATTGTCCTTAATCTGGGAAGCTAGTCCCAGTTCCATCTCTGCCTTGGCCTTCCTAACTGCCCCCCTACATCCCCGAGCAACTACAGAATAGCCCTCCCTGGTGGTGACCCCTTCTTTCCACTGGGTATAAGCCTCCTTTTTAGCAAGGAGACATTCCTGGATGCTTTTGGTGAGCCACAGAGGCTTGTGTGCTCTCCTGCTCCCTTTGATCCTCGTTGGGATTACCTTCCTTTGGGCTTGGAGGATCATTTCCTTAAGGAGCGACCACTCTCCTTGGACACCTGGCTCCCCTCCCCCCCGGGACCTCAGCGCTTCTCCAACTATCCTCCTTAGCTTGTTGAAGTCTGCCCTCCTAAAATCTAGGGCCGTTGCCTTACTGCATGCCTTTGCCACCTTGCGCTGGATGGTGAATTCCAGCAGGCGATGATCGCTGTCGCCCAGGTGGTCGAGCACCCGCAGCCCCCTCACCAGGTCATCACCCATGGCCAGCACTAGATCCAACAAGGTGTCCCCCCTAGTGGGGCTGTGCACCTCCTGGGTTAGATGGAGGTCCTGCACTCTGGTCAAGAACCTACGTGAGCAGTCAGACCTGGCTGACTGCTCTTCCCAGCAGATGTCCGAGAAATTCAGGTCCCCCATGACAACCACATCCTTAGCCTTCACTACCTCTGTGAGCTGACCCAAGAATTCCTGGTCAAGCTCTTCTCCCTGGTTGGGAGGTCTGTAGTAGACTCCCACCGTTAAGTCCCTTTCCCCTCAATTGCCTTGTACTCTAACCCAAAGCACTTCAGAGTGCCCCTCCCCTGGCTCCTTGTTAATTAACGAGGATGTGTATTCCTCCTTAATATAGAGCGCCACGCCCCCACCCCTCTTTCCTATCCTGTCCCACCTGTACAGCCTATAGCCCTTGACATTGACCGCCCAATCATGCGTTTCGTCCCACCACGTTTCCGTAATCCCCACTATGTCCAGGCTGGTGTCAGCCAGCAGGAGGGTGAGTTCCTCCTGCTTGTTGCCCATACTACAAGCATTTATGGAGCACCTGCATGAAGAAAAATCCTGTAGCCTGCAAGTAGTATTGCTTTTTTTACCTTTTATTGATAGCTGCTTACAGTAAAATACTGCACTTGTCTGACTATCTCTTCCTCTCTCTCCTTAACCATATATAAGGCTTCTAGCTTCTTACTTCCCTTGTATTCCTTACAAACACAATTGTTTAAATTACAAATAAAAATAAATACTTGTCTTGTTTCCCACTGGGGCTAAAGGTATTCACAAATTCACTGTGTTATCTGTTTGATTCTGTATTTCATCTACTTAGGGCTTTTCAGCTTCTAAGAGGCTAGGGGCTGAAACTCTCACAGGCCACACCAGCACGGGTTACGCATACCCAGGTCTCAGCAGGGTGAGCCACAGGTCTCCTGGGCTATGTGCCATGGGGATGCCCCACGACTGCACTTTGCAGCACCGTACCAGGCTCACCCTCAGCCTGCACCACACTGCAGTGTCTTGCCCCCCTGAGGTGGGTGCAGGCAGCAGAAGCCAGAAGCAGGAAGGGGAGCCTGAAGACTCCAGCTACTGTTGTAGCCAGAGCAATGTGAGGAATGGGTAGGACTCTGGGGCCTCAACTTAATCCTTCATTGAATGCATAGTACCCACAGGCAACGAGTTGGATGTCCTTGGTCTACTTGCTGAAAGCTCAAACCTAGAATTCAGACTTTGAGGCTAGTATTACTTGCCATTATTCATTTGCCAGGAGCTGTTCTGATCTCTGCTAAATTTTTACAAAGGTTAACCTCTTTCTCTTTCTTATGAAGGAATCTGTATGTCAATTAGTTTTTGAATAGTATTTCTTGAGAAGTGGCAAAGCCAGGTAGCCTTATTTAAAATCTATGTATTTAAACACATAGTAACTAGTTTTCTTCCTGTTCTATAGATTGTTATCTGCTGGAGCAACCAAAGTTTATGCTATTCTGACTCATGGAATCTTCTCTGGTCCTGCTATTTCTCGAATTAATAATGCTGGATTTGAGGCTGTTGTAGTAACTAACACAATCCCACAAGAAGAGAAAATGAAACACTGCCCCAAGATTCAGGTATTACTAGGGCAATGAAGGGAGGTGTGTGGTGGGCCTTCTCTGCCTTCCCTGTGGGACCCAGAGTTCTTCAGCCCTGTATTCCTCTTGCTGTATGCCAGCCCAGCTGCAGACAGACAGGAAGCTGCACTTCCTGGTGCCACATGCTGCAGTCTGGTTGAGGGAGAGGGGTGTGAATATTTACATGTTTGTGCTTTATCCTTGGAGAAAAGCAACTCTCCTAGGAGAAACTGAATGTCTGTACAAAGCCTTAAATAAACCCCTTGCAGGCTTGTTACTCACTTTATCTGTCTGTACACTAGAAAATAGTTGCCAAGGTTTTGGCATAATTAGCTCACATTTGCAGAATATTCCTTTTTCCTCAGGAGAGAGACTAATGGCCGCTAGTCTTAGCAAGAATAAACTTGTGTATTTTATTCGGTTTTAGGTTATTGACATTTCCATGATCCTGGCCGAAGCAATCCGAAGAACACACAATGGTGAATCAGTCTCCTACCTGTTCAGCCACGTTCCATTGTAACTGCAAGAGATTATAGTGTGCCTTTGCATAGGCTGCATCAAACAGCACTGTCGTTATTATAAATACTACAACTTGATAATGAACACCTTTAAAAAACATCAGAGTTTGCATACTTAGTGATCCTTTTGTTTTCTGATTAACCCTTATTCATTGAAAATGGATGACAAAGCTCCATCTTGAAAAACCTTTTATGAATTCCCTTGAAGGCTTTGAGGGGTTTGACCTGTGACTTATTCTTACAGGTAGCTTGTATTTCTTTATCTGACTACAGCAAGAGGAGTAAAAATTTCAACACTTAGATTTGAGGGACTTCCAGAGGTAGCCCTATCTTTAAGATATTGCACATTTGGTTTATATTTAATAAAAGCTTGGATGGACAAAGAAGTGGTTCTCTGGCTATGTGAGATTTTAAATCTTGTCTAAGGTCGTTAGCTACATATCTCTGTCTCCCTAGTGGACAGAGTTCAAAGCATTTTCCCTGAAGTTAAATAAAATTCTGGAGCTTGATGACTATCTCCTTCACATACCTCATGGTTAAACTTGTTGAGCAAGTCTTATTTTTATGGGGTTGATATGGCCATGGCTATGTGATTACTTGCTCATGCTGTCACTGTTCAAATGTTACTTCAGATGTCTGTTCTTAAAACTGGGACCAGATTCACCACACATCTACCTGTGATACTTACTTGCTAGAATATCTGCATTCTGAACTAAAACTAAACTAGTACATTGTATTAAAAGATGCAAGGTACACTTTGCCACATTTAATTTTGTCTAATAATTAAACTTTCAAAGAAGCTACTGATGCCTAACTTCATTTCTCTTCTGTTTTTAATAACAGTGACTATCACTTACCAAACTTATAAATTTCCATAACAAGTTTAATCAACTCTAGATATCTTCATATTATTCAGTGCATTGTATTACAGCATATGAAATTCAAACAGTATAATCTTGCTTTTTGTGGTCATCTAGGTGGTTTGTGATGGTTAGTGAGCCTTTTTGTCTTTGAGTGCAAGGACATTCCATAGTTTAATGACAGCTTTCCTGTTTTTTTCAAGATGTTGTATATAACATTTTAAACATAGCCCAGATAGTAAATGCAGATGTATCTCTATTTATAAAAAGCCTATAAGGTGTGATCCCTGCATGTGTTTGTCTGACACTATAATGTACATGCATTTAACTTGAGTAGGCTTCCACACTTTTATGGGGAAGGTAGTAGAGCATAACCTTTTTATTTTCTATGATACCACTTTTTATTGGTTTGCTGCCACCATTGGTTTGGTTGGCTCTTGAGTGTCAAGTGCCCTGTAAATAGGGAGTGAAAGCCATTTTGAAAGCAGTTTAACAGTTGAAATGCTGGGACTCTTTTTTTTTTTCTTAGTTCATTATTAGATACAGCTGTCATGGGTAATTAAGGTTTTAAAATCTTGTCTGCTGAAGCATAGAACTTAGTGTTCTGAAGAGCCTTAAAGGTCTAAAAGGAGAGTGGGCTGAGCCACTGGAATCACATGTTCATTTACTTGGATCATGCCAGATATTGAAATACAAGTATAATTTTAAAAAGTCTTTTGTGGCTGTGGATACCACAGAACCACCACAGGATTTCAACCAGTTCTTTGCTAGAACTGCTTTACTAGGTCACAGTGCACTTAGAATATTAGACTGATATTTATATTTACCATTTCAGTTTCCTCCTAATAATTCTCAGACTATTACATCTAGGTATTCTTTTCAGTACTTTGCTAGCTGTCATATGTTTTGTTCAGTATTTAAAAAAAAAAAGTAAAAGAATGTTGGTGGTAAGAAGCCTATCTGTGTCACTCATCCAAAGAGAAAATTCAGTTCTGGAGTTTCATCCCGTCTAACTTCTTATTCTGGTTTTATTTTTAAATCCCTGTAGCACAACAGGATAACTTTACATTGCCTACTTGCTGCGGAAAAGTTTTATCTAGCCCTTTGTAAGGCTGTACTTCCTAAAATGCTGTTCTGCAATGAAGTCTGTTTTGCAAAACTATGGTTGTATAGTCTTGATCATACATACCAAAGTCTGGTTGACTGAAAACTTCAAAAGTTTTATCATACCTCTCCTTTCATTGGTTTGTTTAATATTCTAAAAAGCATCTGTTGGTGTTTTGAAGATCAGGTCTCTGTTACAAATGATATGTTGAATGGGTTGCCTTTTTTATTGTGCTCAAGTATGCTCAATAAAATTTTTAATTGTGCTTTCAGGCTGATTTTTTTTAATTTTCTAAAATTCTTTTGGTAACCCAAAATTGGAGAGAATTTTCTTGAAGGAAAGTAGGGAGGGAAATATGAACTTGGTATGCTCTAAGCCTGCCTCAGTTCTCCTGAATAATGGTAGGAGATGTTAATCGCAGTACACTGAACAGACCTTCAGAATAGACCCATACTTCTCCCTGTTTTATCTGACAAAAAATTGACAAACTTTAAATTTTTATTATTGGACATCTGATTTAACACATCATACAAATGGTCAGGTCAGATTTCTCAGATTATTAATATTAATGTTGGTAAGTATTTTTTTTTATTTCGGGCACTTTAAGCAATGGCTTGAAGCACTGTAGGACTGAGGTCACACAGCCAGACTAAATGTCTTTTGGATGTCCATAGGAATATCCAGTTAGCTTTGCTGAACTGTTAGTATGCCTCTTAGTAGGATGTGTTCTCCTCTCTCTCTTTTTTTTTTTTTTTTTTTTTTTTTTTTTTAAGGAAAGTGAAAACCAAGGATCTGAGTCTTCCATTCACCATGGGAAAAACAGTAAAATGTGGATTTCCTCATTTTAAGGAGAAAAACACTGGTTTCTCCTTGCGGACTGGCAGTGTTCTGGCCTGCAAGGGGGTCAGGGAATGGGGGTCAGGCAGAGAGCACCAAATGCATGTGTGCATGCCAGCCAGGCAATGTGAGAGCAGGTCCCCACAGGTAAGTCTCCCTGCAGGTTGAAATTGAAGCCCCCATAGTGAGGGAGGAAGGGAGTTGGGCAGGGCTGGCTGGGGCTGTTGCCCAGTCAGGGTGGTGCATGGAGCTTGGGGCCTGGGATGAGTGGCCATAGGGAGTGAATGCAGGGACTGGCTCCCTGCTGCTGTGCACACATGGGGTTGAGGGCATGGTGGGCACCCCCCACCCCAGACTTATGTCCCCACCTGGTGCACATGCAGGATGGTGGCTGTGGGCTCAGGGCTCCCTACCCTGCTGCCCTCCCCACAGGGACTCCACAGTCCAGCAGGAGGGACCCAATGTGTCAGGGCAGAAGGGGGCAGGGAGGCTTGGTGAGACACCACCCGCCCACCTGGCGGCAGCAGCAGGAGTGGCAGTGTAGAGTTGTCTCCTGCTGCTGCCGGATAGGCAAGGGGCATCTTGCTATGGTGGCTTGGGACTTGCAATGGTGGCACCGAGCCTCTCAGCACAGCACGGCAGTGAGGTAGTCTCGCTCATTGGGCTGTGAAGGTCCCCTGGGAGGAGGGCAGCAGGGTAGAGAGAATTAAACCTGTAGTGGCTAGCCTGTATTGGCTTCCGCCCTATGGGCTCCACTCCAGCCATGCTGCCCAAGGGGGGAGTGGAGGAGCTGGGCTCCATGCTCTACTGTGCTGCAGCAGCTGCCACCTCCCATGGGTGGAAGCCAGGGCTCAGGTGCTTCTAGGAGCTCAGAGCTGTGGACCCAGGTCTCTAGACCCCTAGTCCTGACAGGGCCCCCTCTGCCAGGGCTGGGAGGGCCCAGGGGGCTGTGGTTTGGGGCTGTGGTTGGGGACTGAGGGGCACCAGCAGGACGCAGGGACCTGAGTTGGGAGTGAGGGGCAGTGGCATGGGCAGGGGACTGGTATATCAGGCCTGCTCAGTGACACAAAGGGGGAAGGCAGAGGGCAACAGCAGCACCTGATCCACATCCTGGTGGGTGAAGGAGGCAGGGGGAGATCTGATTTTTATCATGGGGGTAGGGGGGAACAAACAAACCCCAAAATCAAAAGCCAAAATTTATAAGTATTTTGAATTTTATTATTGTGATTGAGGCACTGGTAGGCTTCCAAAACTGCTTTTAAATTGTAACTATATCAATAAAACGTTGTGTTCAACTGATGCATATATGTGTATAATGGTGTTTTCATTTTAAGCACAGAAAAATGTAGATTTTGGAGAGTGGTTTAATCAGAGAATTTACGGTTTTTAAATCGAGAAAACCAGGATCCCTGGTTATTTAATTTTAATCATGGATTTAGGGAGTTTTAGCAGAGAATTTGTTTGGTTTTTGTTTGGTTGGTGTTTGTTAATTTTTGTTTGGTTTTTTTCCCCCCCAATGATAAAATCACAAATTCTCTGCTAAACCCACCAAATCCACGATTTAATATTACAGCCCCTGCTCCCCCAGCCTTGCTGGAGGCAGCCCACAGCTGCCAGACTGGACCTGGGTCCACAGCCCCCTGCCCCTGTTGTGGGCTTGGGCAGGGCAGCTCCCTGCTGCTGTGTGGACTCCCAGAGGGCAGGGGGGGCCCTATGCCCCCAAGATCCATACCTGGTATAGGTGCAGGCTCAAGCTCCCATCCTGCTTCCCTCCCCCAGGGCCTCTGGAGCCAGCAGGCGTGACCCAGTGTGGCAGGAAACAGCGGAGAACGGGGCCTGCCGTTCCTTGCCACCATGTTTCCCTCCCCTATGACCCTGTGGGAGGAACCGTGCAAAAAATCTACTTACCACTTGTCACCCCCAATGCGCTGGCAATGTGCCTCCTGCCTGCAGGGCTGCAGTGATGGCAGCAGCGTGGGGCTGTGCCCTTCAAAGCAGTGGCAGGCACCAGAGGTGTGTTGCCAAGACAGCATTGGGGATGGGATAGCAGCTTACATCAGTGAGAAATGCCCGTGTGGCCCTGGTGTCCCCAGCCACTCCGGGTTTCACCTGCTGACTCAGCAGGCCCTAGGGGAGGTGTGATCGGCTCCCCCCCGGCAACCTTCTCCTGAAGCCCTGCACATGAGCAACATTTAGAGGCAGAAAGTTTGCCTTGGAGTATGCTGATGATAACTACGAGTCCTTAGACCCTATCAGTGCTCAGCTGGAGGGAGGGTCTTGCTTGTGTACTCAGTGAGCATGTCTACGTGTGCCTATTAATGTCAGCTATAAGCTCCAGAGTTTATCACGCTGGAGATTTATTGCTGCCGGGTATGTGTCTACGCATGCATCTGGGATTGCAACATACTTGAGCTTGGATGCAGCAGCCCTGGCTGGCGGGGCTCTGGCTCCACATGCTGTGAAGGGTCTGGCTGGGATATGAGTGCTTCAGTGCAGGGCTAGCCAGCAGCTATTTAGTTTATAAACTGTAAGCATACTGTCAACCAGGTGATCAGCAGGGATCCTGGTTTTCTCTGATTTAAGAAAAAAAAATCCCCAATTTCAGATTTAAAAAAGTAACCCAAAATCCACTTTTTTTTTTTTTTCTTCTGTGTGGGATTAAAAAGAAAACAACCAGAACTCCCCCCCCCCCCACCCAAAATCGTTGCCAGTACATAAATATATGTAGTGGTAGTTCATTTTGATTATGGAAAAATGTAGATTTGTTAAACAGGTATTTACATTACAGAATTAAATCAATTGTTGCCATACAAATAAAGCAGATGGGTTTAAACTATTTACAGTTTTGCATTGGCATTTAATTTTTATCATGCAAAATGATCAGAGTTAATTTTGTAGTTGAGTTAAAAGTGTTTCTGCTTTCCTGAAGGGAAGGAAATTGCAGTGGTTGCTGGTCAGATGCTGCAGTCAGGTCTTTCCTACTCTTTCCTCTTTGTTGCTTTTTGAGCAGGTTTTAAGTGCCAACAGCCATAAATTTCTGTAACTGTTCTCATCCACTTTTACAGTCCCCAGGCTTCTGTCATGATCTTTAGCCATCACTGGCTGCAATTTTCCTATTCCTCAGTTCTTTTTTTGCATCTGTCTGTTTGTGTCTGCTTTACTATGGTTTAACGAATCCCTGTTAAATTATCTGCTAAGCATCACACTCTGAGGGGCGTAATATTACTATAGTAAACATTCTCCGTAATAGCATAATGACTTGTTTGCAAGTTGTTCCTTGGGTAAAATGTCAATTAGCAAAAGTGGGTCACTTTCAACTCCTGTAATATTTTGATTCTGAAAAGTGGGAGAGCCCAAATTGTTAAACTCATTAAATATAATTGATTTAAGAGTTAAAATTAATGTAATTATTGTTTTCTTGCTGGCACTCCTTCCTGTGCAAGGGGGGATAAATAAATGTTAAGTATTGTCCCAGCAATGAAGGCATAAAGACCTTGTGGGAATTGTGTCTATTGGGATCCTGGTCTCCATCCCTAAGTTGCCTGCAGTGTGTGGATGGGCATCTCTTGTGGATGGGAGCTATTTTTTACAGCTGTAACAACTGCCAGTCCCTTACATCTGCCAGCCGCACTCTGGCTGCGGTTGCAGCAAGTGAAACAGCAAGTTAATGCTTCTGTAATTTGGTCTGTAAGGGTTTTGTGGTGGGGGGGGGGGTTGGTAGTTCAGTTTTTGCTTCGTTTGATGGGAACATATTTCTCTTTTCTATGCCTCCTTTTCTGTGCAAGTGAAGCCAACTCCATCCATCTGGAGTGGAACAAAAATAATTTCACAATACATAGGAGGACACCTTGCATAATTTTCCCTTATACAATAGGCAAGGATTTAGGTTAGACATTGGGTTACCTCTTAATTTTGTAATGATTTCTAAACTTCAGCATGGCACAGCTGAGGATTTAGGGTAAAATCACGTTGGAGTTAGGTGATAATTCTAAGGATTTGTGTTAAGGTTAACTAATACTAGTGATTTAGCATCGATCCTATGGCTCTGTAGCTACGGCTCTGCAGTGGCAGCGAGGGATGGTGGCTGTGGGGGGCGGGGAGGCTCGCACATGGAGGCCACTGCCGCTTCCTTGTGGAGCCATACCAGCAGTGACAATAGCTGCATCCAAAACCTCGGCATGCCGCTGCTGCCACCGCAGAGCCATGCCCGTGGAGCTGTGTGGCTGGCCACAGGGTGGCAGCGGCAATGTGACCGGTCAGGTGGCATGCAGCCACCCTCACTACCATCCCATGCCGCATGGTGGCCACGGCTGCCACCATACTGCTGCTGCTGCCCTGCAGCCAGCCGCACAGTTCTGTGGGCATGACTCCGTGGTTGCAGCGGCAGCACAGGGAGGTTTTGCACGCAGCGGCTGTTACCTCTGGCACAGCTCCACAAGTAAGCGACAGTGGCCATCATGTGCAAGCCCCCACTCTGCCCCTCACAGCCAGCTCCCCCTGCTGCTGCAGTACTATGGCCATGGAACTGTATAGCCACCTGCATGCGAGTTTCCCCCCGACACACTCCTGGCCAGCCAGCCGGGTGGCATGTGTGTGGCTCGCACATGGCAGACACCACCACACCATGCCCTGCATCACTTGCCCACAAAGGCCCACACAGAGGGGCACCCCTGCATCACCCCCCAGCCATGCTCCCAACTGCGGTGTGCCCCCTGGGGTTAGCAGCACCCCCTGCTCCCCCAGCCCCCTTTCCTTGTCCTACCCCCCAAACCCCACTTACCTCTAAGATCCAGGGGTGAAGGGCATAGGGCAAGTCTGAGCCTGAGCCCAGACTTGAGTGACTCAAGAGGCCCAGGCCCTGCCCTTCCCCCTCTCCCTTCCTGTCTCAGTAGGGCTGGGGGTTTCCTGCCCTTTCTGCAATCAGCTCTTGCAGGCTGGAGCTGTGCCAGCCTGCAAGAGCTTTTTGCAAAGGCAGAGAATCTGCAGATTTCTCTGCTAAAAGGGGAAATCTGTTTTCTCATATAAACAGGGAATCCGTGGTTTTCTCCATTTTTCTGTGGGAAATGGAAAACCTGGATTCCTGGTGATTAGTCGCATATTTTGGGTTAATACCCTGTCTTAGACATGTCACTAGAAGGCTGGCAGGCAGGGACATGTCTAGGGGCTGCAAGTGCAAATGCTTGCCCTGCTTGCTGGTGCTCTAGCCACAGTATAGGCCAGGGAGGTGGTGAGGGAAGGCACTCTCTTCCCTCCTCCCACCATATGCCTCCTCTCCACTCCCCAATCACCCTACTGCCCCCTTCAGCACTCAGACCCCCCCATACCCTGCAACTGGTTCTTCCACCCCTAGATCACCATCACCCCTCAAGTGGCTCCTCCACCCCGGACCACTGTCCTGCCGCCCTGATTGCCCAGAGAGCAGCACAAATAGCAGCAGCAAGGGTTTTCACCCTCCCTGCCTGCTCCTGGGCTCCCTATAGCCTATGCCACCCCATGCACCCAGATCCAGCTCCTGTGGGGCCCTACAGCTGCTTGGTAATTCCTTGCCCCCCCCCTTTCCCTTACTTCCCTTTCAGCTGCAGGGCCTAACAGGGGCTGGATTGTAGCATGCAGGAGTGGCATGGCTTCAAAGCAGGGAGGGGAAGCCCCCCACCAACACCTGCCACTCAGGCTGATTGGGGTGGTGTGGTATTAATCTAGGGGTGGAGGGGCCAATGGGAGGCAGAGGGGGCAGTTGGGATGGCAGGAGAACAATTGGAGTTGGGGGTGATTTGGGGGTCAGCACCAATGAGGGGGCAGCAGTCTGGCAGTTACTCATTTACCTCCCCCCCCCCCACCGGTCCCCTATTTCTTTCACTGTATTTCCCTCCCTCACTCCTTTCCCACCCCATCTCTACCCACCTGTTACCCAGCTCCAGATGTCAGTTCAGGACCATAGTTAGTCCACCTGGGAGCGGTGCCTCCTGGGTTACTGGTGGACTGAGCTGGTCATTTATTCTCTCGGGAATAACTCAAACTGGTAGTTTAGCTCAGAGATAATCCTGACTCAAAGTGATGTAACTTTGGCACCTAAAGGACACTTAGCATTAATTAAGGAGCCTTAATGCATGTTCATTCAAGTGTTGTGTTCTTAACATGATCTAATTGTAATGCGTAATCTCACCCTTAGATGTTATCTCAGATTAAATTCCAGGCATTTTGTCATGCAATCGGAAGAGCTGTGTTGTCTTACTGTGACTAAAGCTATGATACTTAAGTCCTGATGCTTTGGTTTTTCAGAAGTTCTGCATGAATGCATTTGCCTGAGAATCATGCCATTTGTCTGAAATCTTATACCTCTAAGCTCAATTGTTTGTTCTTTCTTTTTAATGGGCAGCATTGCCCGCAGTACAATGCTGTGTTCATCAGTGATGGAGCATGAGGAAACCATGAGTAAAACAAAACATCAAGCTTCATGCTTCATTTGCGCAGCTATCACTTTCAGTTTACAGAGAATTGAAACTCAGATACAACAGTTAGAAAACTAGTCAAGTCACTTTCAAAAAAGATGAAGGAAGTGTATTAACAAAATATTTTTCTTAAAAGAAAAGGAAAACTACAGAAGTTAGTCATTGATCTCCCATAGAAAAATCAGTGAGACAAGTGCCTAGGTGCCATTTCTGCCTTTGAAGAACCTGCCCTAAAACAAAAGTCAGGGAGCACAGAGTGCTTGCACCTTCTAATAGATAAACAGGTTCTCTTAAGGGGTGCTCACTATGGTTGGAGCCTGATTAAGGGGCCCATTCAAATTAAGGTGATACTCTAGTCAGTGTTAGGCCAGTCTCTAAATGAGCATCCATTTCAATAATGTTAGATGCATTATTAAACAGAGAAAGCCAGGATCCCTGTTAAAAATAGCAAATTCTCCAATTAAAAAAAAAATCACAAATTCTCTAATTAAACCCCCAAAATCTGTGATTAAATTGTATGACTTGATGTATCAATTGCACACAAGGTCTTATTGCTTTAAAATTGTAAATATATCAATTTAGAAGCCTACCAGTGTTTCAATGGCTATAATAAATAACTTCATTTTGATACAGTAAAAGCTTTGTTATCTGGCACCCATGGGGGATGCTGGATAACAAAATATACCAGTTAACTTTGCCTGTTCAGGCTGCTTCCTGTCCTGCCATGTCTGGAGTGTTGCTGCCCCTCCTGCCACACTGCTGCCCCTCCGGCGGGCCCTGAGGGACAGGGGCAGGGGGCTCTGCGCAGGCTGCTGTACCCTGGGCTGTGGTGCAGGCTGCTTTGCCCCGTGGCAATTCGGCGTAACCAGCAGTTCCACGGTGGGCATTTCTGGTTTTGCTGTTACCTTACAAACCAGCATGCTAGTTAATAGGGCATGCTGGCTTGTAAGGTGCCAGATAACGCAGCTTTTACTGTAGTTGTTTTTGAGTTCTTTAATCATGGAAAATCAGAACTTCCCTTGCTTCCTTCACTCACCAGGATGCAGATCCAGGCCCCTCACTCCCAAGCCACTGCCCCCCTGACCTGCCAGGGATACAGAGCCAGGGACCTGGGCCCAAAGCTCCCCAGCTGCTGCAGCAGTGCTCAAGCCCTGGCTGCTGCCCATGGGAGGCAGCGGCTGCTGCAGCAGAGCAGAGTATGGAGCCCCCTTCCCCCTCCCCCTTAGGTGGCATGGCCAGAGTGGAGCTCATGGCAGGGGGTGGGTGCAGGCTGCCTGTTGTGGGCTCAGGGCTCCCCTCTGTGGCCCAGTGAGTGAGAGCAGGGCTGGGTGGGGATGCGAATTGCTGCTGCTGGCAGCTTCATGCTGCCATGGCACCCCTTGCCTGTCTGGCAGCAGCAGGGGGCACAACTCCAAGCTGCTGCTCCCACTGCTGCCAAGCAGGCAGGGGGTCTTGCCAGGATGCTGCAGGGCCTGCCCTGGCAATGAGCTTCCCTCCTCTACCCTGTTGCACCAGGTCCCACTCATTAGACCATGGAGGCCCCAAGGGGGAGGGCAGCAGGTCAAGCAGGGTGCCTGAGCCTGCACAAGGCAGCCTGCCCCTGCCCAGTGCGCAAATCTGGAGGGCACGTTCCCCCTTGCCCCCCTGGGAGAGTGTACAGCAGCAGGGAGGCAGCCCCCTGCCCCACCAACTAGCCAAGCTTCCTGTGGCCCTGTCCTACTCCTTTCCCAGGCCCTGTGGCTGTGGATGGCCCCAGGCACCAAGTCCCATGCACTGCCCATCTGGGCAGCAGCCCCAGTTTTATCTCTCTCCTCCCCCCGACCAGACTTACCTGTGGGAGTGCACACATGCACATGGTACCCCCTGCCTCACTGCCCTCCTCCTGCTCCTCCCCCCCCCCAGCTTCTTGCGGGGCTGGAACTCCGTCAGCCTGCAGAGAGCTCTTTTTGCAAAAATGGAACATCCAGTTTTCTCTGTTAAAAGGGAAACTCCATGCTTTTATCCATTTTTCCACGGGAAATGGAAAACTCAGATCCCTGATTATTAAGCAGATTACTTTTATAGCATCAAGTACCAGATCTGCTTTATGGATGAATTAGACATGCACAAAGTCTAATGAACCATAAAATATGTCTACACCTCCTGAGGACTGTTCTTGAGAACCACAATGAAGCATAGTACACCCACTCCATACATGCTATAACCTGGGAGCTTATTAGAGCAGCTCTTACCACACATCAATAAACTCATTCTCAAGAGAGAGTTTATCAACAAGTACCTAGCTATGCCAAGCTGGCTACATTGTATCCATTTTCCAGAATGTATATGCTTTGTTTTCTTGTAGTAATCCCTGGTGTAGTCCTCAGACTGTGAAAACATGCCCACAGACTATTAAGTACTGGACTGGCTAAATTGATAACGAAGTAGCTCTACTTTGTAAAGCATTTTTCTTTCTATAAAAATGTGCTTAAAGTTCCCATGAAACCCAGCAGTGTCTTAAAGCTGCTGAATTATTTAAACTACATGAGAATAAAAACTAACTTCACTGTGTGTGGAAACCAAAATGCTAGTTCATAACAGCTGAAACCATTTTATTGTGTTTTATTTAGAAATGAAGTACGAAGTGTAGGCAACTGTCATGCAGACTTTATAGTTAATTAGTGTCAAGAACTAAATAATATATTAACATTCTTTCCATCAATGGGTTGGGGTCAGGAAAATGACAGCATTAAAAGGAAGGATTTTGCAATACTTAGGTGCCTAGCCTAGCTCTCAGAAGACCAGGATTTAATTCTCTGCCACACATTTCTTATGCGACTTTGGTCAAGTGATACAGAATCCTATTCCACTTATTGCCCAGCTAGCACCCAAGTAGGATCCTATTTTACCCTATTTGAGTCCTTAAAAAAAATGTATCTGTTTTTTCCAACAAAGTCTCATGTTAGCCTTAAAACTAAGTTACAAAAAAGCCATGCACAGTAGGAGGACCCACCCACTCTTTCCCTTAACAGTTTTCAGTGGTTTGGTCTGGGTATAGGATTACATTTCAGTGCTCGTCTAATAGACTGCATAGGACCTTGGTCCTTCATCTTTCTGTGCCAAAGCTCCTAATTCTTGGACTGATGTAAATTTCAGTGCACTTAAAAATTGTGACATGGCAATGGATGGCATTCCAGGTGTCTTAGTCTGTTAAGTGTTTGCAGTAGCGTAACTACCTCTGCTACTAGGCAACTATGCTGGTAAACATGTTTCTCTCTGTAGACAGGAAAATGGGCACCAATTTTCCACTTAATGCTGGTATTTTATCCAATAATTTTCTCCTTAAGTGTTTTTATAAGCTACTAGATTTAGGGGAGGAAGTTTAAAAGTTGTGGCTGATTTCTAATCCTTCCCTTTCAGTTATTCTTGATGTATTTGCCTATAACTGTGCTCATCTTGGGTTCTCCCGCTTCTTGCATATTTTTGCCTCTTTAAAGGTGATGTGCGGAAGAAAATAAGAGTTTTTATTAACCCTGCATTTTTTTTGTTTAAATCAGTTTTTTTTTATCAAGAACTATTATTTAAAATAAGTTTAAAATGGAAGCAGAACTAAAAGCAAAACAAAACCCTTTTAATGCCTTGGAATAAAATAGGCTGTGTCTAAGCCACAGAGATGTATCTGAGTACAGAAAGCCTTTACGGTGAAATTCCTAAAAGGACACTGCATTAATTCTTTCCATTATAGGCTCCATTGTCAATTACTTAGTTCTGTCCATGGACCTTCAATACTTGTCTTTTCTAGCTTTTTTTTATGCTTGGTTTTCTTCTTCCTTGATGGTGCTTATGTTTTCAACTGTATCTCACTTATAACTAAGAAGTTAATTTCTCCCATTCTTAAAGAGCCACTTTTTTCCAAAATCCTTTTTAAATTAATCCTTCTGGGCAAAACAAATGTCCAAAATAATCCACATCAAGAAACTGATTTTTGTGTCTAATTTGCGTGGTCCTTTTCATTTAATTCTAAGCCTTTCAAGCTAAGGACCATATCTGCTAAATTAACAGTTTCTGCTGTAGTACTGGTGTTCACCGAGGACCTAATTGTTAGCTTTATGGAAATCCTATATAATCATAATGGTGTAAGCCTGGAAGTTTAAATGTGAGAATCCTTTTTCTGTTCATGCAGCCTCCACCTATACTAATGCATTAGAAGGAGCTTGAGCTGGTTGAGCATGCTCAGAGTTATTTCTTCATAATGCACTTTTCTCCCTACCCAGTTAGTGTTTTATTTTCCTTAAATGTTTTGCAACTGTTCACCTACTGCAGTCACACTTATCTCCTTAGGTAGTCATCTCAGGAAATTTTTAGAGTAGGGCTGCCCATAACCAGTCCAACCCCTGAAGGTACAAGATGAATTTTATTTAAGTAAAATATACTTTTAAAAATAGTCATTATAGACATGGTAAACTCGAGAGTGAATTACCTAGATCTGGGAGAGCACTATGCTGTCTTATGAACAAATGTGCACTATGGGAAGGAAACCCAAATAAGTAAACCTCTGAGCTATTTATATTAGAGGGTGGGGAGGAATTAATGAGGTACCATTTTCTCAATTTAAATACGAGTCTTTGAGGAAGTGAGTAGCATCAGCAGCTTTTTCATGCATAATTCTCAGAGCTGAAGAAAAAATGATATACTGGTAGTTAACATTGTATTCTTGAAATGAGTTACACAAGCTTGTACTATCTTTTGTACCTGAGCTGAAACAGTGGGGATCTCATTCAAGCTATTCTCTCACCCTCTGGTTAACAGTTTTCACCAAAGAAAAGTCTCCTTTGAACCTTGGAAGAGCACAAGGAAAATGGTAAGTTCAGCTTCCACTTTAAGCATTTCTTGGAAAACTGTGCAAATGCAACTTGGGTGGCAGGGATTTTTAAGAATACATCCTCTTCTTTTTCCTTCCTAGCACCAGTTGTATAATTTGTACATGAATCGGATAGCATTTTCATATTCATGTAATAGTATGTTAACAATCTTTTCCAGAATATTTATAGCCCAGAGGATACTATAATATATATACTATATTCTGGCTCTCCATTTTTCTTTTGAAATGGAACAGCCACAAAAAGAGGACACAAAGGTCAATTCAGCATATAACATCAGTACCTTGTTTCTCAATATTTGATTAATACTGTAATTCAGATGTAGATTTAATAGGGTTATAACTAGCCCTCTGATTGTCATGGATGCCTATCAGAATGTGTTATAGTATGATTAACAGGTGAGAATAAAATGCTGGCATTTGAAATACTGATAGCCCCAATGATGAAATATATATTTGGAACAAAACACAGTACTTTTTTTACTTTCTGTAATTGCAACCAAATGGTTAACAGAAAACTGCAATATCACATGTATGTTTTGAACTGCTCCTTCATACTAATTTCTCCTATTCTGAAGACTTTGATACCAATTGTTACTGATAAATTCCCTGAAGAAACTGGGAGACCCTTAGTTTTGTATTATAGTATGCTTTACACAAATAACTACAGGTAGTGCTTAATCAGCAGGCTAACTAGCTAAACAGACAAAATAAAGTGAGAAAGGGGAAGTTGCATTTTCTCTGTGTGAGAAGTGGGAAACTGAACACAGAAATATAAAGGCCTAAATTAGCTTTGTAAGCATAAAGATCAAGAAATCCATGTTATTTAGGGACATAGACATTTTTGAAAACCCCAGTATACCTTTAGGTGCCTAAATGCCATTAAGAACCTGGCTTAAATGACCTGGGGAGTCTGTGACAAATCAGCAGGGGAGAAAAAAAAAAGCCTCATCTTGGATTCAAGTACAAGACCAGGCCAGATGGTGGCTTAGTTCTGGTTTTTGGATCTTGGGCCTAGGGCTGAAGCTAGAGTTGAGCTGCTGCCTGCCTCTGGCTGGAATGGCTTGTTTGACAAGGGAGCAGGCACATGGCAGAGGGGGGAACTACAGCTTACCCCTTCACCCTGACCCCCTACACCTGTGCCTGTCTCTCCACTCCCTAATCCCTCCCTGCTGCTTGCACCCCCCAGCACATCCTCTTCTCTCTGACCTTTTGTGTTAGCCTCTCCAGCCCTGACCTGGTCTGATGGGGCTGGGCCAGGGCTACCACTTCCTCTGACTGATCTGGTGCTAAAGCAGAACTTCAGCAGAAGGTTAGGGCATGGAGCAGGGAGTGGGGCTGGGAGGCAAGCATGGTGGGGACAGGTGGCAGGTGTCAGATACGGACATGGGAAGCAGGGGATAGGAGGGGCAGGCAGAGGCATGAGGGGCAAGGTGTGGGAGGCAGATGGGCACAGAGGGGCAAACACTGGGGATTCATAGTAGGGTGCAGGAACAGGTACTAGGGGGAGGGGTGGGAGCATGCAGGAAGGGCAAGGGGTTGGGGCCTGGCCCCTCAACATCCACTGCTGCTTTCCCTGCCAGAATGGTGGGCTAGGTAGAATCTGGGGGGGGGAGGGGGGCGAGGAATTTAAGATCATGTTCCACTATAGTTTTCCATATATAGAACTTAATTAATGAGGGGTCTACTTGCATTCAAAGTTATCTTGGATTTGAGTAAATATGGTATTAACCACAGCACCATTATTCTTTTTATAACAACAAAGCATAGTTTTACATAAAGATCATTAAAAATAATTGCAGCAGTGATGGCTACTGTTATCACAGGAGAGACTTATTTGAAGGGGTTAGAAATTAACCTGTTTGAGTTTTTTGCTTGAAATGTCAAGTTCAACAAAAGATACTTTTGTCTCTGTTGTGCCAAGGGGGGAGAGCATCCTTATGTCTTCCACTTGATCATAAGCTATGTAATCCTTCTTTAGCCTTGCGCCAAGAACAAGACTCACATGGAAAAGACTTTTCTGACTCTTAGCAGACTCTCAGTTTCTCCACCTGGGTTATCCTTGGATGCGTCTTCCCCTACATTTTGTACTTGTGAAGAAACGTCTGTCTTACAAAATGTATTAAACATGCCTCTTTAAATAAATATATAATATTTACAAGAACCTATCAACATTTTATCTTGGAACTTTTTTTAGATGTAAAATCCCCCCCCCCTCCCTTGCTAATAGAAACACATTTATTACTAGATCTGTATTTTTTTTAAGTGATTGGGGAAATAAATATATGTTTACCTTGTCCAAATGAATACTTGCCTGTCTCTTACTCACCATTTTCAGTTAAAGGGACAACGCTGAAAGGAATCAATTTTTAAAATGGTTTGGTTAAAACTCATTAAATTTCTCTGTGGATGTATTCATTTTTTTCTGCTTCAGTTAATTTCTAAAGTGAATTAAAAGAAACAAGATTAAGGCCCTACTAACTATGGGTGCCTATACATGTGACAATTTTAACCATTTAAAATATTCTAAAGCCATCACTTGGGTGACTTTAGGATGTTCCTAATATGGCAGTAGTTGCCTTAATTAAACCTCATTGTATGTGTTTTAAGTGTAAGGTGGACTGCTGCAGTGCTTCTCTGTCTACCTAGTTTGCCTTTATTGCATGTGTAATTAACTAGGGCTTTTCAAAATGGTAATTACTAATTGCTAGGACTGTGCTAAGCTTTGCCAGCTGTCTCATTCTGATGCTGTTGCGACTTGTTTTGAGCTCAAAACAGCGAAATTGAAACAAAACTTGAGGGCTTCGAAACAGCCTCAAAATGAAATGAGAGCAGTTGAAACATTTTGAACATTTTAAAATGTTTTAAGTTCCGAAGCTGAAGCTGGGCTTGTCTGCAGGGAAACAGAAAGTAAGGGAAGGGAGAGGGAAGACGGGGAGGGAGGGTAGGACTGCTCTCATATTGACTCCACCTGGCTAGTGACTGTCATCCTTCCCTGAGGTCCCTTTCAATCCTGGTGTTCTGGGGAAGGGATGGAAAAACGGCATAAAATGCAGCATTGTTTGAACTGCCCTGCTTTCTGCCTTGGTGTCAGTTACTGAGCTGCATGTTCAAGCAGCTCAGCGGTGTCAGACAGCAAAGGCTACTAGCAAGTAGGAAATCCTTCAGAAAACCAGTGCTAGCCTAGGTTAGCTTAGCAAGAGAGGTTTCAGAATACCTTTTTGGCTTTTTCTTTCTTCTGCATGCTTTTATTATATTCACTGATTTAGTCTTTTCAATTTTATAATTAGATTGGATAGGATTACTATAGAATTTAATTTATATAGGAAGGCAAATAAAATATAATGTATTTCTATACATTTATACTTTGCAGCATAAGGAGAGGGGAGCAGTGTCACTGCCTGTGCCTGAGACTGCACCCCCTCCACAGGCACCAGCCATAACTCCTGCACTACTACCATGACAACAAGTACCGGCACCAGTATGACAGCCTCCTCCACCTCCATTTCACTTCCTATGCTGCACCTGCCAGTGCCAGAGAGAGAGCGGGAGCTGGATCTGGATCTCAGTACCCTAGCAAGGGAAATTATGGGGAAGGAGGCTTCCATGGTGGGGTCCAGAGACACCAAACCCCACCATCAGGCAAGTAGTGCTCAGGCCTTCATAGCTGCCTCTCTCACCCAGGATGTGGAGCCACTGCTGTGTAGCCCTTTGGCCTACTGGCCAGTCACAGCTAGATGTGGCTGGATCTGGCCACAGTTGCCTGCAAGCACCTGTCCTGTCTACCAACCAGTGTTCTGAGTGAGAGGGTGTTCAGCATTGCTGGGGATGTAGTGACACCCCACTGCACCTGCTTGGATCCTGGTTTGGTGGAGCAGCTGGTGTTCCTCAAGGTGAACCTCCTGCTGCTGGGGTTTCCCAAGCTCCAGGTGCAGATGGAGTGAATGCCACCTTCCTCACTCTGTCTGCACCTATTTCCTTTTTTCATTTTTTTAAAAGCCATTTAATGCCCCGCTCTCAGAGATGGAGAGGGCACTCACTGAATCACCAGTCAGCAGGGGAGGAATGTGTCCCTGCTGAGCTTCTGTGCCAGGATGAACTTGGAGGTATTGGCCAGGGCTATGGGGAGGACACCCCAGGTCCTGGGCATGACCACTAAAGCTACACTCTGCCAGGGTTGAGGAGGCCTGGTAGGACTGCTGGTGGTGCGGCAGCCCCACAAATGCCAGGACTGAGGATCCCTCTTGTGACAGGTGGGTAGGAGGCACCATAACTTACAGCTACCACACACACACTCAGAGTCCTGGTTGGGGAAAGCCCAGACCCATCATATCTTTGACAGGCATGAGGCTTGCTGGTTGCAGTGGAGTTGAGGCTCCAGGTGAGCTCAGCTTAGCTGCCTGGAATTCCAACTTTTAGGCTGAAAACCCCTTTGTGAGGCTGAGGAAGCACCTGCAGTTGGTGTGTCTGCTGTTCCTGGATGGAAGGAATAGTGTAAAGAAGCCAGAGGCTGACATGCAATGTAGGCAAGAAAGCCAATCAGTGAAAATGGAAATGGAGGTGTCAGGGGGTGATGGACAGGCTTGGGTGGAGAGGGAGATGTAGTATCACAGGTAGAAGTAGAGAAGTACCTGGGGAGTCAGATGTCTGGCAGGTTGTGGTGTGTCAGAATTCCACTATATTGAGGTCATGAATTTCTGTACCTAGGTGGCTGATGAAGTGAAGTTCATAGGCCTTGCTGTGAAAAGTGGTTTGTAAATTCCCTCTCAAGATCAGGCCTGAGAAACTAGAGGCAGAGTTTTTCTGTGAAAAATGTGCCCCCACAGGTAGTTGGGTATTATTGTCTTTGATAGATTCTGGGGTGCAGTTTGTGGGGGTACTGGAGGTAGTTGGCAGGTTTTGTGTTTTGTGCTGTAGAAAGCTGGCTTCAGTTCTGGTGATGAGGTTAGGTTAGCCAGGTTCAGTGCTTGTTTCAATTTACAAACCACTTTTCAGAACCGGGCCTATGAACTCCATTTCATCAGCCTCATAGGGAGTAGGTACAGAAAGTCATGGACTCAGTATAGACATTGGAATTCTGACCACACTACAACATGCCAGACATCTGACTCCTCAGGTACCTCTGCAATTTTTCCTGCACTGCTACATCCACCTTCCCCCCACCCCCCCCAACCTGTCCCTTCACCCCCACAACACCTCCATTTCCATTTTTACTAACTGGCTTTCTTGCCTGGATGGCATGCCAGGCCAGCTTCTGGCTTCTTTAGTATTCCTTCCATCCAAGACCAGCACACACAGAGACTAAAAGCAGGTGCTTCCTCAGCCTGACAAAGGGTTTTTTTTTAACCCAAAAGCTTGCTAAGATAGATTTCTCTAAATATTCGGTTTAAAAAAAATAATAAACATATAAACATAAAAACACAACATAACCCATCACACAACACAAGTAACACAACATTTATATATCCAAAACAATATCTCTATTTCTTCCATTCAATTTTTTTATAAAAAGAAAGGCTCTGTGACAGTTTGGCTGCCTGAGATGCTGCTGGTGCTACTGTGCTAGTGCTCACTAAGTTATTTTATACCTGTTGTCATTTAAAGTGATGGACCAGGTTGAGGCTGTCGGGGAGGAGGCAGTCTCACTGCAGCACACCTACAGTGTTATGTAGATGCCCCAGTGCTAGTGAGGGTGCACCTTAACACAGATAGTTATGAGTTTTGCCTGTCAGCAGCCTGTGGTGCAGTTTCCCAGAACCCCCTACACCTATCACCTTGAAAGATGGGAGGCTTATTGGCTTCATCAGGGGCTAGGATTTCTGCAGTTTTCATCCTGCTGTGCCTTTAACACATACAATGTCACCCATGTCAGGACTTGTGCTTGTCAGCAGCCTGAGGTGCAGTTTCCCAGAAACCCCTGCACCTATCTCCTTGAAACATTACAAGTTTCATAACCCAGCAGGGGCTATCATCTCTTCAGTTTTCACCCCCCTGTGCCTTCACACTTACAAGTGACATGAGTTTTGCTTCCAAGAATTTGAGATACAGTTTTGCAGAAACTCCTGTACCTATCCTCTTGAAACTTGGCAGACCTTGTGACCTCAGCAGGGGCTATCATCCAAGTAAGTTTCATTGAATCGAGCAAGAAATGTCAAAGTTATAGGCAGTTTTATGCTTCCCCATTATAGCCTTTGGCAAAACGGCAAAGCAGTTTTGATGAAACGGAACAGCAGTTTCGAAATGAAACAAAACTCAAAATAAAACACTATTCCATCAAAACAGAAGTTGAAATGGAATGGTGCCATTTTTCACACCCCTACTAAGTTCTACCACCACGTGTAGCTAGCTCTGCACACATGTGTGCGTGCACACCTTCCCCACCCCCCCCAATCAGGCATGAGGCTGGTACCTTGTGAGATCATCAGGTCCTTCCAGCCCTAACATCTATGAAATCTATGAAGATTATTCAGACATGATGAATCATTCTAGATTTCCCTGCAGCATCAGGCTGTATTGTGCAGCCTCCTACATCCCCTGCTTTCTACTCTACAGAACTGTGGCAAGGCATAAAACTCGCACCAAGCCGTAGAATGTCTATTAAGTTTTAAGGCACTGTATCTAAAGCACTTTAAGTAGTGTAAAAGTTACAGCATCTTTTGAAATGTCTGCCCTGCACATGTATAGGTACCCTCAGTGTCCACAGGGTTTAATGTAGTTTGAGTGCTCCATTTTAAATTCACATCTCTAGTTGATTTAGATTAATTTTCCTAAGTAACTTTGTGTAGACCAGATGTAAATCCCCATTTTAGATGCTGCAAATCTTTCTCCCTTTCTGACTAGAGGAAAGAGTGGAAAGGCTCTTATCATTTTTACAACGTTGTAAAATGTGTTATGAAAAAGGCTGTGGTGTCTCAGATGTTCAGGTCACTTATGAGCCCATTTGAAAATAAATGTGATGGGTGCCTATACATGAGCAGCAGGACTGCTCTGAAGTGCTGTAATTACAGTGTATTGGAGGAGACTGCCTCCTCCCCCTGCTGATCAAGTCAGAGTAGACTTGATTAATCAATCAAATCTGCTGGAGTATGGTAATTACTGCACTCCAGCAGACTCCAGTATCTGGTGTATTAACATCCCTGCACTGAAAAATGGCAGTGCAGGTGCTTTAACTGGTGCTCATTAAAAGCTTCAATCAAATGAGCTTCAGCTTGACTTCAGTTAAAGTACCCCCACCACCATTTTTCAGTGCAGGGATGATAATACACATGACACTCCAGGTGCTTTAATTAGAGTGGCATTCAGAACTGCTCTAATTAAAGCGCTCCCAGAGCATGTGTATAAATGCCCCATGTGTTTGAATTTGTCTCATTAAAATAACTTCTACGGCCATAGTCCTACTTCCAGTGGTGACAGTTGGACTTGTTTTATGTTCATACTTTCAAACTGAGGCTTTCTGTTAGAGGGAATTCAGGTGGGGGTGGGGGGTAGAAGGTCATAAATACTGATTAAATAATGGACATCAGAGAACAAAAATGTAGGGTTATAAGAGATCTGTTCTTTGTATCTATTGTGGTGGGGAGGAATATTCTTCAGCCACTGACAGCTCTTTTATTGATGCCTGGGGCTAAAAAAGAAATACCAAACTAGCAGGGCCTGTGGGTAGAATAAGGGGGCAGACAGGATCTATGGGGCAGGTGGGGGGTCTTGGGGGAGAGGGAGGTTCCCTCCCCCGCCCTCCAGGACCAGGGGCTAATTTTAGGGCCACCTGAAGTGACCCCCCCCACCCCCATTCCACCAACTCCTCCCCTGTAACTTACTTACTCAGCTCCTGGCATTGGTGAACACCAGTAAAATGGGCACTGGGAGTGGCTTGTGGGACATGGGCTTTGGCAGGCTGGTCAGTGGGCATGGGGGTGTTGTTTGTCTGGGGGTGTGGGGAGGGGCTGGTTGGCTAAGAATAGCCAGGGAGAGTGTAGGAAAAGTAGAGCCGCAGGGCCGGGACCAGTGGCTGGTCTTTTCCTGCCTCTGCGCTGTGCTGAGAACTGTACCGAAGTTCAGGACGGTTCAGATGGGTCTAAAAATGGTCAACCCAATCTAAGTTAAATTACCTTAGCTGGTGTGGTCTAGATTAGATTATCTGCCATGATAAATAGAATCAGATGTAGGGTTAACTAAGATTGGGTTGGCCATTTTTAGACCTATCTAACTGTCCTGAACATTTGTACAGTTCCCACTTAGATCCACCTAAGGTCCTCACCTGGGTGAACTTAGATCAGGTGGCTATTTTTAATGTGATCTGAGTTTTTCCAAAGCTCTCTGAACGTCTGTAACTAGCCTAGGTGTGCTTGTGTCTGAGGAAATGGAGCAGTTCAGTTAAGTATAATATATAAAGCAGGATGTCCTAAATTAAAATAAATAAATAAATAAAAAGTACCATCCAGGTGTGTCTGAGTCGGTATTCAAGAGTACTTTCACATACTTTCAGTTTAGCAGGTGGCTGTGTGAAGCTCCAGTCGCTGATTCAACTCAGCAGAGATTCAGCCTGATTCAAGGGCCGAATCTCTGAATCCAAACTGAATCAGGAGACCCTTTAATCTCTCTGAATTGAATCAGAACCTCCAAATCAATTCCGAGAGTTTCAGAAAGATTCAACATAGACATCACTTGAAATTTTTTTTTTTTACATACTTGAAGGTACCAGGTGGCTCATGAATGCTGAGATGGTGGGGCAGATGGAACATCCTACAAGAGTGCAGGAAGTCCCCAGCACGCTCAGCAGCAGACCCAGAAGTGGACCAGAAGCACTTCCAGGTCCACTGGGCAGCGCACTGGGGGGCCCCCCTGTGCCCCCTCAGCTCAGCAACTGGTGCGTCCTGGGTCTGAGGGGGCACCTGGGGTTCCCCTGTGTCCAATCACAAAGCCAGGGGTGTGTGGAAGGATGCCCCTGTGTTCCTGTGGCACGCCCAACCTCCCCACCATTGCAGCATTCATGAGCCATGCTTGGTACCCTGAGGTACATAGAAAAAATATTTAAAGCTGTATCTATGGCTGAATTGCAAAACTCTGAATTCGCATCGAATCTTCAGATTTGGATTCAGCCAAATCAAATCGGGGATAGCCATCCAAATCAACAAATCAAATCACTGTCCCTGATTCAGGCCGGATCTGAATCAAATGCGGCTCATTTCGCACAGCCCTAGCTCTTAACATAAAATGACTTCCATATTAAAATAAAAATTAAGGCAAAAGAAACACTTGATCATGTCAAGAGGCACCTGCTTAATTTTTTTATTTTTCAATGTTATTAGCTGCTTAATTGAGCATCTACATTCAGTCAGTACATTTAATTAATGTGGTCCCTTAAAAATCAGTTCACGCCATGTTTCTCTCCTCCATTGTCGAGGCATACATTTAAGTTTTTTTAAAGTTTTCATTGAATGTATTGCGCAATAAAAAATCCAGCTGAAAGATTCCAAATTAAAAGTTCTCCTGAGATGGCTTAAAATTGTATTAAAATGCAAGTAATTAAGAAACTCTTTAGAATACTATTTTAGAAAAGTAATATTTTGATGAAAGCCATAAAGTAGAAAAATAACTGATAATATTGCAGAAAAGGTAATTCCCATCCACCCCCCCTCCTTCCCCCGCAAATAATGTTAATATAAAGAGGACCAAAACAACAAAGGTTTGTGTGAAAACAGCTCACTTTTGGAAATTCTTTCAGTTAAAATGTCACTGATTTGGGATATCATTTGTTTCTATTTAAGGGACACCAACGGCTTAAATACATAACAATGTTTAAGTTATTTTTAAGGTAGTAGCTTACAGTAAATTGGGTATAATAGTATTAAAACTACAAGAGTTTAAAAGTAAGTAATATACTCCATTTTATATGCATGATTAATTTAGCTGCATAACAGTGCCAGTTTCAATCTGTTGCCTGTTGGTTATATTGTAACAAACTTTGGTTTTCTGCATACTGGTTAAGTTCACAAACCACTTAGAAGCACAGGAACTCTTAGCCTATGTGTACTCAGTTTAACTTTGTAATTGGTGAAAAAGATTAGGAACTATAATTTCAAGTCTTTTAAAGCAGCCTTGAATTGACTAGGTCCTGTCAATTTTAAATTTGCTCTTAGAGGTCTAAGCGCTCTTAGAAACAAGGTAAGGAGACTTAAGGAAGTGTAAAAAATGTAATTCCATCTGTTCTTGTAGCAGTTAATAGGCATTATCGTGTTTACTCAAATAGAAAACTACCCTGATTATTAAATAACCCCTTAATAATTAGATTCTATATATGGAAAATGGAGTGGAAATAGTCCCCTTCAGCATCTTGGCCTTTTTTAGCTAAGATCAAATGTTGGCACCAAAGGGAGGGTGTCAAGATTGGCTCTGGCGCTCCCATTCCCAGCCTGATTTTGCAGTACCTCCAGGCCTGGTGCCAGTTCCTCATGGAGTTGGGTTTTTTTTTTCCAAGGGCCACACACACGCACACACAAAAGTTCCCATCAACATGATCAGCATGTTTGCCCAGTGTGGTCTACGTGTTTTATAGTTATGCTTCCATTACTGAGCACGTGCTGCTTTTGGCAGAAGTTTAATCGTAGCCAATAGACTTAGTGAGATTTCCTTGCATTCCATCATAAGACGAGGGGCTTTTTCTCCCTGTGCCAACTGAGGGCAAAAACCTCATCTTGTATTCAAGTTATTACAGTATTTAGAATGAGTTAGGTGTGTGTAGAATCTGATTTCAGTCCTGAGTTTATGTACTTTAAAGTATACTGTAATGATTTTGGTTGATTCTATAGAAAGTTGGGTACTCAAATCATTAGTTATTTTTTAAATAATTTATGCCAGGATAAATAGAATCTGCCTATGATGTATATATTCATGACTACAAAATATGCAAAACACAACAAGCCCTTTTATTTTCTATTTCTGTGTATATGAATTCACTGTTTCCTTTGTACATGCTGTGCAGTTGCAATTTACCTTGTGTTTAAAATGAGATGCTGGAAATATTTCCCTTACAATTTAAAAAAAATATTACTATACTCTCAAAAGACTTACCGAAACAGACTACAGTATAAAATAATAGTTGCACTATACCTTCAAGTAACATATTATTCTCTCCAAAGATGTGCAGAAATATAAAGCAGTAGATGATAAATGTGAAATGAAATAAATACTAAACTTCTCTGGACTGAGTTAGCATGTGGAGCTGAACTATTTGAATTGATTCTTAAGTGTAGTAATTTTTAGTGTCCTTTTAAATGAAGATTAGGAAATTTCAAGATGGATCATTTTAAATCTAGATTTGTCAGGGTCTTCATGTGTAACAGAGCTGTGCTTGGAAATAGATTAGATGGGGGGGTGGGAATCACAAAAATGTAATCCATTACTGCTGTACAGATGATTTTGGGGTAGGATCTTTAATACTTGTTTGCACATGGTTGATTAGACAGTAGTAATAGTAGTTTATTGTACTGAAAGGTTGGAAAGAGAATAACAGTAGACATGCATACATTGCTACTTTATTAAATCGGCATGTGTTTATTTCCCTCTTTCTAGGCATTACATAGACGGCCCTCAGACAGATTGCTGTTACTTGTACTCCTTCTGTTTCCAAATCTGGTGTCATGCAGATGGTTTCCTAAAAGCTTACCCTGTGATGTAAAAGCAGAAGCCTCAAAAGCCAGCGTGGTAGTGGACTGCAGCGAGCGTCATCTCACAAAAATCCCAGGAGGAATTCCTGCAAATGCAACAAACCTGATTCTTACTATTAATCATATCCCAAGCATTTTCTCAACCTCCTTTGTCCACCTTGATAATCTCATAGAGATTGATTTCAGGTGTAACTGTGTGCCTGTCAGATTGGGGCCAAAAGATCATGTGTGTACTAAGAGACCACAGATTGCAGATGGTAGCTTTGCCATACTAACAAAGTTAAAGTCATTGTATTTGGATGGAAATCAACTGTTGGAAATACCTCGGGGTCTTCCTCCTAATTTACGCCTGCTAAGCCTTGAAGCCAACAACATCTTTTCTCTCACAAAAGAGAAATTATCAGAACTCAGAAACATTAAAAAGTTGTACTTGGGCCAGAACTGCTATTATCGGAATCCCTGCAACATTTCATTTGAAATAGAAGAAAATGCCTTCCAGGACTTAAAAAGTTTAATTGTATTGTCCCTCAAATCCAATAATTTAACTTATGTCCCCCACAATTTGTCAGCCACTTTAAAAGAACTATATCTTTACAATAACATGATTCAAGCTGTTCAAGAGCACAGTTTAAGTGACCTTCACAATTTGGAAATTCTTGATTTAAGTGGAAATTGCCCTCGCTGCTACAACTCTCCGTTTCCTTGTACTCCTTGTCCCCACAATGCCCCCATTGCAATCCATCCCAAAGCATTTGATTCTTTAAAACAATTAAAAATTCTGCGGCTCCACAGTAATTCCCTTCACTATGTACCCAACAGCTGGTTTAAAAACACCAAAAATCTACAAGTGCTTGATCTTTCCCAAAACTTCCTAGCCAAGGAAATTGGAGAGGCTCATTTTTTGAATCTTATTCCCAACCTTGTAGAGCTGGATCTCTCCTTTAATTTTGAACTTCAGGTCTATTCCACAGTTTTGAACCTGTCTAAAACATTTGCCTCTCTGTCTAACCTGGAAATTTTGAGGGTCAGAGGTTATGTCTTCAGAGAACTGAATCTAGAAAATCTGTCTCCATTGCTTCATCTTAGAAATCTGACTGTGTTGGACCTTGGAACTAATTTTATCAAAGTTGCTAACCTGAATGTGTTTAAAAAATTCCCATCTCTTAAAGTCATAGACCTCTCAGTCAATAAAATATCTCCTTATTCAGGTGAAGGCAGTAATAATGGTTTCTGTTCTACCCCCAGGGCTTCAGCAAAGCACTACAGTAACCGAGTAGTGCAAGAGATGCACTATTTCAGGTATGATGAGTATGGGCGGAGTTGTAAGTCCAAGGATAAAGAGGCTACTTCCTTCCAACCTTTTGCTGATGAAGATTGTCTAAATTACGGAGAAACTCTAGATTTGAGCAGAAATGACATATTTTTTATTAACCCCTCTGATTTCCAACATCTCAGTTTCCTAAAATGCCTCAATTTGTCAGGTAATGCCATTAGTCAAACTTTGAATGGAAGTGAATTCCGCCCTTTGGCTGGATTGAAATATCTAGATTTTTCTAACAACAGGCTTGATCTGTTGTATTCAACTGCCTTCCAGGAGCTTAAACATCTAGAAATTCTTGACCTTAGCTATAACCAACATTATTTTCTGTCGGAAGGTATAACTCATATGCTCAATTTTACAAAGAATTTGGCCTTTTTGAAGAAGCTGGTGATGAACTGGAATGAAATTTCTACTTCTGCAAACACAGGGATGGAAAGTCAATCTCTTCGAATTCTGGAATTCAAAGGAAATCATTTAGATACTTTATGGATGGATGGAGATGCTAGATACCTCTCATTCTTCAAGAATTTGACCAAGTTAGAGCAACTGGACATTTCCTTCAACTATCTGAATTTTTTGCCTCCTGGTGTTTTTGAAGGCCTGCCTCCAAACCTCAAGCAACTTAACTTAACCAATAACAAGTTAAGGACTTTCAACTGGGGAAAGCTCCACCTTCTAAAGAAACTCGAAAACTTGGATCTTAGCAATAACCTATTGACTACTGTTCCAAGGAGGCTGTCCAGCTGCTCTTCAACTATCCAGAAACTGATACTGCAAAACAATCAAATTCCAAGGCTGACTATGCACTTTCTTAGAGGTGCTTTCCAATTAAAGTACTTGGATCTCAGCTCAAACAAGATCCAAATAATTAGGAAATCTAGCTTCCCAGAGAATGTCATCAACAATCTGGAGATGCTTCTTCTACATGGAAATCCTTTCAAGTGCACTTGTGATGCTGTATGGTTTGTTTGGTGGATCAATCAGACTGAGGTTACTATTCCACTTCTAGCCACAGATGTGACATGTGCAGGCCCAGGTGCACATAAAGGAAAGAGTGTGATTTTTTTGGATATGTATACCTGCGAGTTAGACTACTCTCATTTGATCTTGCATTCTATGTTAGCAACACTTATCCTTTGTATAATGGTGTTTGCTGTCATTAACCATCTCTATTTCTGGGATATGTGGTATAGCTATCATTACTGTACTGCCAAGCTAAAAGGTTATCAGCGTTTGCTTTCAGTGGACACCTGCTATGATGCTTTTGTTGCCTATGATAAGGATGATCCAGCTGTAACTGAATGGGTCTTGAAAGAATTAGTTGACAAACTGGAAGATCAAAGAGATAAACGGTTCAATTTATGCCTGGAAGAAAGAGACTGGCTCCCTGGGCAACCAGTCTTAGACAACCTTTCCCAGAGCATACAACTGAGCAGAAAAACCGTATTTGTCCTGACGAAAGAGTACTCAAAAAGTGGTAACTTCAAGACTGCATTTTACATGGCTCACCAAAGACTTATGGATGAAAAGTTGGATGTGATTATTCTGATATTTCTTCAGAAAGCATTGCAGAATTCCAGGTACCTCCGGCTGAGAAAGAGGTTGTGCAGTAGCTCTGTCCTGGAATGGCCAGCCAACCCTCAATCGCAGCCTTATTTCTGGCAATGTCTGAAAACCACTTTGGCGACAAACAGTAACATGGCCTACAACAAACTTTTCCAAGAAACTGTGTAGCTTTACTATTCCCTGAAAAATATGTGTGTGGCATGGGAAAGGCAGCATGATGCTATCTTTAAATTTCACTTAAGTTATATTTCCAGCTTTGAAACCTTCTTTAAAAGTGATATCATGTGCAAAAGTTAAATACACATTTGGTATCGGAAAGAATTTTTTTATTTTTTATTTTAACTTATCTCCTGTGTCAAGAAGGCTTTGTCTAACTTTATGCCAAACTGACTGTTTAAATGGCATGCACCTTATGTAGCATGTACTGTGACACAGTGGAAATAAGATGCACTACCAGCCGAAAGGCTGAGGTTTGGAACAGACTTGCACTTCCAGCTTTCATTCCAGTGAAGGCCGACAGCACCTCCTGCAAGCTGGCTCAGCTCTTTGTGAGACCATTTGCTTGACTCACTGTATTATATGGACTATTGGGAGAAATTCAGCTGTACCTTAAATTACTGCTGTTTGGACTATTGATAGATTATAGATAATATCAAACAGTAGCACCAGTGTGTATGTTTGTAAAACATAAACAGTACTTACTAGTACGTTAATGGTAAGAATAGTGCCTAAAGTAGTTCACAGTTTACTTTGGGGAGTCAGTAAAATGTAAGTAGGTATTGCCTTGGAGTTATGTGCTTATATCTGCCAAACCTGTATTTAAGCCCTCTATCCAGAGTTTAGGCAGGTCTGGCTTGCTTTATTTTTCTTAGTGGAGAATAGCTTGTCCAAGTGAGTCTTCTCATCTTGTTTGCTGTCATTTGACACACATCTCAGGTTACCCAAACCCTTTCTTTCTTCACAGGTTCCAGCATTTATATGAGTTACACTTCTTGTCTTAAGAGAAGAATGGCTGTCCTCACCCAAGTCCTTTGAATCTGTGCATCTAGAGCAGTAATACGTGTGGTACCTATGCAGTAATACAAAACTGAACAGAGACACTTGGTCACATATAACAGTAGTCAAAGATAAAACAATTTAACATTCTGGGTTTGTTGATTAATGATAAAAGTTGTGGGGGTTAGAAAAATGGTCATCTTATGATATATTTTATAAGAAGTATCAAAATATAAACAAGAGCTAAAGCTGACTTCTTGGCCTTCCATGTTTGTAATCCCATGGATACAGCATCTCTACAAAGAGGAGAATGATTAATTCCAGTGTCTGGGCCAGATTTTGGGTAACTGAACTGCAGAGGGAATCTAAACAGCTGAAGACTGAGTACAGCTGCCTCTACCTTCTTCCTAGCTGCTGAGTCACGGATATGCATTGCTGAAGTCTAGTTCTTTTGCTGTGGAAGTAGCTATATGCATTTCGGAGAATGGGAAAGTATAACATACATATTTATATATTAAACACACTGTGTTCACGTGCACGTGTACATAAGCACACATCTATCTATCTATCTATCACCTAAAGTGTTTTTGCAATCCATTTATGAAGAGTAAGGTGTTATCATTATCCTTTTATGAAAGGTAAGGTATTATCATTATCATGTACATGTACATTTTTGGAGAGAGGAGGATTATAGGAAAATATGAAAACAAAAATGTTCAAGTGATAACCCAGTAAGATGCCTGTGTAGAAAAGTTTACTAGTTTGGGGTGCCATACTTCAAGAAGGATGTTGACAGACTCGAGAGGGTCCAGAGGAGGGCCACTCGTATGGTTTGGGGCTTACAGGACAAGCCCTATGAAGAGAGGCTGAGGGACCTGGACATCTTCAGCTTCTGCAAGAGAAGGCTGAGTGGTGATCTTGTGGCTGCTTACAAATTAATTAGGGGGATTCAGCAAGGGATTGGAGATGCTCTGTTCACTAGGGCATTTCTTGGGGTAACAAAGAACAATGGTCACAAACTGACAGAGAGCAGATTTAGGCTAGATATCAGGGAAAACTTCTTCATGGAAAAGGTGGTTGAAATTTGGAATGGACTTCCAAGGGAGGTGGTGCTTTCCCCTACCTTGCGGGTCTTTAAGAGAAGGCTGGACAGGCATCTGGCTGTGGTCATCTGACCCCAGCCCTCTTTCCTCCCCAGGGCAGGGGGGTCGGACTCGATGATCTGTTGAGGTCCCTTCCAACCCTAGCATCTATGAATCTGTGAACCTTTGTGGATAAGCATGAATGCTTTTCCTCTGGCTCCCCACCTTTTCTCCTTAAACACAAGAACATTTGAGCAAGGTTTATTAAAAGTTTATTAAAATGGATAATAAATATCAAAAGGTTACACTAGATGGCAGAAGATGTAAAACATATGAGGTGTCACAATATTCATAAGGGAATATTGTCTATCAGCTCCTCCCACAAAAATCTCTCACAACTCCTTCCACAGCAGTCCCTACATGTGATGCAATCTCCTATTTCTGGGCAGAAGGGAAGGGGCAGAGTTGAGAAAATTCATGTAGTGCCATGTGTGCCTTGCTCCCTTCACTTACCAATGATGAGGATGAGTATAGCTTAGTCCTCTATCCTTGGATCTGTTGCTTCAAGGGAACTTCCTGCACTTTTCCCTGTACTATTACTCAGTTGAGATGGAGGCCATAGTGGTCTGTAGTAAGTATGTCCATAGGAATGCAAACAAGAGTGATGTTTCATAAAAGTTGGTTAAGGCTCTGTCAGTAATTCCCAGGCACCGCTTCTGGGCACTTGGTGGATTGGAAGCAAAAACCTAGGGTGGCTGGGTATCAGCATGCTTGTGGTATGGTGAAAATGTGGAGAGCTAGGGTGGTTGTATGTTTGTGGGAAATGAAGTCCTAGCCCTCCTTCACTAAGCTATTCATATTTCCTGAAAACCAAAAGTTCTGCTGTGGTGTGAACTGAAAAGTGATCACTGCTCCATTCTAAGACAAAGCATTGACCACAGTCAACACAGGCCCAGCTTGTCTGTGCAATGAGGCATTGCGTAAATCTCAGCCTTCACATGGAAACACCTGTTATGTCATCTGCTCAACAAATATATAGCTATGAGGGAAAAAAAAGATGGAAATGTCAAAGTATTCCTTATATTCTTCCCTTCCTTTCTGCTTCCTACTGGACTTCTTGGAACACTTGTGCAACTGATGGTCTGTGTTTTATGACCCTCTTTTCAATTTGTAAATGTGGATGTTTCTTCATTTACAACAGAATTTTCCAATATGGCAAGCATTTTACTGGGCACCATGATTTTTCCATTCGGTTACAAAATGTTAAAAATAAAAAGTGGGATAGGAGGAAAGGGACTGCCATGTATCTTTCAGTTTAAGCCCAAGTGAAGGTTAGAGCTAAGAAAAGACCAAAGAAAAGAAAAAAGTATTCCTCATGTCCCTTCTTTCGTCCTCCTGTCTTGCAACTGGATTGCTACAGTGATTTGGTGATGAGCTACCAGTCCAGCTAGGTGAAGTAAGCATACATGCTCTTTGAACTATTGTTTCTGACTCTCTTCCACCTAGACACATGAAAAATTAGCTTACATTTAGTCCACACTGTGCAAGTTATGTTTGCAATCATTAGCTGTAAAGACTTATAAACATATACACAAGGTTACAACTGCCAAAGTAAATTATCTGGTGGGTGCAGGTCCAGTCTCAATGCATGCTTTAGGAAAAAAAGGAAAACTGTGTAAGTTTGTGCAATAGAGTGTTAATACAACATGGAATGCTTTAAATGCTTTAGAACTTCAATAGGTGCAAGAATCTAGTAGAGAATTCCCATAACAGTGCAAAAACATCCACTGAACTAATTGCTTTAATTATGTGAGGTTCCAAGTCCTAGAATTTGCTTACCTCCATTTTTAATCTGAGTTTTCATTGTATTTCAAGCTCCTCTACTAAGGCCCTCAAATTCTCTCTTTGCTCCTAAATGCTTCATTATTGTACACATTTTGATTGTTTGAAGCCCCTGGGTTTCTGTGTGAGACTTGTGACAGTCTTGTCCAAAATGAATGTGCAGAATGGTATTTTAGGGCCTGTGAGCAACATTTCAGTGGACAAACTTCTCATACACTTAAACATTTATTAATTCTTTGGAAAGATCCTAGCTAGATATTGAGGAAATGAGATGCTTTTTTTCAGCCTTATATGATCTGATATGAGTGTACATATTGCGATGGCTTACTAAAGTTATCAAGTTTCTACAGTAATTATTAAAACTAGATGGAAGTGCCCTATATACCTTACCTCTGGTGTAACTTTTCTACACTATTATAGTGTCAGTTGGAAATATATCTTGTGTTCCTGTTGACTAAATTGTATGACCCACCATTATTTGACTGATTTAGTAGGATTACTAAAATGCAGCAGCAAAGAGTACGTTATGAAAGAGTTCATCTTCTTCAACTGACATATATATATCTGCCCCAAATAATCTTGTCTTTATTTCGTAAGAAAGTACAGGGGAAAACAGAGGCACTGTGTGATTATGTTTCATTTGGGTTGGCCTGTGAAAGTGCTTTCAGATATTATTGTGAACTTTAAAAGGAGGAAGAAGGACTTAGTGTGAGAGTATTTCAAATGGAACAAGTAGTTAGGCAACAAGGCACCAGAAATAGAAATCATGCCACTTGTTGTCTTGTCCTCAACATTTCCTGCCTCCTCTTTTGCTGAATCTTGCATGAGAAGGAATCTGAATCTGAAAATAGGAGCTATGGGAGAGACCAGGAAAAGCAGAAATTTGTCTAAATTTCTTGCTGACTTTCAATTACTTTTTCATAGAAATGTTCATCCATGCATCTCAAATGACGCTGGATTTTGTCCTTGCCTTTTTTACATATGAGAAAACTGGGACAGAGTTGTTAAATTATTTCACAGATAAAGGAAATGAAGACTCTGAAGCCCATATGTGAGGCAGAAGGAGGCACTGTTGAATTATCTGATGAAACTTTTCTCTGATGGTACCCTTAAGAAATTTACCCCCAAAATCAAATTTTTTTTTTTTAATGGGGAAACATCCCTGCTCAAGATATGAGTTTTTAATACTAAGAATTCTTAGTGGAGTATCTGCTAATTTTAAATTGATGAATTTTTCTTTCTATTTATTTTTCCATCTTTTAACCTGTTGGATTTAGACTTCTGATTTCTGAGGAAGTGAAGGAAATTAAAAAAAAAAAAATATTTTGCCAGTGCACTTTCATAAACATTCTGAGAAAATGAAGCTTTAAAATATATCCTCTCTCACACATTTCCCTCTGTCATTTTTAACGAGATGTAGGAGCAGGTACATTGCTGCAGAGGTATAAGTTTCAGCTTTGCTTCTGGCGTGTGTGACAGGTAGTCAATTTAGACCCTGTTCAGCTCAGCTATCAATATATACCTTGTCATTTAGGCTGGAAAATTGACAGTAGCCAGCCATTGTGCTTGCCAAGCCATTTTCCTCTTTGCCGTTGGCTACAAGATTTGGCATACATTATCCTCGTAGCCCAGTGAGCTGCAAGGCTAGAGTGGACTTTACATTTCTTTGAGTCATCTTCAAAGCAATAGCCATCAGTTAGTGTAAAGCTCTATATTTGTAAAATGAATGAAACTGAGTCAAATGTCAACCTCAGAATAAATTTCTCGGAATAATTCACATTCATTTTAAAAGCTAAAACACCAGCCTCATAGTCCTAGCTAACTGCTTTACTAATGCCATACCAATGGCAATAATATCTGGGGATACCTGACATACATCCTACTGTTGTATTCTGCAAGAGTATTTCTGGATGAGAAGGAATCTAGGAACACTTGCTGTTTAAGTACCAATTTATTCTTTTTTTTTTACATGCATTTTATTCTGCAGAGGTGCTTATTAAGGAGTTGCTTTTTGTAACTTCTCCTTCAAAACCAGATTTTTTTTCTCTATTTTCTTATGTCTCTTCCACTTTTTTTGTTTTACTCATTGAATAAGCTGCTTTTGCATTGAAACTTCCCAGTGGAAACTTTCCTTTAAACAGAAAATGAAGAAAAGGGGTATAAGGAAGCAAAGAGGTTATAAGTTTTCACTTTCATCCTCTGTCTGTTATGTAAAACAACACAACTCCATAGTGTTTCAGACCTGTGAGTCTCTATGAAAGAAAGCATTCCTGTAGGAAAAATGCATTATATGTAGAAAAGATGATGCCTTTTCTTGTTCTGTTTGCTTGATTGTCTCCATAGACTCCATGCTGCTTGAGATACTCAATTGCTTTTTTGTGGTCTTGTATTGTCTATGACTGTGGTTCTCAATCTGGTATGTGCACCCCAGTGGTACGCAGAAAACCTGTCAGTGGTACGTGGCACCAGAAGATGAGGGTGCTCAGGGCACCTGTGCCTGGTGCAGGTGCCCTCTGGGGTGCGGCTCTGACCGGTGCTGCACGTGCAGTGAGGGGCGCAGCCTCTGCCAGGCCATCCGTATTGCCAGTGCTCCCTGTATGCATGTGCAGATCTTGCACTCACTGGGTATGGGAGGGAAGCCTCGCATGCTGGAACCGGCTGCCTTCCCTGCTGGGGCTGTATGGCACAGGAGGAAAACTCCAGGTGCCTTTCTCCGGGGTGTGTGGAAAGCAGCCAGCTCCAGCATACAGGGCTTCCCTCCCATGCCTGACAAATGCGGGGAGCATGGGAGATACAGACTGCCTGGTAGAGGTTGTGCCCCTCACTGCAATGTGCAGTGCTGGTCAGGGCTGTGCCCCACTGGGTTCCCTGAGCACCCCCGCTTGGTGCTGCACCATGGGGGGAGTGCAGGGGGTCTCCACACACCCCTTCCCTCCTTCACACCCCACAAGCCCCACACATCCACTCCCTGTCCCCACAACTCCCCACATCTACTCAATCTCCCAACATGCCCTGTGCTCCCCCATGCACACAGCCACACCCCCTCACAAACCTCTCCCACACCCTGCGTAGTCGTACTTAAAGGTTGTGTCATTTTTAACTGGTGGTGCACAATCTGTCAGAGTTTGGGAACTGCTGGTCTATGACCTTTTTGAGTAGATGAAGCTAAGGATGTGATGCAAAAGCTAAAATTATCAAAAAAAATTCTAGTTTCTATCCTTCTCGACAGGAAATGAAATGCCAAATCCGTCGTATAAATGTTATATCTTCTCTCAGTAAATCTTAACCCCTGCCCTCCCTCTCCAAAGGAACTCTTCTGTCCCAGACTCCCATGAACCCACCCAGTAGCATGAGGTTCCTATAGCCTTTCTGTCTAGCCTTTTAGTCATACAGATTGAGAGAAGAAATGTCTATTACTATCTTTGAAATTTAATCATTGCCTAGAGCCTTCCTGTAAGACTAGACAAAGGAAATGGGTCCCAGCCTGCCGCTCTCTTCTAGGAACTCAGACAGAAGCATAAGGAGAAGGCATGGGTCTCCGCTGAGCCCCATCAAAATGCATGATGATATCACTAGAATTTAATGTTTTGCTATGCAACTCTAGACACACATAATTGATTTATTCATAGGGCTCCTGCATCTTCAAACAGCTAAGGAAACAGGTTATGCCCCTCTGCCAATATGAATAATATTGATAGGTTTCTGGTTTACTAGCTTAGTGCAGGGTTTGGAGAGATGAGAAATGTTCACGTAATGGCACAGGGGACTAACTACAGAGGGTGTCTGGAAAACATTTACCATAGAAAGGAATTTTTTTAGGTTTTGCTAATATTGTGGAATATGTCTTGGAAGAAGAAATACACACAAGTAAGTAACCTTGTAACCTCATTTTTGTGATCCTTACTAGGCCATCTTTCTATTTCCTCACTCAGTTGTTGGGCAACACCATTTAAGCAAAAGAGTAAGAGCGAAGGCATGAGACTACTGGTATGCTCTTCCATGTAGGAAATATGGTGGTAAGTAACCAGTTACTACAAATAACTAAATAACAGATCAAAGAAACTGAGTAAAGACTCCATTATGGTGTTGCTTCTTTACAATGTATTGCAAGGACCTTACATGGGCTTCCAACAACAGACTCTGAAATTCTACCTGCTGTCACTCCCAAGCTCTTTGCTTCTGGTGTATTTGAGAGCAGCAGCCGGGGATGCCCCCAGGGTGGCTTCATTGCCTCATTTGCAGACAAGCATGCACATGCCTCTTGCAGCATCACAAACCAGTTTAAGATGCCACAAGAAGCATGCTGCAAATTGAAAAATGTTTCTTGTGCTGCATATTTAGTGTGAGCTCAAAATGTGATGGCTGGATATCCAGGTATAAAAAAAAAACCCAGGGGAAAAAAGCAGGGCAGGGCACAGTTGCGCACTGTGCCCTGAGGTAAGCAGGAAGCTGGTCCTCTGGAGAGACACTCTGATTTCTGGACAGAGCTTCTCTACATGCTTCTGCTGCCCCAGCACATGGGGCTTACACCCTTAGTGTGCTGGGGCAAGCAGAAGCGCAGCAAGGATCAGGACCCAGGCACTGTTGGGGGTAAGTAGGGGCTGTGGGGGAGATGTGCTTGTGTGGGGGAACTGTGGGGTGCAATTGTGTGTGGGTGCAGGAGGGTTGGTTGGGGGGCATGGGTCTCCCACAGGGTACACAGTCCCTCCCACCCCCACAGCAGCAGCAGCCATGGGGCGCTTGGGACCTGCTGCTGCCAGTTCCCCCATGGCACGGTACAGCCCTGATCGCCTCAAAGCTGATGCTGCCTGTGCTGCCTATCACAGGTGTGTGGGCTGGGGGCTCCAGGGGGCTGCATCACACACCCACTCTCATCACACCACACCATGCCCTGTCCCACTCCCTCCTACAAACCCCACATCCCCCCATTACACGTCCATTGTGTCCATCTGCAGACAGGATAAGACTTGCTGGCAGGAGCTGTGGGTGCATGGGCAACTATTCCCACATCCTGGTCAGTGTAGGGTAGGGCTGTGCGAGGCTTCAGACAGAGCTTCAGATCCAGAGAAGCTTTGGACACTTTGGGATCTGAAGCAGCATGTCTGGCTCAAAGCGTTGGCTTCGTTAGGTTTCCCGAAGCAGTTCGGAGCTGACACAGTCAGTCCCAGAAGCACCCGTGGCACGAGTGTTGCCTGTCAGCAGCTAGGGGTGCAGGGCCCCAGAACTCCCTGCACCAATCTCCTCAACAGCAGGCAAGTGGTGTGGCCTGAGCAGGAGCTACCATCCCTGCAGCTGTCACCCTGCTGCACCTTAACACACACAGGGTCACCCATTGCATGAGTTTTGCTTGCCCGCAGCCTGAGGTACAGTTCCTCCCAAACCCCTGCACTGATCTTCTTGAAACCTGGCAGGCTTTGTGGCCTCAGTAAGAGCTACCGCCCCTGCAGTTTGACCCCCCTGTGGTGTAACACGTAGATGTGACAGGAGTTTGGCTTTCAAAAATTCGGGGTACAGTTCCCCCCCAAACCCCTGAACTGATCTTCTTGAAACTGGCAGGTTTTATGATCTCAGCAGAGGCTACCATCCCTGCAAGTTTCATCTGAATTGGACAAAACCCCCCAAAGTTATAGATATTTCATTGATTTGCCCATTATACCCTATGGCTGGATCTCCCTATGGCTTCAGCCGGCTTGAGGCGGAAACCCAGTCTGGAGCTCCAGATTGGATCACTGCCAACTGAAGCGGTCAGATTTGAAGCCGGATTGTATTGCTGTCGACTTGCATGTGCCTAGTGAAGGGGTCGGGGGAGCTCTAATTGTTCCATGATAAGAAAACCAAAAGCAAACAGTAAAACATATAGATATTTATAATTTATTTTATTATAATGATAGAGACACTGGTAGGCTTCCAAATTGCTTTAAAATAGTAAGTCTATCAATAAAACATTGCCCAACTGATCTATCCTTAAATCTCCCTTTCTCTTTCTTTCTATATAGTGATCTTTTGTTTTAATTGTGGAAGAACATGGGTTTGGGGTATTTAAAAGAGTGAATTTGGGCTTTTATATCAGAGATTTTGCAGTTTTTAAATAGGGGCCACCAGAATTCCTGCTAGGGAGGCAAGTGGCAGGAACCAGGCAGAGGAGCCTGCTCAGGGCTGGCATCTGGGACCTGGCTGGCAGTGGCTGACCTCCTGATGACTTGGGACCAGGACGACATGCTTTGACAGTTCAAAGCAGGCCACATCACTGGGAACATCTTCCAGGCAATACCTGCTCAAATGGCAGGGTGGTAATAGTGCTGCACAAAGGCCAACTGTGCAGCCACAGCCCACTGGCAGCTGGCCCAGAGGTGCAGATGCTTCTGCTCTGGCTGTGCAGTCCCCAGCTGGGTCTGGCAGGCATTCAGCCTTGGGGCCACATGCCGTTGCAGGTGGCAGCAGGTCATAGCCAGGCAGCAGTCCCAACTGCCAGACTGCTGCAGTGGGTAGAGGGTGCAGGGAACTCTCAAGGCTGCTTCAGCAGTCCAGCTGGCACAAAGGGTAGTGTCCCCAGATACCAACTGGCTAGGCCCCAGAAGATCCTGAGAACAAGTATCCAAGAACTGCTTGCCAGGGCATTTTTTTTATAGTGCTGGGGCCAGCACAGGTGCTGGCCCCAGCCTCTAACTGCCCCTGGCTGCAGATCCAGGAGGAGCTGGGCAGGATTATTTTGCCCCAAGTGGCATAACTTGCCCCACACCAAAGTGCTTGTCCAAGCCTTTGCACTGACGCAAAAATTCCTGCTCAAATTTGTGCCATTCCATTTGGCCTGCTGTGAGCGTACGTGCCTGCATGTCTGGACGCACCTCTTGAGTCCACAAAAGAAATATTAATGGAAGATCAGTGGACCTACTTCTGGTTTACTGCTTTTTGGCTTTAAGGCTAGAATGATGGTTTGATATAAAAGTAGGAGTATAGAATTTTGCAAGGACCTGAGCAGGATAGGAATTGGGTCATATTCAGCTTCTAACTTTACCTGTACACTTTATAGCTGGAATAGGATCTGGCCCCTAGTTCATACCTAAGCAGCATGAGGAATCCCTGGTAGTTCAAGCATGCTGGCAGAGCAGGTCAGGTGGTATCCCCACTCCCCCCACCTTTTATCCAATAGCTTAGTGATGAGATTGCTCACTCCCTATGTGGGAGACCTGAATTCAATTCCCTCCTATCAGAGGGTATTCAAAACCACACCTCCAGGGCCCCAAGTGAATGTCTTAACTGCAAGACTACCAGGTATCCAGGGGGAGAGCTCTTGGTCTCTCCTGTTTGAAGCAGTTCTACTTCACGTAAGATGATTCATTAGGCCAGGGGAAGAAAGAGCATGTATGATAATTATTCTCTAGTTTAGTGCTCACCTAAGAAGAAGAAAGACATATATTTTAGTTTATAATGTATGCTTTGTGCATTTATATAGTTACTTGATAAAATAGTTCCTAATTCTCCATGGATATGAGAAGGCTAGGTATCTAACCTGGGGATGTGAATTCCAGTGGGCAACAGGACAACAAGGAATTACTCTGTGTTTCAGTGTTTAGAATTGAAGTATCTAAGGGCCAGATTGAAAGAAAGACTTAGCTGCTTCCAAGGTCTGACAGTGAAGTACTTGGCCCCAGAGTGGAATCCAAAACCTAGAGTTATTCACCTGGCCCTAGGTTCCATCTATATTGAATGGGGAAGGTTAAGAGTTCTGTACGCTGTACAGAAACGTAGGCACTTCAGTAGGGTAATCCAAAGAAATCTGTACACTGAGTAGGGAGCTGCCTTGAACCTGCCAATAAGAAACACTGAAGCACAGATGACTGTCTGAACCTCTTACCCTCCTGGAGCAAATGTGCTTGGAACAAGATTACAAAGGAGGTGTTTCCATTTCCTTGGGTTCCAGAGTTTGTAGTCCTCTCCTTAGCATAGGTGCCTACAAGTATTCTCTGAAAAAATTGAGTGGAAAAGGGGCTCCCTCTTTTTTAATGTAGCTGGAGTAGATGTGGTTCTGACCATCTTTAACATAATTATTGTGGTTAAAGCACTTCTCAAGGAAGTGGGAGATTGCCTCACTCTCAGGATAGTATCTGACCACCAAATTATAGACTAGGATGAAGAACACATCCTCTACTTCTGCTAAAGCTGGCTCACTGTACAGCAAAAGAATGCAAAATTAATGGAGTTAGAAGGCTATTCATTCTGTAGCCTCCCATACTGGAAAAATGGTAGCCCATGGCGCTTCCAGGTCACAAGCAGCCAGCCCTTCTCTCTCAAATATTGGGCTCTACTGTATTAAGGCATTCTGTTTGGGAGGCAGAAATTGTGGGGTTTGCATCTTCTCAGGCAGAAGAGAGCTTGAAATCCTGACCCCCTACTTCAGCAAGTGCTTTGATGACTAGGTTACTGATGTAAGTTGATACTGTACCTTTTAGTATGCACTTTATATACTGTACTTACTTACACATGTATTTTAGATCACTGAACTTCTTTTGGGAATCTGTTTAAAATATTATAAAATGAACATTGTCCTGGGAGAAATTTTGCAAAATTCACTACTTAGAGATGTGAATTCAGTGCTTTTCCTACAACTATTCAAATGATAATTAACTGATTTCATTAGGTAAATCAATAAAATATCCATATGCAAAATATCCATGTATGTATTAGTTCATTTTTTACATTACATGAAAAATGAATTGCAAAATGCACAATAAACATCACAATATGTACAAAACATATATATGTACAAATTGTACATATACATGACAATTAATATCTTTAATCTCCAAAATAGCTCACTTCATGCTTAAACAATAACATCTAGTGTTTGCTTCACACTTTCTGTACCTAGTGCATCCTGCAGTCTTTAGTTTATTAATTCAATCTAGGAAAACCTTCAGTTACTCCATTTCTGTTGTGATGTATGGTAATGATATTGTGGATGAAACGTGAAAAAGGTGACCAGTAAATGTGATTGATATGCTTGTCAAACATGAAATAATGTTGCATACAATCAAGTTTGGTATGGACAATTGATACCATAGTTTTCTGAACTTTCTAAGCTAAGACCTCTGGCAATTGAATGAGAGATGCAAATACAAAAGAATGCCTTCTTTAAATATAGCACTGGTGAATGATTGCTTTATCCAAAACAGACTGGTTAATTTACTTTGCAGAAATAGTGTGATATGTTGTTGTATTTGTATTGGCACCCTTAACAGAGCTGTTTGCCCCCTCCAAGGTCAGACGTGTAGTATAACACAACTACTACATCATTAAGCAATGCATTCATGTACCCAAATTTTGCTTACAAATACCTCTGCTTGTACAGGAAAGTACTGCCTCTTCTCTCAGAATTTTCCACCTATTTTGACATTTATAAGTTGATACTAATAGGTGCTTATATTCTTTCCATGCTTATAATAATGTGACATGAAATAGAGCTCAGCAGGTTAAATCTGTCTTCTTTTGTGCAGGAAAAAGTGCAGGAAATTATTTAAAATGTTCTGGACTACAATTATTCAGGCAGGTAACACTCTCCCTCTCAGGAATAGAACCCTATAAACAGACAATACCTTTTAGGCAGAGAAATCAGAGATAACAGTCCAAAGTTACTAAGGCCAGTAGAGGACATGATTATACGGTCTGATTTCTTGCATAACATCATTCACATCATTTGTTGTTGTCAGTAGCAGCAGTCCCTTGATACAAGGATGTCAGAGTAAATAGGTAAGTCACTGGTGAACCTATAAATGAATGAGGAGCCGAATCTGAGATCTGCCTGTTTTGCTACAGATATAGCAAATAGTTCTGGGAGGAAGCAATAGATCCTGGTGATGTCAGGTCACAATTCTTTCTCTATGTCTCTGTTGCCTATCTGTCTCGATAATGAGGCAAGTTTGCTTGAAATGATCAATGTCCTGTTGTACATCACAACACCACTGGGTCAATTCGTTTCTTGCCTCTCCCAAGTATTGATGTGAATATTGCATTTCTGCAGATTGGCCTGCAAGGTGAACTTGAATTTCTTCTTTTGTCCACCTCTAGAACAGTAATCATCAGTGAGTCAGGAGTATAGGACCTGCTTTGGAAATCAGTTGTGAGGCATCCTTATGACATGTCCTGTCCAACCAGGCTGGGGCTATATAAACATGGCTTTAATGGCGGTGGCATTTGCTTGAGCCTGAACATTGGTGTTCATTCTTGTGCCATTCTTGTGTCCAATTGTTATGGAATATCTTCCAAAGGCAGCACTGATCGTAATATTCTGAAGCATTCCAAAATGTCATCTAATTTTCACACCCATACAACAGCATGGGAATGACAACAGCCTGGTATATGAGAAGTTTGAGTTGGTTCCTGATATTGTGCTCATCAAAGACAGTTTCAGAGATGTCCAAAGGCATCACTGGTAGATTTTATCCAATGTTGGATATAGTCATCTGTGTTTACTTTTTGAGAAAAGTGGCTGCTCAGGTAGAAGAAATGCTCAATGTTCTCCAAGGACTTCCCTCTAATTGTATTATGTGGAGGAGCTACTGGTTGGTTTGAGTTTCGTACAACAGTTCTTGAATAAAGTCCAAAGACTTTTTAGCTAGATGATATCTTTTACTAAGGCATCTGAATTTAATTGGTGAACTTTAAGTAACAGAGAATCAACCACATAACTCTCACTGTTTAATTTTTTTTAAAGAGTTGTCTTCTTTCCAGTCAGCATTAAACAGATCAGGTTTAACTTTCTTTTCTAGACTAAAGAACACTCTTCTCTCAGAATTTTCCACTTATTTTGGCATTTATAAGTTGATACTAATAGGTTTTTATATTCTTTCCATGCTAAGCAGCATCTTGTTGAGACAAGCCTTCTTGTTTTGTGTGCTACCTCCTAAACTGGAAGCAGTTCAGCTGCATTTTCATTTGTGCTGTGCTTGGCTAATTGACTCAGATCTATTCACAAAAGCTTCTTAAACTGAAACTAGAAAACTCAACCCCTAGCTTAATGATTCTTGTCCAGACAGTGCTGCTAAGTAAGCCATATAAGAGAACCATGTCTATGCTTCCTTGTCTCAAGAAAGCTTCGTCACTGCTCATAGAATCATAGAAAATTAGGGTTGGAGAGACCTCAGGAGGTCATCTAGTTCTATCCACTGCTTAAAACAGGATGATCCCCAACTATAGCATCTTAACCAAGGCTTTATTTACTCAGGTCTTAACCTGTATTCCAGAACCTCCCTGGGTAGCCTGTTCCAGTGCTTTATTATCCTCTTAGTGAGAGAGTTTTTCCTGGGTGCATCTGCATGTTTATTAAGGTGCTTTTTCTAACGCATGTTAAATTTAGTATCTCCAGTGTAAGGTGCTGAAGAAATGTGCATTAGACTGCCTTAATGCACAATAGTGAATGTGCATAGTTTTTAAGTGATGCTTAATGTGCAGTAGCCTATATTACTGTGCATTAGCATAATTGCACTTTTTGATGTGATACTTTAATACACAGTAAAATTGGTTATTGCACATTAAATTACGTGTGTAGATGCACCCTGTGATATCTAATCTAATCTAAATTTGCCTTGCTGCAATTTGAGACCATCGCTCCTTATTTCAAGTTATCTGCCACCACTGAGAACAGTTTATCTCTATCCTTTAGCCATTTTTGTTGCCCCCATTGCACTCTCTCCAGTTTATCTACATCCTTTCTGTAGGAAATGTCCAAAACTGGACAAAATACTCCAGATGTGACCTCAACAGTGCCAAATAGAGGAGAATAATCCCTTCCCTTGATCTGCTGACAACACTCATACTAATGCAGCCCATTATGCTGTTAGCCTTCTTCGCAACCAGGGCACCCTGATGGCTCATATTCAGCATATTCACTGTAACCCCCCGGTCCTTTCTGTAGAGCTGCTGCATAGCCAGTCAGTTCCCAGTCTGTACATGTGCATAAGATTATTCCATTGTAAGTACAGGACTTTGCACTTGTTCTTATTTAACTTCATGAGATTGCTTTTGGTCTAATCCTCCAATCTGTTGAGGCCTCTCTGAATCTTAATCCTAGTGTCCAGTGTATCTACTACTCCTCTACAGCTTGGTGTCATCTGCAAACCTGGTGAGGGTGCACTCCATTCCATCTTCCAGATTATTGATGAAGATATTGAAAAAAACTGGATCCAGGAATCCCTCCTGGGGCACTCCCCTTGACACTGGCTGCCAACTAAAATTACTACCTTTTGAGCCTGGTGATCCAGCCAGTCTTCTATTCACCTTACCGCCAGTACATCCAGCCCATATCTCTTTAGTTTCATTGCAACAATGTAGTGGGAGAGAGTATCAAAAGCCAAGCCAAGCCAAGCCAAGATCTTTAGCAGATTGTGCTAGGAACATCGCCTCTGACCGGAAATAAGCTTTTAAATCTTCCCTGCCTTCCAAAGTAGCTAAAGCTAATGACCTTTATTTCTTCCATATCTGTTTGTCTCTCTTTTATTGTTATTTTTTATTTGTTAGTTCGTTATGTTTATTTTTTTTACTTTTCTATTTCTCTCTAATTATACTCATTCTCTTTGATTAACTCCTGAAAACTCAAAATAGTAATAGCCCTTATTTTTTAATATAGTAGCTCTTTCCCTGAAGAATCCCAAAATATTTTACAGAGAATAGAGAAATACAATACCTACTCTGCTTTACCAATATTACATTATGCTTTCACAGGAAGGAAAGTTAAAAATAACTTGTAATAAAATGGAATGACGAGTTCACGTAGGCAGAATGTAACTAACTAGGAAAAGGAATTTATTATTATTTCTGTTCTTGCGAAAAACATGCCTGAGACACTTGACAGCAGTTTCCCTCCTGACCAGATGGACACGTTACTGCTGTTACGTAACTTTTCGGTCTTTGGAACCTCACAGTCATTTCCTGTTTTGTGGGACTTTTGCAAAAGAAAAATAAAAAAATCCCAATAAAATAAGACAAACAAAACAACTTGTCTGAACATTAATCCTACAATAGTTGTATTCTGTCTAGCTCTTGCAATCCTTGTCTTGGATTTGTTTTAGATGGAGAGGTATCTCATGCTAAGCCCTCAGTGTGAGATGTTTATGTACATATATATATATGTTTGCATGTATGAAGTAAGAGGAAGCTGGATTTTTGTGTCATTCTACAATCATGTAGAGGACATATTCTTACTTTAGTTCATACAGACACTTTCTTCACTGCCGTACTCTGTAAGAGCCATCAAACTAGATGGTATCATTGAGTCTTCATTTCTGCAAGTAAGTGACTAAACCCTTCTCTTAAATTATTAATTTCTGGATTTCTTGAACACAAAAACGTTACTAACTTTTTCTGTAGTGTATGTGTTGCGGGGAGGTAGTTGTAGGTGAGATTGTGATGTTTGAGACTCATTATAGGGGAGTTATGCATGCTGAATCCATTTTTGACAGAGCACTTTCCTCCTGATTTTAATACAGATGATCTTCAGTTAGGGCTGGGCAAGTAGCTTCAACTCAGTTGCTTTACTTTAGCATCAGGAAGGGAAATCTATTTTGGTTCAGCCAACATGGAATGTTTTTCAGTGAAATGCATCAGTTCAGATCATACAAAAGCATTTGAATCCTTTAAAAATCTTTTTAGACAAAAAGGCAATTTCAAAATGAAAAGTTAGAAATGTGTTTTGTGAAAATTTTTTTTTTATTTCTGAAATGAAATACTGTGGATAGAAAATGATAAAATTAGATGTTTTAAACTTTATTTTCCCCCCAAGTCCTTAATCAGGACTTGACTAAGGACACTGTTTGCCTCATTTTACCTAATTTCTTAATAATTTTGGGCCCTTCAAAAAGGTGTTTTTGGGTGAATTTACTATTGATAAAAAAAAAAAATCACCTAGCTATATTTGTAGTATAATATTTAGCTTCCGTTGGTAGTACTCAGCCAATATGTAGCGTCTACTTAATTCAGGCTATGTGCGCGCACAGGTACATAAGTGTGTAAGAAACAGGTGGGGCAGCTCTGAAGGCTTTCCATACAGTAATTGTGCTTTTAACCACAAAGGGGGTAGAAAATTAAACTCTAAAACTCTCCTTGAGCCATTCCTTAGAATTCTGATATATATGGAAAAGAGAGAAATTGCCTTTTCCAGCAGTAGTAGGAGGTTTGTCCTTTAAGATCTGTGAATACTAAGGGAACTGCTGCTGATGATAGGCAATTCATTTGGACACTATTTAACAGAGATTTTAAAAAATGGGTTTCTAAAGCAGACTGATTTTCAAAATAGTGTAAAGGGAGCTGAAGAGTGACCAGTACTTTTGAATATCAAGTGAGTACCTTTCTGACTTTTTTGGGGGTGCAATATAGATTTAGTTTAAGAACGACAAATAGACATAGGTACCTGGCTTCCATGTTAGGCACTTACATCTGAACATTCAGATCTCTAAGCCACCCTCCGAACAAGGGATGGGCAAAATACAGCCTGTGAGCCAGATGTGGCCTGCCAGGCCTTCTATCTGGTCTGTGGGGCCCCTAAAAATTGTGAAAATTAATATTTATCTGCTCCTGGCTGCCTGCCATGCAGCCCCTGATGGCTTGCCAAAACTCAGTCAGCAGCCCTCTGCAGAAAATAATTGCCCACCCCTGCTCTAAACTTTGAAGGCATTCAACTTCTGTAGCCACCTAAACTCCACCAGAAAGGTCCCCTATCTTTCTGCTGCTGAACATGGATGCATGTATATGCAATGTTTTACTGTGCAGAAGACTAATTTGCTGTACAGTAAATCATCACTGTCTACATGCGCACAGAAATTTATCTTGGTTTAGCCAACACAGAATTTGGGGCACAGTAGACTAACTCTGTGCACAGCTGGATAGTTCCATCAGATACTATCTAGTGGTATCTGGCAGTACAGAAAATTACCGTGCTTAAATGTATGTGTAGACAGTGTTGTCGGGATTAGTTTACTATTCAGTCATATTAATTGTACATGTAGATGCACTCACTGAGCCCTGGCAATGATGAACTGTTCAGGTGCTTAAGCCTTAACATGACTCACCACAAACTAGGTGTTCTTCCACCTATCTTACCAAGAGGGGCTGATCTGGTGGACTTATTTTAAGAATGCCTATTGGTTCAGGTCTTGTGTGACGGTGGCTACTGAAGGATCCACATTTTTCTAACCAAGACTCACCTGGTTTCATATCCATCTCATCCATAATTTGGAGTAGATATGTGATCTATTTAATAAGAGACTACCTTGACTTTTTTGGTGTTTAACTTTCCCTGTGGAACACAAGATAGACGGAGGCACCAAACTCAGACCTGTGGATTCCAGTATGTAGTCAGGCCTAACATTTAGATATTTTTATGCCGAGCCTAATTCTCCTTTGTGAACCCTACTCTTAGGTATTTATCCCTAAGCATCCATTTTGGAGCTCTTTGCTTTGGAGGCTTTGTACCACTGTCAACAACTTCTGTGGGAATTTCCTTAGCACACACAAAATAAAACCTGAAATGTGGCAAGCTTCAAGATTTGGCTTCCCTGAATATAGTTTTCAAATACATTTTGTTATTGCTAAAGATAAATTTAAAAAAATCAGTTTCTCTAAAATTTAATTGGCTCTGTTGATTTTACCCTTTCTCTAAGGCAAGGGTGTCAAACATGAGGCTTTGCCACTTACAGTATTTGCTCAGACTGGGTCTTTGGACTGCATTGCCCATGGTGCTCACTGGGGCTAGTCCTAGGCTGCATTACATGTGCTGCCCATTCAGGCCAGAATCCTGGATAACTTGAGGTAGTTATTGCCTGAGCGTTCTATACATGCTGATTTAAGGTGCTTTAGCCAATATAAAGGTGCATTAAGGGAGCAGGTCTATATGTGTACACCCTTAATCACCTTAAAAATGGAGATGTAGGGCTATTCACACCAAAAGCAGGTATCAAATTTAGGTGCAAATAGCTAAAGTGCCTTAATGCATGTGTAGAAGCAGTAAGGTGCATTAATGCTGTGTATGTCAACTGGCTTGTGACTAACTTTAGTCTCAAGTCAGTTCACACACCATGTTAATGCACCTGAGTGTGTACACATGTAGATGCACCTAAATTGCCTTTATGAAAATTTGGCAAATGGACATTAAGTTTAGGCATGTATAAAAGCACATGTAGACATACTCCCTGTGCTGGAGCAGGCATGTGAAGGCATAGGAGTCTATAGCCCAACCTGTGGGTTCAGATGGGTTTGACACCCCTGTTCTAAGGATATAAGGATTCCCATAGCACATTAATAGAATTTTCCCACCCCACTCCTCTTGGCCTTTCCAAGCTAATATTAATGTTTTTTTTCTAAACGTACCAGATTTTCTCAAATATAAGATGACCCTGGAAATTAGATTTTATAGATGGAAAATTTATAAATTTGATATAGTTTTCTAGGTATAGAATCTAATTATTGGAGGGGGGGTTTAAATTTACCAACCACTGTTATAGCAGTCATGCCTTCCTCTCTGCAGTCCCCACTCCCCTCTTCACTGTCAGACCCTGCTTGCCTTGAGCATATAGAAGTAAGGAACAAATCTGAAAAAACTGACTTTGAAATATACATAGCTGTAGCAATTTGCATGTAGTACCCATAGACTTAATTCACCCCAAAATTATGCAATTTACCATTTTTTAAACTACTGCAAGTTTTATCACAGATGCTCCATTAGCATACTTTTAAGTAGCACTTTTACACTTATTTAGAAAGAGTATAAGCTATGCATGAAATCAGTCCAAACCCAAAAGGGTCATGTTTTACTATATAGTTCATTGGGCTGGGCTGCACCAGAGTCAACAGTATTTCAGTCCATGGTGACTCCACAGCTCAGCATGCTCAGTATGTATGTTGTCCCGGGGGCCGGGGTGACCCCAAAAACTTACCAGCAGCAGGAATTGACGTTCCGGGGAAAGCCGCACAGCTTGTGAGCTGGCTCTTTATACAGCTGCGGCCGGCCGGTGACATCAGCGGAGAACGCCAGCCAGTGAAGATAAAAGCAGCGGCAGCTGCGAAGATCGGGGCAGATGGCCCTAAAGAGGGAAATCCGCCGACAGAGGAGGAGGAAGGGGAGGCACCACAGCGTTCGAGGAGGGACAAGGAGACAGAGTGAAGGAGCTGGCGGCAGCATCCAGGAGTCGGCGGCAGACAGGAGGCAGCGGGACTGGAGTGTGGCAAAAGAAAGTCAACGCAGAGGACCCTCTGGAGCCAGGTACACTCGGGGCATGGTAGGGCAGCAAGAGCCCATAAGGAGAAGCCAGATTGGGGTGGGGCCACCGCGGGGACTGTGGATGTCCAAGCCCATTTAGAAGTATAGATCCTAAGGACTGAGGGTCTGGAGCCAGATCCATAACTATAGAGGCTCAACCCCCTGAGTATAGGGGAAAGGGGCAAAGGAAGGCAGTTGCAGGGCAAGAGGAGCCCTGTGCCACTTCCTCAGGGCCAGCCCCAGAAGGTGACATAAGGCCGGGGTGGAGGGATAGTTGAAGCCCCATATACGACTGTCGGGTGGACCCAGGCAAAGAGAACCTGTCAGACATCTCCCCCCACAATTGGCGATCCATCAAGACGTGGCAGACGAGAGCAGGGTGGTGACAAGGTGAAAGAACATCTGTTTTGCCCTCAGGAGTGAGCAAAGCCCGGTGGGTACAGATTCTGGTGCATTGGCCGGGAATCGGGGGTTTGGGATACCCGAGATGCAGGCATCCGAAATGGGCCTCACTGATTTGATGGCCCAGAACCTGCAGGCCTTTACCCAAATTGTGGGTCACAACAGAGGTGGCTGGCCCAACAGGGGATGCCAAAGATGTCGGCGGAGGATGACCCGGAGGCTTTCATAGAGGCACTCGAATGGCACGCCATTGTGATGGCATTGGATAAATGGCTGTGGACCAGTCAACTGGGGGCGCAGCTAGTAGGCAAGCCCAGGCGGCGTACAGATCCCTAAATCGGGAAGAGGCCCAAGATCATGGGGCGGTGAAAGCAGCAATACTGTACCGCCTGGAGTTGAGCCTGGAACACTTCCGGCGGTTCTTCCGAGCTCGCAAGGTGCCGGAACAAAGGAGACTTTGGGTACTCCTTCAAAGGCTGCATGATCTGTTTGGAAAGTGGGTCAACTTATCGGCTTGTACGATGGCAACTTTGGTGGAAAAGATCATCTTGGAGCAGTTCGTTAATGATTTAGACGACCGAACCCAGCAATGGGTCTGGCAACATGCCCCGATGACATGCAAAGAGGCCTTAAAGGTGGCGGAAGTCTTTGTGACCTCGGAATGGTGCTACCCCCGGGAAGAGAGGGGAATTGCGGGGGGCATGCCAGCAGCGAGAGACACCAAGAGTAGGAAGATGGGGTAGCTGTCTCAAAGCTGCGATATGGTGTGCTATCGTTGTGGGAAAGGGGGCCACTTCGCGCGTGAGTGTCCCATGTGTGGCTTGGGGAAAGATGATACACTGGGGATGTCCAAGGGGATGAAGGAATTCCCTAGAGATTGGAGTAGGGGAGAGCCAATGGACTGCAGCTTCGGGGCGGCGAAGGAGAGCCCCGTGTGGGAGCGCCCCATGGTGCAGGCGTGGGTAGAAGGCTGAGCGGTGCAGGCTGTGTTAGATTCAGGTTGTGCCCAGTTGGTAATTCGGGCTGACCTATGGTCAGGTGGTGACGGCGGGCAGGAGGATTCGGTGAGGGTTTCTTGCCTTCACGGGGACACCCAAGTTCTACACTGGGTTAGGGCCCAGGTGAAGGTGATGGAGCACAAAGGAGAGCTAGTGGTTGGGTTAGCACCGCGCCTCGCATGTGAGATGCTGTTGGGGCGGGACTGGGTCCCTTTGTATGAGGTGTTAGACAGTGCGAGATGTGGAAGTGGCATGTCGGAAGTGGAAGTCTTGGGAAGGTTGGCTCGGAGATGTGGGTAGTCAGACCGAGCTGATGGAGGAAGAGGAGCAGAATATCAAAGACAGTAAGGACACGGGAACGATCCAAGTGAATGGGGACTTGGAGCCATCACAGCGGGTGGAAGTAGAGAGGGTTCTAAAGGAGTTCAAGGATGTGTTCTCTGAGGAACCCGGATGGGTACGAGGCACACATCACGCCATCCATACCCCGTCGGGAGTGGTGGTACGGGATCGATGGTGGCCACTTCCATATCACTGGAATGAAGAGGTGAAGGCCGAGGTCGAGAAGATGCTGACATTAGGGGTAGTAAGGCCATCACGGAGCCCCTGGAGGAGCGCTCTAGTTCCTATCCGAAAAACAGATGGGTCTCTACGGCTCTGTGTGGATTTCCGCAAATTGAACAATGTAGCAACATTTGATGCCTTCCCTATGCCACGAGTGGTTGAGCTAGTAGAACGAATTGGAGCTGCACGATGTATCATGACCTTAGACTTGGCCAAGGGGTATTGGCAAATCCCCCTGAGACCCGGGGACTGCCCCAAGACCGCATTCGGGACCCTGTGGGGGTTATACGAGTTTATAAAAATGCCATTCGGGTTGCACGGTGCGGCAGCCACGTTCCAAAGGCTAATGGAACGACTCCTGGCTCCTCATGAGTGATATGCTACAGCATATATCGACGATATAGTCATTTTCACGCAAACTTGGGACCAACACCTGCAAGCTTTACTGGCCGTCTTACAGAAGCTAAAGGGGGCAGGCCTGACAGCAACACCCTGAAAATGTGCGATCGCCCACAAGTACAGAAAGTACCTGGGGTTTCTTGTGGGACAGGGAACCCGTGCGACTGTTACAGGACAAGGTCCAGGCCATTCGTTCATTTCAAGCTCCCCAAACGATGAAACAGTTATGGGCCTTCCTAGGGCTCATAAACTATTATCGAAGGTTTGTGCCCAAGTTTGCGGAAGTGTCCGCACCTCTGTCCGAGGCTCTAAAGGGCCCACCAAAAGGGGGGGTACAGTGGACAGAAGCTCGGTTACAAAGCTTTCGAGGCTTGAAATGTGCACTGTGTGAGGAGGTGATTATACACACCCCTGACTTTAAAAAACCATTCTCATTGCAGACCGACGCATCCGAGGTAGCGATAGGAGCAGTATTGACCCAGTGTAACGCTGGAGTAGATCGGCCAGTGGCATATGCCAGCCGCAAATTATTGCCCACCAGGTATGCGGCGATTGAAAGAGAATGCCTGGCGATCAAATGGGCGGTTGAGTATTTTAGATATTATCTCCTTGGCAGAGCATTTACCTTAGTAATGGATTATGCGCCATTGAAATGGCTTAATGCAGCAAAGGTAGAGAATGCACGTGTTACGCGGTGGGCCTTAGCTCTTCAACCATTTAAGTTCCATATCTTATATCGCCCAGGGAAAGCTAACGTCACTGCAGATTTCTTGTCCAGGTGTTATGAAAAGCAGGCTCTGGACACAAGATGGCAAGAGGGACTGACCCAGCAGGAAAACACAGGTAATGAACATGCACGATTGGGGGAACCGCCACAAGGCAGCTGGCGGGGGGGGGTTATGTCCTGGGGGCCAGGTTGACCATGAAAACTTACCAGCAGCAGGAATCAACGTTCTGGGGAAAGCCTGTGAGCCAGCTCTTTATACAGCTGCAGCCGGCCGGTGACATCAGCGGAGAGCGCCGGCCAGCGAAGATAAAAGCAGCGGCAGCTGCGAAGATCGGGGCAGATGGCCCTAAAGAGGGAAATCCGCCGACGGAGGAGGAGGAAGGGGAGGCACTGCAGCGTCTAAGGAGGGATGAGGAGCCGGAGCTGAAGGAGACAGAGGGAAGGAGCCGGCGGCAGTGTCCGGGAGTCGGCAGCAGACAGGAGGCGGCGGGACTGGAGTGCGGCAAAAGAAAGTCACTGCAGAGGACCTGCCAGAGCCAGGTGCACTCGGGGCGTGGTAGGGCAGCAAGAGCCCATAAGGAGAAGCCAGATTGGGGCGGGGCCGCCGCGGGGACTGTGGATGCCCAAACCCATTTAGAAGTATAGATCCTAAGGTCTGAGGGTCTGGAGCCAGATCCATAACTATAGAGGCTCAACCCCCTGAGTATAGGGGAAAGGGGCAAAGGAAGGCAGTAGCGGGGCAAGAGGAGCCCCGTGTCACTTCCTCAGGGCCAGCTCCAGAAGGTGGCGTAAGGCCGGGGTGCAGGGGTGGTTGGAGCCCCGTGTACGACCGTCGGGTGGACCCGGGCAAAGAGAACCCATCAGATGACTCCCCCTCATGGGCGATCCATCAAGACGTGGCAGGTGAGAGCAAGGCGGTGACGAGGTGAAAGAACATCCGTTTTTCCCTCAGGAGTGAGCAAAGCCCAGCGAGTACACATGTGTACTCCAGATATTCCCCACCAGGGATCCATGTGCTAATTAGCCCCTCCACTTATGACTGGAGGCAGGTGTTCTGTTCATGAGTCCTGGAATACTCCAAAAATTTATATGCAGAAGAGGCACAGGGCAACCTGATCTGGCCTCACCTCATGGTGGGCAGGGCCACACTAATTACATGTAACAAGCTAAGAGAGAAGCCAAAGAAGGATTATGAGTAAACTGTTTGATACCCTATTTGGTAATGTTTGTCAGACACTTAAGGCTGGTGAAGAAATAGGAATGACTGGAAATAGGAAAGAAAGGCACAGCTCAGCTGTGGGAGTGAAGAGGAAGTCAAAATGTATGCAATATAGTGGCTCACTATGACTTGGGAAAAGTAGGTACTGAGGAGGAATGCACACGATAGGCACTACGAAGTATCTTTTTCAGATATTTTCTCCTGTGTGGGCTTTGTGTTTTACCACTTCTCAGTCTCTTGTAGGCTAAGACCAACTTCAGTTGCTGTACTGGTTTGTTGCCTGGGCTGAGATCATTTTAGAATGTCATTGTGTAGTGGTGGGTGCAAACCCATCCAATGCACTGTAGAAAGGACACTTTGTGACAGTCTACTATAGCCTCCCAATAGGAAGATCTCAGTGACAGGCTTACTTTATGGAAATGGGGGATTCCTCCCTAGCTTGTTCCTTTGACCTGTTGGTTAAGGGCAAGTGAGACTTGGGGGCATCTGAACCCCAAGGCCTCTGTGCGTCAGCCTGCATGTAGGATGCCTGCCAATGGATTTGGGAGTATCTGAAGCCCCAGGCTGAAGAGTATGGGATGGAGTATACTTGGTGGTGGTAGTGCCACATGGACTTTAATGATTGAATTCTGCTCAGTTGATAGGATTCAGAACTGATTTGGCTAATTTGACCTGGAACATGAATTTTAAAAATATGTGTTTTATAGTCATGCTCAATGTTTGACTGCATTTAATAAGCTTCATAGTTGGTTTCCATTCCTGACCAAATGCTTCTTTTAGCAGCAGTTCAAAGATGGGCAATGTACTTTATACAGTTTCCTTGTATGTGAATGTAAGATGAGGAGCTCCCCCCCACACCATGTTGATTGGAAGAAAAGCTTCATTTTATATTTGTGTAAATACAGGGTCTTTTCATTAGAAAAAAACCTTTTCATTAAGAAAAATTTCTTAAAAATTAGAACAATATGGAAGTGGAATAGACTACCTAGGGAAGTTGTAGACTCCATCAGTGGAGATGAGCAAGAAGAGTTTGGTTAAGCATTGGACAGGGATGATCTAGGAGTAGCTATGCCTATAATCTACTAGGGTATTTTGAGGTTTTCCTGGTTGCCACATGGGAGCTGAGAAGGAACTTTTTTCATGTCCTTTTGCTACTTTTATTTCACCTTCCTCAGAACCATTGGTTGTTGTCTGCAGACAAGGCTGAAGATTTTGATTGGTGTAACAATACTCCTGATGGGACTTAAACCCAGAGATTCCTGGCTAAAGGGACTTGTCCCCCTACTTAGGAGGACTAATTACACTAAGCAGGGGGACATTGACTAATTAATGGGGTCAGGAAGGAATTTTTCCCCATGGTCTGATTGGTACAGATGGTCAGGGAAGGCTCCATGCTAGGGGGCAGCTCTATGTAGTCTGCCTTTTCTAGACTTTTCCATTTTAGGTTGGCAGCTTAGTAACTCAAGGTTCTTCATGTGTTTGTAAAGACTAATGTGGCCATTTCCAATGTTTGTTCCATGCTGTAAACTCAGGGTGGCTCCTCACTTTACCTTGACCAGTTTAGCACATCTTAAACACATGTGTGTATTAAGCTATCAACACATCAGACCTAAACACTTCAAAATACTGACTTAGACAGTGGGTGTGTCTATGTGACACGCTATTGCAGAGTCATTACTGGGCATTTATTTAGTACTGGTATTAGCAAGAACTAAAGAAATGTGCAGTAACTGGAGTTACTACACAGTAGTGCCAGTGAACGTCTTTTAGGTGATGCTACTGTGCTGTAGTCTAATAATACTGCCCAGTAGTGTATTTGCACTGTCTGTGCTGTGACGTGCTACTGCACAGTATTTTTCAGCTACTGCACAGGCAGTCTCTCATGTAGATGTGCAATGGGTATATGACAATTAGAAAAAAAGTAGAATGGTGACATTACTATAGAATGAAAGTTGAAAGGACTGGACTTTCTTTGGCATACAGTTTGTTTGAAACAATTTATTTATTTTTTAAACCTTTATTTAACATCAACATTAAATTAGCTTTTTGGATTATTAAAAGACTTACTAAAGATTCCATACCCTCTCCATTCACTCATGGTGCTGATGGTATGAAACAAGCAACTTTGACTAATGGTTAAACAAAATATGGGAACGGTTAACATTCATCAAAATCTTAAACTTCTTTGTTGGAAGAGGTATATAAAGACATTTTGCAGAAAAGAAAAACTTCAGGAATAGCTCTTGTTTACGGTACATGTGAAATAAATCATTTATTCCATTTCGGGCATTATACAACATAGTAGTAATATAATAATTGGAATTATGGTTTTGTTCAAAAGTTAATCCTAATTACAGATTAGATGTACACCATATCAGTTTTATGATTTATTTTTCAGTTTTAAAAATTATATAAACATGAACAGCATTTGCTGTCAAGAATATAAAAGTGCTATTGATATCCATGTTTCTTTTCATTAGGTAAATATGGCTACCATACCATACAACCTTTTTGTTTTACTTCTTCTGGTTCAGCCTGAAGTCAGTCTTTCTGTTCATCACCAATGGATTTCTAAGGACCGACCTTGTAAAATAAAAGCAAAAAATAATAGCTCCTCAATTCTTCTGGATTGCAGTAAACAAAAGCTGACAGCAGTCCCCCAGGAAATACATGAAAATGTTACTGACTTGATACTGTCTTTTAATTGGATTAAAGAGATATCTACAAAGGATTTTTACAACTTTAAGGACCTTAGATCTTTAAAATTAAACTGGAATTGGTATGTTAAGCCAAAAGAAACTTATTTTGATTTTTCTCTAAAGCCTTTAGGGATAGCCAATGGAACTTTCTCAAACTTAAGATACTTAAAGGAATTGAAGCTTAATGGCAATCAGCTAAACAAAGTACCCACAGGGATTTCACCTAGTATAACCTCTCTAAGTCTCAAGTTCAACAAAATTGTTTCTATTCAGAAGAACACCTTCTCAGAATTGCCCAATTTGCAGGAACTCTATATGGATGAGAACTGTTACTATGGAAATGCCTGCGAAGCATCTTTCAACATAGAAGCAGGGGCTTTTTCTGTCCTTTCCAAATTGATTGTGCTGTCACTCTCCTATAACAGTCTGACTAGAGTGCCAGCTGAACTACCCTCGTCTCTACAAGAGCTTTATTTGAGTCATAACAAAATAAGAACCATCAGTCAAGATGATTTTAAGATGCTAGTTAATTTAAATGTTCTGGATTTAAGTGAAAACTGCCCAAAACGCTTCAATACACTTTTTCCATGTGAATCATGTTCTGGAAACACAGCCATTCAAATAAATCCCCTAGCTTTCCAAAATCTTAACAAACTAAAAACTTTGTTTCTGACCAGCAATTCACTCACGAGTGTGCCATCTATCTGGTTTCAGAATACGCCACAGTTGGAAGTGTTGCACATTGCATCAAACTTTCTAAGGAAAGCAATAGCTACAGGAGAATTCTTACAACATTTATCTTCTTTAGAGGAACTTGACTTATCTTTCAATTATCAGAAACAAATATACTCGCAATATCTTAACCTCTCTCAATACTTTTCTTCCCTAGTATCTTTAAAACGATTGTACATTAAAGGATATGTCTTCAAAGAAGTAGACAGACAGCATTTGAAACCTCTATTTCCTCTTAAAAAGCTAAAAATCCTTGATCTTGGGATAAATTTTATTAAAAAAGTTGATATATCTGTTTTTCAGGAATTTAGCAACCTTACCCAAATATATTTGAAACAAAACCAAATAGTCCCACAAACAACAGAAAAGACTATTTCTTTTAAATCTTTGGAGAAAAAAGATCTTTTAACCAATTCCCATCATACCTTTATGCACAAGGATAATTCTAGCCTGTTAGAATATTCTTATATTAATAAAAAGCTGTCAAATTACTTCCTTAGTCAGCATTGTATCTCATATGGTAAAGCTTTGGATTTGAGTCTAAACAATATTTTCTTCATTACCCCAGATCAGTTTAAAGGTTTTGAGGACATAGCTTGTTTGAATTTATCTTCAAATGCACTTGGTCAGGCTTTCAAAGGTACTGAATTAATTATCTTACCCAATCTTAAATATTTAGATCTCTCATTTAATAAATTGGATTTGACCAGTTTTTCTGTATTTAGGGAACTCCCTAATCTAGAGGTATTAGACCTTAGCCATAACAAACGTTATTTTATAGTGCCAGATTTTGAGCATCAGTTAATGTTTATTGATAACTTTCCTAATTTAAAAATTTTAAATTTAAGTTGGAATGAGATTTCCTCACTGACAACATCTAAACTACGAAGCACTTCCCTTAAACAATTAGACTTCAAAGGAAACAATCTTGGTTTCTTATGGAAAAATGGAGACACAAGTCACATCCAATTGTTTAAGCACCTCAGAAATCTGACACATCTTGATATTTCCCACAATGGACTTCGAAATATTCCCATTAAGGCATTTGAAAATCTGCCATGGAGCTTAACTGAATTATATATAAACAACAACAAAATACATACCCTCAGCTGGGAAAAACTTAGGTACTTTAAATCGTTGAAGTTCCTTGACTTAACTCAGAATAAATTTAAGGCTGTTGATATCCTGTACAATTACACACAGTCCCTGCAGACTCTGAAGTTGAGGGAGAACAAGATTTCTAAGATTTCATTTGTTTTTTCTAAGAGGGTTAGTAGTCTTTGCCATCTTGATTTGAGTTACAACCAACTGCAAGTCTTGAATCAGTCAACTTTCTTATCTGGAATAATACAACACTTAAAGGTTTTTAAATTAAAAGGGAACCCCTTTGACTGTACCTGCAAAAACAGCAACTTAATAAGGTGGATCCAGAAAACCAAAGTTCCCATCTCACAAGTGGCAAGAAATGTTATTTGCATGAACCCACACAATGAAATACGTCGTAGCGTTATCTTGATTGACCTTCATGCTTGCAATCTGGATGATGTTTCTGCTGTACTATTTTATATTTCATCCTTTATTACTTTAAGCACTATGGTGATAGCAGTTACAAAACACTTTTTTTATTGGGATATCTGGCATAAGTATTACTCATGTTTGGCAAAACTAAAGGGTTATAGGTCTACAGCAAAAGGCAAAGCTCTCTATGATGCTTACATTGACTATGATACTAAGGACACGGCAGTAACTGATTGGGTAATAAATGAATTAAGAGTTTGCCTAGAGGAAAGTGAGGACAAAAAAGTTCTCCTTTGTTTAGAGGAAAGAGATTGGGAGCCAGGAAAGGCCGTCATTGACAACCTTGCACAGAGCATCCGATACAGCAGGAAGACAATATTTGTCCTGACAGAAAGGTATGTGAAAAACGGAAACTTCAGAACAGCTTTTTACATTGCCCTGCAGAGACTAATGGATGAGAACCTGGACGTGATTGTCTTTATTCTGCTGGAGCCAGTGTTACAGCACTCCCAGTACTTGCGGCTGAGAAGGAGGATTCACAAGAGTTCAATTCTTGAGTGGCCAAAGAATCCACAAGCTGAAAGTCTTTTCTGGCAAAATCTGAAAAATGCTCTGCTCACAGATAACACTGGGCATCACAAAGGGGTGTTCAGTATTTAGAAAGCAAGGTGAAGGTGATAGCTTCAGTGTTTAAAAAGTAAATTTTGATTTTCTGTTCCTTAATATTTTGGTGCCAAACGGTGGCTATTTGGAAGAGTCCTAACATCCAGTGTGACGGCTCAGCTTTTTCTGAAAAAGAGGCTGCTCTAAAGTATTTCCAGTGACTCTGCACAATTACTGTTTAAACTTGAAAAGTTTTGTCAGTTTTCTTGAAGTTGTATGGGGTATGTGTTTGGTAAATGACAGCAGTTAAATATGTCTGTTACAGTTCTGTGTTGCATTAAAGAAGGCTTATTGGGAATATCTAATGTAAACCTTGGAGATAGAATCAGTAATATCCACAACTTTTTTTCTATTTGTGTCCTATGTATTTCTGTGATGGAAGAAATGTTTTGGGTAAGGCAGTAATTTTCAGAGATTTATATTCCATTTGACTACCTAAGTGAAGACTGTGCAACTTCTGAACTATGTGGGCACCGCAGAGTGCACAGGTACCTATAGCCCCAGGCTCTTGCAGCTCAGTGAGATGTGTCATGTTGCCCTACCCCACACTGACACTTGGGATGGGGGCAGGAAATGGAAGCCAGAGAAAGGAGGGGGAACTTGGAGTGATGGGATGAGCAGCAGCCAGGTGGGAGCCCAGGAGCTGCAAATTAAGCCCTCATGGGCCACGCTTAGCCCATGGGCAACCAATCGGACAGCCCTGACCTAAAAGATACTCCTAAATACATGCCTTGACTATGTATTCATCCAACCTATTATACCTTATTTAATTATGAATCTTAAGGTTTTGAAAATATTTGCCATAAGAAAGTAAAGGGCACACCACCCAGTTGCATGTGACATGTCCAAATATTTGTACTTCATGGTAAAAATTTCTCATAATCCATTAACAATGAAGCAAGTAAGCTTTTATAACTAGATTGCTTCTTGGTGCTTTTTTGTTATTTGTATTAAATTTTATCTTGCTAATTTATACACCATCATTTTATGTAATGTATGATAGCATTAATTCTTATCTTGTACATATTCTCATCTTAAAGAATAGAGAAACTGATTCTGACTGATTGCAGATATATGTTTACTGGAAAGAGGGTAGCCAATTTTCCTCCTCCTATGTTGTTTACAGTATTTTTTTAGAAAGTATTTGTAATTTTAAGGCTAAATTCATAATTGAGCATAGATACCAATAAATGTATACAAACAGATGTATGGATATATATATGGAGATATATCATAAATAAACATATAGAAGAATCATATACTCATTATTTTATATCATTTGGTAATGTATTGCTGTATTACAATGCAAAGTATATTTTGGGGAAGCATATCAGTTTACAGATGTAATCTAAAGGTGTCCTGAGGCATGACAATATACATGGTTAAGTGAGTAAGCAGGTATCTTACAAATCATTTGTTCTTGGAAGATGTGTGGATGTTTATTCAGTGCATTCAGTAGGTGGTTTACAACCTGCTTAATTCACAGCAGGTTGTCAAATTGAAAACAACTCACTCAGCTTTTTGCTGTACCTTTCATTTAAAAGGGTACCATGTCTCTGATCAACTGGAGCCCATTAAAAGTCCTGCACAGCTGATTGGAGAAGCAGTATCCTTTTAAGTAAAAGGTATAGCAAACAGCTGAAGTACACACACACCCACCCACCCACCCCCACCCACAAACCCTCACCTTTGGAGGGGATGTCAGGACCTCACCTCAAACCCCAATCTTTACTTCCCACCCTGGTCTAGAGACTGAGGGACTCAACACCAGCTCAATCCCGAAGCCCCCCAGACACCCCCTCAGCAGCCGCAGAGCCCCCTGCCGACCCCCAGCACAGCCGGAGGCAAGCGGGCTCGTGGTGGGAAGGGGTTAACTCCTCGCTTGCTGGGAGAAGGCCGCTGCCTGGTGCCGGCCGGGTCAAGCCCCTGCCCAGGCCTCTACTTGGCCCAGCCCCCCAGGGAGCCAGGCGACCGGAGCCGCACGAACAGGCTGTGTAAACAGGCGCTCGAGTTAGCGCAGAGTTTGCGCAGGGGAGGGCATGGGAGGGCACGAGACCCTGCCTGCGACCCCCCAGAGTAGTCAGCCCCAGCCGTAGCCAGCCTACCAGAGGCATGACACGGATGGGCACGCGCCGCACCCCGAGGGTCCCCTCGGGCTCTGCGGCCCCCCCACTGGGCGCCTCAGAGACGGCCACCCAGACGGAGCCCATGGTTCTGGGCTCCACGCAGACAGAGCCCCTGGCTCTTGGCTGCGGGGGCTGCCTGTCCCTTTTTCAGGCTCTGGGGCCTGGGAGCATGGCTACCTTTCCTTGCGGGGTCTGCTCCCTACTGGGGTCTCTGGCGCGCCAGCTGGAGGAGCTCCAGGCCACAGTCCAGAGACTGCGTGCCATCAGGGACTGCGAGCAGGAGATAGACTCCTACTGCCAGGCCCTTCTCCCCCGGGAGCCGCAGGGGAGAGCACCGTCTCCTTCCGCGACTAAGGAGGACTCTGGGACCTCCTGCTCTGCCCAGTCAGGAGCATGGACCAAGGTGGTCAAGGGCCCGAAGGCCCACCGCACCAAGGCCCCTCCCTTGCCGGAGCTTGGCAACAGGTTCGCACCTCTTGCAGCCCCAGCAGAGCCTGCTGAGTTGCCAGCTCCCGCAGGCAACCCAGGCTCAACCGCAGCTACTGGACCCGCTCTCCCCAAGTCAAAGCGAAAGGTGTTTGTTGTGGGAGACTCCATCCTGCGGGGCACTGAGGGGGCAATCTGCCACCCCGACCCCTTAGCCCGGGAAGTCTGCTGCTTCCCGGGGGCCCGCATCTGAGACATTGCGGAGAGGATCCCGCAGCTCCTCCGGCCCACAGACCATTACCCCATGCTCCTTATTCACGTGGGCACCAATAACACAGCTCGGCGCACCCCCAGCCAGGTCATGAGGCACTACAGGGATTTGGGAGCAGGGCTTAGGGGTCTGGGAGCTCAGGTGGTGTTTTCGTCGATCCTCCCAGTCTCAGACTATGGGCTGAGGAGGGAGAGGAGGATCCAAGCAGTGAACCAAAGACTGCGGAGCTGGTGTCAACGGGAAGGCTTTGGCTTCCATGACCACAGCCCGCTCTTTGGCGAGAGAGGCAGTGAGCTGCTGGGAAGAGATGGCCTCCACCTCTCCTCCCTGGGGAGGAGGCTCTTCTCAGCCAGGCTGGCTGACCTGCTCCACCGGGCTTTAAACTAAGCCCGCTGGGAGATGGGGGGACGACTGCCACTGCTGGCCCGCTGAGTGACCCTTGCAAAGCCAGCAGACCAAGGCACTCAAGGGAGCCCATCCCTGCCCCAGCCCTGGCACAATCTGTGGGAAAGGCAAGAGCCCCTAAGGGCACACTTGCCTGCCTATACACTAATGCCAGGAGCCTGGGTAACAAGCAGGAGGAGCTTGTCCTCCTGCTCAGTGCAAAGAATTATGATGTCATTGGGATAACGGAGACCTGGTGGGACTCCACCCATGACTGGACCACGGGTATAGAGGGCTATACCCTGTACAGAAGGGATCATGTAGACAAAAGGGGCGGGGATGTAGCTCTCTATGTGAAGGAAAGCTACATTTTCCCCTGTTTGGTGGGCCCTTTTAAACTGCGTGCATGCGCAGTGGGCCTGCCTTCGGGGAACGCTGGTTTCTTAGGCCAGGGGGGCCCTGCCCTGTAGGGCAAGCTGATGTTGGTGACCGGCATGGACAGCTAGAGACCCTCTGGGTAAAAATATGTGGGAAAAACGGCACAGGGGACAACGGTGGGAGTCTACTACAGACCTCCCACTCAAAGTCCTGAGCTTGACCAGGAGTTTGCCCGGGAACTGACTGAGGCCGCTTGCTCCAGGACCTTGGTTGTCATGGGTGACTTCAATTACCCGGACATCTCCTGGGAAGATCACTCAGCAAAATCCGAGCGGTCGCAAAGCTTTCTCTCGTGCATGGATGACCTCTACCTGACTCAAGAAGTCTATGGCCAACGAGAGGCAAAGCGCTGCTCAACCTGGTACTGGCTACAGGGGATGACCTAATCGGTGACCTAGTGATCGATGGGAAGCTGGGTGACAGCGACCACGAGCTGATCACCTTCACCATCCACTGTAAAGCTGGCAAGTCAGTCAGCAACGCAGAAGTCCTTGACTTCAGAAAAGCCGACTTTGACAAGCTCAAGAGGCTAGTCAGTCAGGCCCTCAAGGACCATGACCCCAGGGAGAGGGGAGTTCAAGAAGAGTGGTTGCTTCTCAAGGAAGCGATCCTCAGTGCACAAGCTAAATCTATTCCAGCACGGAGGAAAGGCAGCAAGAAGGCACAGCAGCCCTCCTGGCTCTCTAGGGACCTAGCGGACCTCCTGCGGCTAAAAAGGAAAGCCTACAAAGGATGGAGGATGGGATTCACCTCCAAGGAGGATTATTCTGCACTGGTCCAGTCCTGCAGAGAGCAAACCAGGAAAGCCAAGGCTGCAACTGAACTCCAACTAGCTTCAAGCATCAAGGACAACAAAAAGTCCTTTTTCAGATATGTGGGGAGCCGGAGGAAAAGCAAGGGCAATGTTGGACCCCTGCTAAACCAGATGGGGCAACTGACAACTGACACCCAGGAAAAAGCCAACCTATTAAATAGGGACTTTGCGTCAGTCTTTCATTAGTCCCATGGGACGCCCATGCCTGCTATGGGACAGGGAGATCCGGGTGATGGGGATCCCCTCCCCTCCATAAATGCTGACCTCGTGAAGGAACACCTTGAGAAGCTGGATACCTTCAAGTCAGCCGGCCCTGACAACCTGCACCCCAAGGTACTCAAGGAGCTGGCGAGCGTCATAGCCCAGCCCCTGGCACGGATCTTTGAAAACTCCTGGCGCTCTGGTGTAGTGCCCAAAGACTGGAAGAACACCAATGTGGTGCCCATCTTCAAGAAAGGGAGGAGAGTGGATCCAGCTAACTACAGGCCCATTAGCCTGACTTCTATCCTGGAGAAGATCTTAGAAAAGTTTATTAAGGAGGCCATCCTTGAGGGACTGGCCCAGGCTAACAGCCTAAGGGATAGCCAGCATGGGTTTGTTGCAGGTAGGTCTTGTTTGACCAATCTCATTTCCTTCTATGACCAGGTGACCTATCACATGGACAAGGGAGAAGAGATTGATGTCATATATCTTGACTTCAAAAAAGCCTTTGATCTGGTATCCCACGATCACCTCTTGGCCAAACTGGGCAGTTGTGGCCTTGGCTCCACCACGATCCACTGGCTGGGAAACTGGCTCTGTGTTTGGACCCAGAGGGTTGTAATCGATGGCAGACACTCATCGTGGTGCCCTGTGACCAGTGGGGTCCCTCAAGGCTCTGTTCTGGGACCCATCCTGTTCAACATCTTCATTAATGATGTGGACATTGGAGTCAGGAGTGGACTGGCCAAGTTCGCCGATGACACCAAACTTTGGGGCAAAGCATCCACGCCAGAAGATAGGCGGGTGATCCAGGCTGACCTGGACAAGCTCAGCAAATGGGTGGACGAGAACCTGATGGTGTTTAACACCGAAAAATGCAAGGTTCTCCACCCTGGGAGGAAAAACCTGCAGCATCCTTATAGGCTAGGCAGTGCTACGTTGGATAGCACTACAGAAGAAAGAGACTTGGGGGTCATCATTGACCACAAGATGAACATGAGCCTCCAATGTGATGCTGCGGCTAGTAAAGCGACCAAAACGCTGGCTTGCATCCATAGATGCTTCTCGAGCAAATCCCGGGACGTCATTCTTCCCTTGTACTCGGCCTTGGTGAGGCTGCAGCTGGAGTACTGCGTCCAGTTTTGGGCTCCACAATTCAAAAAGTATGTGGAGAAGCTTGAGAGAGTCCAGAGGAGAGCCACGCACATGATCAGAGGTCAGGAAAACAGATGACAGGCTGAGAGCCATGGGACTCTTTAGCCTGGAAAAGCGCAGGCTCAGGGGTGATCTGATGGCCACCTATAAGTTTATCAGGGGTGACCACCAGGATCTGGGGGAACGTTTGTTCACCAGAGCGCCTCAAGGGATGATGAGGTCGAACGGTCACAAACTCCTGCAAGACCGTTTCAGGCTGGACATAAGGAAGAATTTCTTTACTGTCCGAGCCCCCAAGGTCTGGAACAGTCTGCCAGTGGAGGTGGTTCAAGCACCTACATTGAACACCTTCAAGTGTAAATTGGATGCTTATCTTGCTAGGATCCTATGACCCCAGCTGACTTTCTGCCCTTTGGGCGGGGGGCTGGACTCGATGATCTCCCGAGGTCCCTTCCAGCCCTAATGTCTATGAAATCTATGAAAATCTTCCACCAGGCCACAGATTATGGAAAAAGATGGAGTGGCAGATAAAGGGGTCACACTGGGAAAATGCCTCCTACTGCTAACCCCTGATTGCCCAGAACTCACAGTTGCTGATTGGATCCTCCCACCTATATAAATCTTCCTGTTTCCTTTAGAAACAGTCTGAACAATAAGGCTCTTGCAGCTCTCAGACTGTTTTGTTGCCTCCTGATTCTGGATCTGACATTGCTGTGGCTGCCTGGATTTTGGCTTCAGCCTCTGCTTGAGGAGAGGTACAATCACTATATTAATCCATACCATATTTTCTTGTACACAGCATAGCCCTGAATAAAATATTCACCTTGGTTTTGAAGAGTACAGTGCAGAGAAAAAATATCTTTCCTTGAAAATACTAGCAAGTAAAAGTAAATAACTGTGCAGCAGCTTCTGCAGTGTAAGCTTTTGTGGGAGGAAGGGAGGAAAAGTGCCTGAACTCAGCAGCTAAGGAACACTCCCCTCTTCCTCCCCATCCTTGACTCCTCCTCCACCCCATTGTGCTGTCCCAAGCAGCACATACAGGCTAGGCACAGACATTAAAATAGCCTGAAATTAATCTAAGTTATGCAGTTTTCAGTAAGTGGTGTAGTTTAGATCAGTAGATAACAGAGCACACATTCACCGAAAGGGGGTGCAAATCTTAGACCAGGTTCTGCCATTTTTAAGCAGTCTGTGTACACCAAACTTCTGTTCTGTTATGGTGTGTAAGAGGGAAACTTTACCCTGTTACGGGAAAATGGAATGGCCCCTTTAAGGGAAGGATTTTTGTTAACTTGGCAAGGGTAGCTAGCCAGCTGGAGTTAATAAGCAGCCTGCCAGCAACAAATAAAGCACATGACCAGAAGGGGCAGGGCTCTGGGCATATAAACCAGAGGCAGAGCAGGCAGCCTGGCCCTGCAAGCTGCAAGGGAAGTAGCTCTTGAAAGCAGTGCTATGAGGAAATGCCTGGTTGACTGGGCTTAGGGGTTTGGGGGCTCAGGTAGTTTTTCCCTCAGTCCTCCTGGTCATAGGTCATGGACCCTGGAGGGAAAGGTGCATCAGTGAGGTTAACAGAAGACTCCAGCGATGGTGCCATCGTGGGGGGTTTGGCTTCTTTGGCTACACTCCACACTTCAGTGAGAGAGGTAGCAGACTGTTGGGAAGGGATGGCCTCCACCTCACCTGGAAAAGGAAGAAGTTCTTCTTGGCCAGAATGGCTGACTTACTTAACAGGGCTTTAAACTAAGATCGCTGGGGGTTGGGTGGTCCATAAACAGTTCTAGCCCAGGTCATGCCAAGCACAGTAGTAACAGCTTGGGTAGCCCAAGGGAGCCCATTCTGACAGCAGCCCAAGAAAAAGTCACGTCCCATCACACAAGGAAGCCTATGGCTTCCCATGGCAGACTTAACTGTCTGTACACAAATGCCAGGAGCTTGGGAAACAAGCAAGAGGAACTGGCCCTTCTCTTATGCTGTAAAGATTATGACCTTGTATGGATAACGGAGACCTGGTGGGACTTCACCTGTGACTGGTTTGTGGGTATTGAAGGCTATACCCTGTACCATGTTGGGAAGAGGGGTGGGGATGTAGCTTTATACATCAAGGAATAGTACATCTCCCTACAAAGTCAGTTCACTAACCAAGAAGGGTGCCTTGAGACCCTCTGGGTTATAATATGGGGAGAGCATGGGGAAGGGAATAACTGTAGAAGTCTATTACAGACCTCCCAACCAAGAAGAAGAACTGATTGAGAATTCAATAGGGAACCGGCTGAGGTTACTTGCTTTTGATGCATGATTGTCATGGGGGACTTCAGCTTCCCTGACATCCTGTGGGATAGAGCACATGGCCGAATCTGACCAGTTGTGTAGCTTTCTCACCTGCATTGATAACCTCTACCTAACACAGGAAGTCTATGGGGTGACTAGGGATGAGGCATTGCTGGATCTGGTTCTGGCCAAAGGGGGTGATCTGGTGAGCAATCTGAAGATTGAGGGGAAGCTTGGTGACAGTGACCATGAATGGATCACCTTCTCCATTCAATGCAGGGCAGGCAATCCCCCAGTAAAACAGAAATCCTCAACTTTGGGAAGGCAGACTTTCACAAACTCAGGAGACTGGTCAGGCAGTAATAGATCATGGATTCCTCTTTCCATGGATTCCTTGGGAAGAGGAATTCATGACGAATGGTTATTCCTTAAGAACTCAATCCTAGAAGTGCAAGGGAAGTGCAGTTAGTGGGCAGAAAAGCCTGCTTGGCTAAACAGGGAACTATTGGACCTCCTGAAACTTATAAAAGAAAAGCCTACACCAAATGGAAAATGGAAATCATCACCAAGAAGGACTATTCAACACTTGCCCGCACTTGTAGAAAGCAGTTCAGAAAAGTCAAGGCAGAAACTGAACTTGGACTAGCGGTCAGAATCAAAGACAACAAAAAGTCCTTCTTTAGATATGTGGGTAGTCAGAAAAAAAAGGCAACATTGGACCCGTGCAAGATAAAATGGGGCAGCTGATGTCTGATGTCCAAGAAAAGGCCAATCTCCTAAACAAATACTTTGCATCAGTTTTCCATCCTTCTTGGTTAGTGAACTGACTCGATGTAGAGAGCTACATTCCCACTCCTCTTCCCAACACGGTCTCTCCTGTACAGGGTATAGCCTTCAATACCCACAGACCAGTCGTAGATGGAGTCCCACAAGGTCTCCGTTATCCATACGAGGTCATAATTTTTATTGCACATGAGAAGGGTTTTAGATTGAGCATAAGGAGAAACTTCTTCACAATCTGAGTGTCCAGGTTCTAGAACAGACTCCCCCTGGAGGTGATGCAAGCACCTACTCTGGACTCAATCGTGCCCTAGGGCAGGGGATGGGAGTGAATCAATGTGATGCAACCTGACCAGTAGAGTCCCTCAGGGCTAAGTACTCAGGTCAGTACTCTTCAACATCTTCTTTAATGATCTGGATTTGGGCATCAGATGAGGACTAGTAAAGTTCATGGATGACCCTAAACTATGGGAGAAAGCAGTCACACTAGAAGACAGGCTGGGGATACAGATTGACCTGGACACCCTTGCAATGTGGGTGGACCAAAACCTGATAGCATTTAATGTAGAGAAGTGCAGAGTGCTCCGTCTTAGGAGGAACAACCAGTATTATACTTATAGGCTCAGCAGTGCTATGCTTGCTAGCACCATGACTGAAAGAGACTTGGAGGTCTTGATTGACCACAAGATGAACATGAGCCACCAATTCAATGCTGTGGCTGGCAAACCTAACCAGATTCTTGCATGCATCCATCGATGCATCTCCAGTAAAACCAGGGACATCATCCTCCAGCTTTATTCGGCCTTGGTGAGTCCTCAGCTGGAGTACTGTGTCCAGTTTTGGGCCCCTCAGTTTAGAAGGGATGTGGATAAGCTTGAGACAGTCCAGAGGAGAGCCACCCATATGATCAAAGGCCAAGAGAGGAAACCTCATAAGGAGAGGCTGTGGGACTCTTCAGCCTGGAGAAGAGAAGGCTCAGGGGAGACTTACTGACAGCCTATAAGTACGTAAGGGAAGTGCATCAGGATCTGGGAGAACAGTTGTTCACCAGAGCGCCCCAAGGAATAACAAGGTCCAATGGCCACAAACTCCTAGAAGGCTGTTTTAGATTGAACATAAAGAGAAACTTCTTCACAGTCTGTGTGTCCAGGTTCTGGAACAGACTCCCCCTGGAGGTGATGCAAGCACCTACTCTGGGCTCATTCAAAAGGTGTTTGGATGTTTATCTTGCTGAGATCATTTGATCCCCACAGACTTCTTGCCTATGACAGGAAGGCAGGACTCGATCTCACAAGGTCCCTTCTTGCCCGTAATGTCTGTAAAATCTATGAAATCTGTGACTGCTGAGCTGCCTGGAAGCTACCTGTAAGGCTCTGAGGATTTGAAGGGAGTAGCCTTGTGTAGGGAGAGTCTTCTACATATAGCTAGTGAGTTGGGATTCATGGTTGGATCCAATGTGGGAATAGTTTGAGTTACAGCCAGGGGCTTACATTTTGTTGTACTTTTAAACCAGGGGTTTGGGTTTCAGACTAAGGGGTTGGCTTGGAGGTCCCAATAGTGCCCTAGGGCAAGGGTTGTCAACTGGGGTTACATGTACCCCCAGGGGTACTTAGAAAGCATGTAGGGGGTATGTACAGGCAGGGATGGAGCATGCCCCAGGGCATGGTGGCAGCATCTCCCTCCCAGTGCCATTCCATATTTTGCTTCTTACCCAGGGGAAGGGGAGAGGTGTCCGGGGTGCTGCCAGCCCCATGAGGCACATCGTGGAACCTCCCCGTCCCCCACCTCAGCTCACTGTCTGTGTCTGGACCCAGGAACTGCCATTGCCCTGCACTGCTTTCCTGTGCCACCAGAGGCTGTCCCTAGAGTGCAAAACTGTTACACAGTGGTATAAACCAGTTTGTGAACAATTATACAGTAAAAGTGTAATGTCTGTACTTGGTAACATAGTTACTTTTACTTTCCCCCAGCAGAGGCAGAAATTGCTATTACCATAACTCACTGTATATTTCACATACTCTATTTTCCAGCAGCTGAACTTTGAAAAAAGATGCTTGTCATATGTAAGACAATATGGAGTATAGCCTGAGTTTTAAGGGATGTGAAGAGCTTTTAGGCTGAAAAACAACCCTGCTAAGTGATCAAATGGCTAAAAACTGGCTATGGGTAAATTTAGATTAGAAAGTAGAAGATATCTAATGACCAGAAGAGTGACATTTGGAAAGATTTTCTAAGCAATGTGATGGAAGCAAGAAACCAGCATCTCTTTCACTGGATTAGAACATTTATGGAAGGGATGGTATAATACACTGGTGGGTAATTATTTTGGGTGAAGGGCCACTTCATGAGTTTTGGCAAGCTGACAAGGGCCACAAGGGTAGCCCTACCCCTTCACAGGTGCTCCATCCCTGCTTGCCATCTTGGGAGCAGAAGTCTTGCCCCCTAATCCCCCTGACCTATGCTACCAGAATTCCCTCCCCTTGTCCCCAGAAATAGTCCTTTTGGGAAGGGGGTTTGCCATCTTGGAATTGGAAAAAACCAAATTATATACTAAAAATCAAACATTTACAATAGCATATTTTAATTTTATTTTAAAATATTGTCCTGATCTGTGTGTGCTTTGTTGTGTATATAGAGGTGATTGAATAATAGCTCAAAATGAAGACACTCTTGTATATTGTGGGTGTGTGTGGAAGTGTGGGGGTGTAAGGGTGGGTGGATATTGGGTTTGTGAGAGTCTCTAGGTTTGTGCATGTGTATGGAGTGTGGGGGTGTGTGTGGATGTGGGTGGGTGGGTATGGGAGGTTTGTGGGGGGGTGCTTGTGGAGATGTGTGGGTGTGTGTGGGGAGTATGGGGCTTGTGTGGAAGGGGAGGGTGGCTAGGTGTGTGTGGGGGTGGGGGTGCATGTGTGGGGGTTTGTGAGTGTAGCAGTGTGTGGAGCTCTCCCCAGAGGCATGTGTATGTGGATGTGGGGAGGGTGTGGGTGGGAACAGTGTCTGTGGGGTATGTGATTGTGTGGGGGGGAGGGTGCAGTTGTGGGGTTTGTGGGTATGGGTATGGTGGGGTGTGCATGGGAGCTGTTTAGCCCCACCCCTGTCCCACAACAACCCAGAGCCTCCCCACCATCACCAACAGCACGCAGCCCCAGTGCTCCCCATGCCTGCTCTAGACTCATCCCCTTTGAGCCAGATCAGCCACAACCCAGGAACAGCCAGGAATATTACTGGTTGTTGCTTTTTATTAGTCTAACATTATAAAAAAGCAAAAAAGGAGGCAACCGCCTCCCTCAAATTTCTTGTTTCTAGCCTAGTGAACCTTGAATTCAATTCTTTCCTCAAAGTGCTAGGCACTGTATTATTTGCATAGCTATTAATAAGGGATTTAATGTGAAATTTTCTTTTCTTTTTTCAAGCCCCATCTTTAATATTGTGAACTAACTGTGTACTACTACACTTTTGTTGTCATTTTATCTTCCTTTTCTTATAAAAGTATAAAATATTTTGTTCCTGTTTCTTCAGTTTTTTGATTCCAAAACCAAAAAACCTAAGGCTTCCCTTTTATCTCTTTCACTTCCTATTTGTGAAAGCTTCCAATCACTCTCTTTCATGCATTCTTAAACAAAACACAAGCCTTCTCTATATTTATCTCTGAATCCATTCTGGTATTTATTTTAAAAGGCAACTTGCCCTGTGGAAGTTCTCTTGCTATTCTGTTTATTTTTGATCTTGGTTATAGATGCAGAAGGAGAATTTGACATTTAAATTTCCTGACAGCAAGGATTTTTGATATACTGGACAAAACAATTTCTTAAAAGGTAGATTTTATGTACGTTGAAGTGATATAGAAGTCATCTGCACTTGGTTTGCATACAGTTCTCATGGATGTAGTGTGTTTATTGCAAGCGTACATGATTGTTAATCAATAACAATATGCTCCCCTACTGAAGATTTTTCAGATCTGCTAGTAAGTGGTACTATTATTAAACTAACTCTATTTCTATTTGGATGTGGTGAAAACTTTCTATTGTCACAACTATTTTTATAAGTTTAATCAAACATTTGCAATTCACATGGTTTGCTATTGTATCGTCATCAAAAATATATTTTGAATCTATCAAATGCCTTTTGCTGTTTGTTCTTTTTTTTTCTGCCTTGTGTTGACATTGTCAAAGCTGTCAGGTCCAACATTTGTTTCCCACTCCATCCAACTATAATTTCCATGGTTTTTTCATTAACTTGAAGCACAGACAAAATAAACATTGATACCTCACTTCAGAGGAACAGCTCCAGTAATGACAGCTAAAATGTGGTGCAATATGAATCTGATGCCCAGCCCAGTAAGATCAAATAGAACTTCTCTAATTTCGGTTGGCTTTGAATTAGTCCCTAAGCACTATTGTTAAAGTGACTCATAGATTCCCATTTAATGAATCCCTCCAAGTTTCTACCTTTATCTTTACATGTCTAGAGCTGAATCTTCCTTGCACCATCAGTTTTGCTTGTGACAGGTAGGACATGGTCATCTTTGTCCAATGCTAACAATTGGGTTTACAACCATTGAAAAAGTTAGCAGAACTGTTAACCTTCATTTAGGATGGCTATGAGAAAACCTTAAGCTCCTTTTGAGAAACAAGCAGCTAAAAAATAGTAGCCACCAAATGTCACATGCAGGGCTTGTCTACACAAGATGCTTTACTCAGAATTAGAACTAATTACTGCACACTCAGGATCACTGTCTACAAGTGCAGATACTTACTGTGCAGTAATTTGTTTGCATCCTGAGTAAATTTGCTACTTGTATTTACAAGAAGAAAATTTACACCCTATTGCTTAGTGCTCAGTAGCACACACAAACATCTGACAAGAAGAAAAAATGCTCTCAGTCTAGTGGGAGCTGCCTGCCCCAGGGATCTGCCTGCTGCCAGGTTGGGCTCTGACACCAGAAGCTAGGTGGAGACAATGTCCCCCTGCCCCAGCAGCAGGGAGCTCCTAGCCACTGCTTCAGGATCTTGATTGGAGGGAGGCTGGGAGATTCTTATCTCTCAGCTCTAGCCACACGATCACAGGGCTGGTGTTAGGAGATTCTGCTCTCTGAGTCCTAGCCCTGTGACTGCACAGCTGGTACTGAGAGAGAAGAATCTACCAACTCTAACCCTGCAACCACAGAGCTGTGCAGGTCCTGGGACTCTGTGGGAAAGCAGGAGATAAGTCTCCCCTCCACTTCCTGTGGAGTCTCAGGACGTGCACAGCAGGGGGTGGGGAAGGTAGCCAGCTCCATTGCATGGGGCTTCCTCTAGTGGTGTGCAAGTGCCAGGAGCTCCATGTGTGCCGCAGGGAGCCCCATGTGGTAGACATGGGCTGACCTGGCTGCACTTCTTGCCCTCGTGAAGCCCTTGCTGGAGCTGTGCACAGCTGGGTAGCAGCACCTGTGCAGGGCACAGGTTCCCTGAGTGCCCACCACCTGCTGTTGCCAGCAGCAGGGGCTGTGTAGCACAGGGGAGAGTGTGTGGGGGTTCCCCACATCCCCCACCCTCCCTCATGCCCCACAAATGCTGCACACCCACACCTTGCCCCAACCCCACAAGATATACACCCCAACATACCCTATTGCCCCCCCCACAGAGCCAGACACCTTCACAACCCCCCACACCCTACCAGACACACACATCAACCCCCAACCACATCCCACAAAATATACAAGAGTAAGATCTTATTTTTTACTTACTATGCTATCACAATCGCTGAATCTTTCCAAATCTTGGAATTGATTCGGATGGTTCTGATTTGATTCATGGAGATTAAAGGGTCCTCTGATTTCATTTGGATTTGGACACTCAGCCACTGAATCGGGCTGAATCTCCAACGAATTGAATGTTTCCATTAGGAACAGCACATTCTTAGCACTCATAAATTTGAGGGAGTTCTGTATGCACCAGAACTGTTATTATCACAATCCATGTGGAAAATCCAGCTGGGTACGCATATCAAGGACAATAAAAAGGTCCTTTTTCAGATATGTGGGGAGTCAAAAAAAAAAAAAAGCAAGGGTAACATTGGATCCCTGCTAAAGCAAATAGGACAACAAACAACTGACACCCAAGAAAAATTGAAAATTCAAATCAGCTGGTCTGGGTGATCTCCACCCTAGATTACTGAGGGAATTAGCTGAGGTCATTGCGGGACCCCTGGAACGGCTTTATGAGCACTCGTGGTGCTCTGGTGTGGTGCCAGAGGACTGGAAGAGGGCCAATGTGGTTCCCATATTCAAAAAGGGGAGGAAGGAGGACCCAGGAAACTATAGGTCAGTTAGTCTTACCTCAATCCTGGGTAAGCTTTTGCGAAAATTATTCTGGCACATATCCATGAGGGGCCAACAGGGGAGGTCATGCTTAGGGGCAAACAACATGGGTTCATTAGCGGCAGGTCCTGTCAGACCAACCTGGTGGCCTTCTATGATCAGATCACCAAATCATTAGATGCAGGGGTAGCAGTGCACATAGTCTTCTTGGACGTTTGGAAGGCCTTCGACACTGTCTCTCACCCTGTTCTCATTAAGAAACTGGGGGACTGTGGTGCCGACACCTACAGAGTCAATTGGGTTGCCAACTGGCTGGAGGACTGCACCCAGAGAGTGGTGGTGGATGGGTCATTTTCAACCTGGAGGGATGCGGGCAGTAGGGTTCTGCAGGGCTCGGTCCTGCACTGTTCAACATCTTCATGAGCGACCTGGATGAGGGAGTAAAAAGCACCCTGTTCAAATTTGCTGATGACTAAGATGTAGGGGGGATGTGGGCACACTAAAAGGGAGGAATAAGCTGCAATCAGACCTAGACAGGTTACAGGGGTGGGCAGATGAGAATAGGATGGGATTCAACACTGACAATTGCAAAGCGATGCACCTGGGGAGTAACAACTGCCACCATACCTACAGGCTGGGGAACTCCCTTCTCATCAGTACAGAGGCGGAAAAGGATCGTGGAATCATCATTGATGCCAAGATGAACATGGGCCGGCAGTGTGGGGATACAGTCAGGAAGGTCAACCTTACCTTGTCATGCATCCACAGATGCATCTCAAGCAGGTCCAAGGAGGTGATCCTCCCCCTCTATGCGGCACTGGTCAGGCCGCAGCTGGAGTACTGCACTCAGTTTTGGGCGCCACACTTCAAGAGGGATGTGGACAGCATGGAGAGGGTCCAGAGGAGGGCCACTTGCACAATCAGGGGACATCAGGGCAGGCCCTATGAGGAGAGGCTACAGGACCTGAACCTGTTCAGCCTCCAAAAGAGAAGGCTGAGGGGGGATCTTGTGGCCTGTTACAAACTAGTCAGGGGGGATCCGCAGGCATTGGGGGAGTCACTGTTCCCCTGAGCACTGCCAGGAGTGACCAGGAATAACGGTCACAAGCTGGCAGAGGGTAAATTCAGATTAGATATCAGGAGGCCCTACTTCATGGTCAGGGAGGCTAGGATCTGGAACCAACTTCCAAGAGAAGTGGTGCTGGCTCCTACCCTGGGGGTCTTTAAGAGGAGGCTAGATCTACACCTTGCTGGGGTCATTTGACCCCAGTACTTTTACCTGCCATGGCAGGGGGTTCGACTAGATGATCTGCTCAGGTCCCTTCTGACTCTATAAACTATGAAACTGTAGGGGTCGGACTTGATGATCTGCTCAGGTCCCTTCCAAACAAATTAACTATGAATCTATGAAAAAACCAACCTACTTAATGGGTGCTGTAACAGAGGGCCTGCTCAGGGCTGATCTCTGTCTGGCCCACCCACCACACCTTGATCTTAATGAATTAATTAGTTGTTAATTAAGTGGGAGGCTTCCCATTTTCTGCCCCCATGCCAGGGGGCACTATCTCCTCCCCTACACTGCAGCCCAAGCCTCACAGATGGCATCTAGTTGTTCTCATTATCACCAGCCATACACTGGGCCACAGAATCCTTCTGATTGAACCCCAAACTGGAGTCCTCTTATCAGGCTGCCTCATCCACCTTCATACAGGCTATGTGGCTCCCTGAAGCCATTTTTCCCTCTCAGGTGTGGTCCCCCCGGGTCCTTTGGTTACCAGCCCTGGCCCACCTCCAGGCCAGTCAGAACCTCTGGCTCTCAGCTCTCGGGTGTCCCTTGAGGCAGGCCCCTGGCCCTTTTGACCGGTTTGGTCCTGGCCCCAGCATGGGTCAGTCAAGGGTACTCTCTTGATCAGTATTGAGCCTCTAGCCCCTCACTCTCTCTAGGGTTCCACCCCCTGGGCCCTATGCATAAAGGAGTAACCCACCTGGTGGTGGGGGCTAGGGGTTAAGGTGCCCCAACCTGACTTTCACCGGGGTGATCACTGGCCTGGCATTTCCTGGGGGCTCCTGTGCCACTAAGAGCCCCACCAGGCCACCCACGCCTGGCAGGGTACAGGTTTAGGTCATGCCCAGGACCAGAAGCCTCCTACCATCCCCTACAGCTCCTCACTTACCCCCCAGATAAAGCTCAGCAGTCTTCTAGCCAGGCAGTATTATTACCTGACCTCCAGCAGCCAAACTGCCTTGTTTATATAGGCAGCCCTGAACCTAAAATGGCTGCCCTCATTAGGCACCTGGAGGCTCCAGGGCCTTAAAGTGGCAGGCACACATTGTGTCCTGCCACAGGTACTTTGCATTGGTTTTTTATCAGCTCAAAGGGACTGCCCTGCCTAGCATGATGGGGTACAGCCAGGATGAGGGTGAATTTATACCCAGCATTGATGTAGACCTTGTAAAGGAACACCTTGAGAGGCTGGACACCTTCAAGTCATCTGGTCCTAACAGATTGCACCCCAGCATACTTAAGGAGCTGGCAGGCATCACAGATTAGCCATTGGCAAAGATATTAAAAAACTCATGGTGCTCAGAAATACCTGAAGATTGGAAGAAGGCCAATGTGGTGCTCATCTTCAAGAAAGGGAGTAAAGTAGATCCTGGGAACTACTGGCCAATCACCTTGACCTCAATCCCTGGAAAGATTCTGGAAAAAAATCATCAAAGAAACCATTCTTGACAAGTTGGATGATGGTAACATCCTGAGGGACAGCCGACACAGGTTTATTGCGGGTAGGTCTTGCCTGACCCATCTCATCTCTTTCCATGACCATGTGACATATCAGCTGGACAAGGGACAAGAGATTGTAATCATATATTTGGACTTTAAAAAAGCTTTTGATCTGGTTTCCCATGATCTCCATGGAAAAATTGGCCAACTGTGGCCCCGGCTACATCACAGTCTGATGGCTGGAGAATTAACTCCGAGGCCAGACCCAGTGGTAGTTAATGGAACTGAATCATCATAGTGCTCTGTGACCAGTGGTGTCCTCCAAGGCTCCATCCTTGGAATTGTTTTCTTTAACATCTTTATTAATGATGTGAACACTGGTGTCAGAAGTGGACTGGCCAAGTTTGCTGATGACAATAAACTTTGGGGTAGAGCATCCACACCTGAGGATAGGCTGGTGATCCAGGCTGACCTGGATAGGCTTAGAAAGTGGGTGGATATAAACCTGATGACCTAAATACTGACAAATGCAAGGTGCTCCACGTTGGGGGGAAAAAAACCCCACAGCACCCTTATAGGCTTGGCAGTGCTAGCACTTGCTAGCACCACAGCCGAAAAAGACTCGGGGGTCATGATTAACCACAAGATGAACATGAGCCACAAATGTGATGTCGCAACTGGTAAAGCAAACAAAACTCTGGCTTGCATCCGTAGATGCTTCTGAAGTAAATCTCAGGATGTAATCCTCTCGCTGTATGCAGCCTTGGTGAGTCCAGAGCTGGAGTACTGCATCCAATTCTGGGCTCCACAATTCAAGAAGGATGCAGAGAAGTTTGAGAAAGTCCAGAGGATAGCCACGCACGTGGTCAGAGGGCAAGAGAACAGGCCATATGAAGAGAGACTGAGAGCCATGGGACGATTCAACCTGCAAAAGTGCAGGCTTGGGGGTAACCTGGTGGCAGCCTATAAGTACACAAGGGGTGTGCATCAAGATCTGGGAGAACACCTGTTCACTACAGTGCCCCAAGACATGACAAGGTCATAGAATCATAGAATCATAGAAGTAGGTTTGGAAGGGACCTTATAGATCTTCAAATCCGACCCCCTGCCACGGCAGGAAAAAAACCAAAAACAAATTGGACTCAAATGATCCCAGCTAGGTAGGCATCAAGCCTCCTCTTAAAGACCCCCAGGGTAGGAGCCAGCACCACTTCCCTTGGAAGTTGGTTCCAGATCCTAGCCACCCTAACTGTGAAGTAGTTCTTGCGGATGTCTAATCTAAAGCTACTTTCCAACAACTTGTGGCCGTTATTCATTGTTATGCCAGGGGGCGCTAGGTGAAACAAGGTATCTCCCAAACCTTTCTGGTCCCCCCTAGTGAGTTTATAGACTGTCACCAGGTCCCCCTTCAGCCTTCTCTTGTGAAGGCTGAACAGGTTCAGGTTCCACAGTCTTTCATTGTAGGGTCTGCCCTGTTGTACCCGGATCATGCGGGTGGCCCTTCTCTGGACCCTCTCAATGTTGTCTACATCCCTCCTGAAGTGGGGCACACAGAACTGGACACAGTACTCCAGCTGTGGCCTGACCAGTGTTGCATAGAGGGGGAAGATCACCTCCTTGGACCTGCTTGTGATGCATCTGTGGATGCACGACAAGGTCCGGTTAGCCCTGTCAACCGTGACCTCGCATTGTCGGCCCATGTTCATCTTGGAGTCAATAATGACTCCAAGATCCCTTTCTGCCTCCGTGCTCTCAAGAAGGGAGTTTCCCATCTTATAAGTGTGCTGCTGGTTGCTACTACCCAAGTGCAGCACCCTGCACTTGTCAGTGTTGAAGTGCATCCTGTTTTTGCTAGTCCACCGCTGTAACCTATCCAAGTCTTGCTGCAGTCTTTCCCTCCCTACTCGTGTGCTCACCTCACCCCCAATTTTGGTATCATCAGCGAATTTAAACAGGGTGCTTTTCACCCCATCGTCCAAATTGCTGATAAAGAGATTGAATAGCGTGGGCCCAAGGACCGAGCCCTGGGGGACTCCGCTGCCCACTTCTCCCTAGGTTGAATATGACCCATCCACCACCACCCTCTGAGTATGACCCTTCAGCCAATCTGCAATCCATCTGACTGTGTAGGCATCAATGCCACAGTCACCCAATTTCTTAATGAGAATGGGGTGGGAGATGATGTCAAAGGCCTTGCTGAAATCCAGAAAGACTACTTCCACAGCAACACCTGCATCTAAGGCTTTTGTGACCTGAACATAAAAGGCAATCAGGTTGGTCTGACATGACCTCCCCCTAATGCTGGTTGCTCTCGAGCATCATCTCTGAGGCCAGCCCATCACAGATGTGCTCCATGATGATCTTCTCAAAGAGTTTCCCTAGGATTGAGGTAAGACTGATGGGCCTATAGTTGCCTGGGTCCTCCCTCTTCCCTTTTTTAAAGATGGGGACCACGTTGGCTACCTTCCAATCATTCGGCACCTGGCCCGAGCACCACGAGCGCTCGTAGAGCCGTGCCAGGGGCCCTGCAATAACCCCTGCTAGCTCCCTCAACACCCTGGGGTGGAGAGCATCTAGACCCACTGTTTTGAACACATCCAGCCCCTCCAGAAGCTCTCTAACCTGGTCCTCCCCAACCTGAGGTCTGGAGGCGTTCCCCTCGAGTCCGTCTTGCATCACGGTGGGGAAGTCCCAGTCCCTGCCCAAGAAAACAGAGGTGAAGAATTGGTTAACAAGGTCTGCTTTCTCCTCTGGCGCAACCACCAGATTGCCCAGAGGATCTGGCAGAGGCCCCACATTTCCCAGTGCTTTCTTCATTCTCCCTATGTATTTGAAAAAGGACTTTTTGTTATCTTTGATTTTGGACGCAAGTCCTAGCTGTATGTCTGCCTCAGCTTTCCTGACAGCCCCCCTACAGGCCCAAGCAGAGGAGGTATACTCCTCTTTGGAGATAGCACACCCCTTCCACTGGGTGTACACCACCTTTTTGGCGATCAGGCATTCCCAGACACCCTTGGTGAGCCAGGGGGGCTTTTGGGCACTCTGCCCCCCTTGCTTTTTGTTGGGATGGTTACCCCTTGGGCCCTGAGTATCGTCTCCTTAAGGAACGACCACTCAACTTGGGCACTGAGTTCCCCTGCTCTCGAGACCCCAGTGCCTCTCCCACTAATCTCAACTTGTTGAAGTTGGCCCTCTTGAAGTCTAGGGCTACTGCTTTGCTGCTAGCCCTTGACACCCTGCATTGGATGGTAAACTCCAGCAAGCAATGATCGTTATCACCCAGGTGGTCAAGAACCTGGAGGCCCCTTACCAGGTTGTCGCCTGTGGCCAGGACCAGGTCCAACAGAGCATTTCCTCTGGTGGGACTGTGTACCTCCTGAATTAAGTGGAGGTCCTGTAACTTAGCCAGGAACCTCCTGGAACAGTCTGACCTGGCTGATTGTTCTTCCCAGCAGATGTCCAGGTAATTGGAGTCACCCATGACAACTACATACCTTGCCTTAAGTGCCTCTGCAAGCTGGCCTGAAAATTCCCGGTCCAGCTCCTCCCCTTGGTTGGGGGGTCTGTAGTAGACCCCCACCGTTAAATCCCTCTCCCCATGGCACCCTTGTATCTTGACCCAGAGCACTTCAGCTTGCCCCTTCTCTGACCCCATTTTGCTGGCAGAGGATGTGTACTGCTCCTTGACATAGAGCACCACACCCCCGCCTTTCCTTCCTTCTCTATCCCACCCGTAAAGCCTATAGCCGCTAATGCTAACTTCCCAGTTGTGGGATGAATCCCACCAAGTTTCTGTTATCCCTATTATGTCTGGGTCTGAACTGGCTATTCTGAGGGCAAGTTCCTCCTGCTTATTCCCCATACTAGGAGCATTGGTATATAGGCATATAAGGCCCTGCCTAGCTGCATGTGCCACCCCCCAATTTGGGAGACTGTCTGGACCCCTGTTTCTTACCTGGGCACTCCTAGCATTTGTTACTCGTCTTGCTCGGGTGGTGTCGCCTCGTCTTCCTGTGGCCCCCTCCCCCAGTGATGGTAGTTTAAAGCTCGCTGTATGAGATCAGCCAACCTGGAAGAGAAGACACGCTTGCCTTTAGGAGAGAGATGAAGCCCATCCCACCCCAGCAAGCCCCCCCGCCTGAACACATGGGTCATTATCAAAGAACCCAAGGCCTGCCTGGCAGCACCAACTGTGTAAGTGCCGGTCGACCTCACCAATGCAGGCCTCATGTTGCCATCCCCACCTACGCACTGGAAGAAGAGAGGAGAATACCACTTGTGCCCCCGTCTCTTTAAGCTTGTCACCCAGAGCCTTGAAATCCTTCATAATGCGGTCAGGGTTACCCCTGGCTGCGGCATTCGTCCCCACATGGATGACAACCATGGGGTACTGGTCAAATGGTCATAACCTCCTCCAAGACCATTTTAGGCTGGACATAAGGAAAAACTTCTTTATTGTCCTAGCCTCCAAGACCTGCAATAGATTCCCTCTGGAGGTGGTGCAAGCACCTACTCTGGACTTGTTTAAGAAACGTTTTGTTGCTTATCTTGCTGGGATCCTTTGACCCTACCTGACTTCTTGCCCCTGGGGCAGGAGACTGGACTCAATGATCTTCTGAGGTCCCTTCTAGCCCTAATGTCTGTGCAATCTATAAGGCTTTTGTGACCTTCACTAACTTAACTGTTTTGTCACTTTCCTACAGCAATTTATCCCAAATGGCCCTCAATCTGCCTTCCTCTCTATGAGAACTTCATCTTGACTTTAATGTAACAGGGGCTTAGGCAGGAGCCATGTTACTAAGGCACAGTTGGACAGGGTTGACTTGACAATGCACCCTGCCAGGTGAGGGAAATTACACACCTGATACAGGATCAGGTGATTAGCCCACCAAAACTTGCATAAATCCAGCAGGGAGCATTTACTTGTTGCCTTCGGGCATGGAGACAGAAATGAGAAGCATTCAGAGACTCAGATGGATAAGAACCTGAGGAATCCACCTGATAGACAGAAAGAGGTGCTGGGACTGTGGGATCCTAGACAGAGAACTCATTCAGGCAAGTTACCTACCTTGAAGTTTCAGTGACTCCGGTGAGTGAGGGGAGAGTTGAGGCAAGACAGAAACACACAGAATAGTATCCCAGTGGGAAGAGGGTGGCCCACGGGTGGAAGACGATGGGTGAGCAAGAAGACCCTACACCAACAAGAATCCCCAGCCCCTAAAGGGACACAGCTGTTGAGAGGGGCAATATGAGAAGCAGGAAAGCCTCCGGGATGGTCCTGGTATGAGGCTTGCATCGAGAGATGCTAACAAGATAATTACTGCTCTGAATGCCGAGCGTTACATTGCTTCTTGAACACAGCCTGTGTTAAGAGGACTGCTTGGCATTACTGGGAGGCTTTGTCAATGAAGTAATTGGTGAGGCTACAGTTGTAGTAATCTCTTACTTTAAAAAAATAAACTAGTACTCTGAGCAAGTGACACCTGGGTAAGGCTTATTAATCACTAACATTTAAAGACCACTGATCTCCTTTATTTTCTTTCTAATCCAATCATGGCAGGCGAGTATAGAGGAGCAATGGAGTTAGGATCACCCAACCTGCTCACGTTTAACAAGATGAAGACCATCAGTCAATGGGATTTTAATAAACTAGTTAATCTGGAAATTCTTTACCTAAGTAGAAACTGTCCAAGACTAAGTACAAACATTCAAAAAGCCCAAAGTGGAATTGATTCAAGTTACACAGTTTTCTGCACCCTTTGTGAGGATGGGGTCCTGGACTGGGTTCCACTTGTGGCTGTGAGAAGCCCCCACAGGCACCAAGGAGGCTAGGGGAAGCCTCAAGAGCCCGTATGGGGAACAAACAGGCCCCTCACACCCCAGAAAACTTACCTTTTAGAGAGTGGCTGAAGCTGGAACCCGAGCTGTGGCTGTGTGAGCTGGCATTATGCTGGCTCTTTAATCAGCTGCTCCCGAGGCAGGGGAGTGCCAGGCTGATTGTGGCAGCTGGAGACACTGCTGTGGGAAACTTAAAAACCCTGCCAGAAGCTGGCAGGGGAGGAGAGCGGGAGAGAGAGCCAGTTGGGAGCATGCCAGGCAGGCAGTGATTCCTGAGGCTGGCAGGATCGTAGCTGCAGGCACTGCGCCTGCACTTGGGGCAGGGGGAGCAGCATCCCGGAATTAGGTTGGGGAAGACTGACCCCTGGATGCCTGAATTTCAGATTCCATAGGAACAACTCTCTCTCTGAGAGAAAGACACAAGACCATGGGAGCCCAGCCCTCTGGCACCAGGGTCTGGGGGTCCAGTTGCCCTAACATCCAGGCAACTGACTGGTGCTGAAGCTGACACCTGACCCCTTAGTAAAGGGGTTAACAGGGGATGGTGGAACAATGGAAGCAACACCCAAGCAGTTGGTGAGTGGATGGGGTGTAGGGGACGTGAAGCCCGGAAGAACTTTGCAGCACGAACGTGAGTACCCTCGACACTGGGTCACCTGAGAAGAACACCACTGAACCCCTCCTTTCACCCAGTAACAGCAAGTCATGGCAGGTGAGCTGAGGGGGTGCTCAGGTAAAGGGGGACAGGATGGTACTTACCATGCCCACTAGAGACACCATGCCACTATTTTTAAACCAGTCTATGTGTGCCGAACTTCTGTTCTGTTACAGGTATAGACTGGTTTTGTGTGCCAAACTTCTGTTCTGTTATTGGTATAGATAATTTTCTGATAACTTATACCATTTAAAAGTGAAATGTCTATACCTGGCCCAAGATAGTATAATGCTCCTTTTCCTGGAAACTCTTCCATTTAAAATAGACTTTACTGCTTTCAAGAATCTTTACAAATTAAAGACTTTGGTTTTTATTTTTACCAGCATCTCACTGACTAGTGTATCTGCCGTCTGGTTTTAAAAAAAACAGATTAGTTAAAGGCACTTCATGTTTCATTTAATCACTTATAGAATGAAAACTTCTGGGGAGTTCTTCCAGAATTTGATTTCTTCAGAACAACTTGAGTTATCCTTCAATTTTGAGAGAGAAAAATATTTAGACTATCTGAACCTCTGCTAATATTTTTCTTCATTAGTATCCTTAAAACAATTATATCTAAGAGACTAAGTTTTTAAGCACTTATGTGAACAGCACTGGAAACCCCTATTAGCTCTTGAGAAACTCAATCCTTAATTTTTGGGATAAATTTTATTAAACAAATTAATCTTGCTGCGCATGTCTACCAGAGATGCTGGCTGAGCAGTACCTGAATAATACTGTGCAGTAGCATACCACAGCACTAACAGTGCTAATATGCTACTGTGCTGTATTATTAAGATTCTGCAGAATAGTGTCACTTAAAAGGTGTTTGCTGGCACTACTGCACAGTAACTCTGGTTACTGCACATTTATTTAGTACTTGATTATACAAGTACTAAATAAATGCACAGTAACCACTGCACAGTAGCATCTCATGTCGATGCGTCCACTGTTAGGGGTATAGGTTGTAGCTATGTTAGTTTAAGGACATAGGCAGACAAGTTTCTTTGGGTAAATCTGGTAACTTTTATTGCGACAAATGAGTCAATAAATACACTGTCAAAGTAGGTGTGGCTTCTACTATTTTCCCATGAACTGGAGCAAACCACAAGCTGACTTCTCTTGTCACTGCAGTTGCCCATTTGGGGAAGTTAGTCAAAGATCTTTCACCATTTCTGCTGTCTGCTGCTTGCAGCTATTGATTCATTTTAAAAACACTTCAGTGGAATGGCATCGTTTATGGGGGAAGAATAAAGAAAGTGAGTGTTTTTATTTTCTAAAAGCATATTCCTACAGCCATGAATTTATGACATGGAAAAAAGATTCAGAACATGTTAATCTTATTTTTTTAAATAGGTATGCTTAATTAGAGAACTTATATTTTAATTAAATACTTATTTTTTCTGTGTTAGCAACATATTATAGAAATTTGTCTCCTTAGTTACAGATCATTCTTAGATGTGAATGCTTTTAGGCATAGAATCTTAAAAAAATGGGGTTGGAAGAGACCTTGGGAAGTCAGCTAGTCCAACCCCCTGCTCAAAGCAGCATTTTACTATGTTAAATATGCTTTTAGTAGGTCTTTGAACTTTTACTAGAACTTAAAATATGTGTTTATATAGAGAATGTGCTTATCATAAGTGCAGAGTCTTATCATATAAATGCCTCATATAATATAGTATTTAAACAATGAAGACTTTCTTATTATGGTCTCCTTGACTTATCTTCCTTCTTCCTTATGACAATTTCATTCTTCCTATTGATACTTTTATCTGAGTGTTTTGCTTTCACCTTTTCAGCAGCCTCCTCCTAGCATTTAATTTTTTTTCTATAAGTCTTTTTGCACTTCAGTTCTTTTTTTTCTAACTCCCTTCATATTTTATCCTAACCATTTTTTGATACTTTATCCCCCTTCCCATGCAGCATAAAAACCCCAAAAAATAAAGCTAGCTAATGGTTGATTTAATGATTCTGACCCAACAAACATTTGCATAGTGAGTGTTTTAATGTGCGCATGCAGTTCTACTGATTTTATTAAGATTATTATTGTGTGCACAAGTTATTCATTGGCTATTTATTTGCTGGATCTGGGCCTGAGTTTGCAGTAAGAACCTAAATCAGCTTGATAGATAATGTTCAATTAACTGTATTGAAAGCAAGGTTAACCAACTTTGGCTTGTAGGATTTTTACTAAACCACAGCTGGATTAGGCCTGTTCATGGATCCTGTAAAATAAAAGAGGATATTTACCTAGCAATATCACTAAGAGGGGGCAACCAGGACACCAACCCCACCTCCAGCCAGGATTGCCAAAATAGCACCCCACCACCCATGCTGCTGAACTAGCTGCCACTGGCAGCCCAGCTGCAGCTGCTGCCCCATGCACCATGTCTGTTCAGAGTCCAGAACTACCCAGTTACACCTGTTTTCACCACAGAGTCCAATGGGAGGAGGATCAGAGTTCAACATAAGTCTCTGAGGTCAAGAGTTTCTAACTGCTAAGAACAGCTTTCATGAGGGGATCTCACACCAAACCTCCTATTGAGACAATCACTCAGAAAAAATACAAAAGGATGTATCTTTTCAATAAAGGTATCGTCAAAAGAAGTCTTAAAGGTCCGATCCAAGCCTACTTAAGTAATTACGAACTTAAATAGGCTTTGGTTCATTTCTTGCATCCAGTATACCTGAAAAAGTAAAATATAGCAGTACAAAAGTAGCAAAATACAGTCTAGTTAACAGTTCTTTTCTGCTTTTCTGAAATTACAGAACTATTCTAAATGCTTGTTTTCTGCCTGCAATATACAACATTTCATGACTCCTGTACATGTAATTAGGCCCTATGAAAGGATTAGATGATAAAATGCATAGCAATGTCTTAGGAATGTGGTTGAGTTATTCCTTCTACCAAAGACACTTCCACTTCTTTTCAGAACTAAAAAGTTTAAGGAAACTGTGAAATTGGGCATCAACTTGGTTGCATAGAAAATTCACTTGCATTCTTTTCCCACCTGTATTTTTCTATACGAATTTACCAAGATTGATTGAAGCTGTCACATGTACATGGACTGTAGCTGTGGAATACGTGAGTGCCCCTTCATTGTAGTCTTACTCATCTATGTGAGGCATGAATTTGACCCCAAATCCTCTACCATCTTTTAAAACTGGAAAATGGGGAAAGGAATGAGAGGGCTTAATGAAACTGGTGCAATGAGAAGGAAAGCCCATGCCTTGATCCAGATCCTACACTTGTGGCCTGATGAAGTTGGTCTATACATCAGTGGTAGGTACCAGGCAGGATCAGGTCGACATGTGCCTGCAGGCATCCTCCAAACTTTGCAGGTAAGGCTGTTCAGGGGTCATCCCTAGCAGCCATTTTCAACAGCTTTTGCCAACTCTTCAGACAGAAGATCAGGGCCCTTGGCCTAGCCTCACCAGTGAACTTTCAGGACTATAATGCACCTAAGGGCTCAGGTAAACAGTGTGTGCGTGGGGCCTGGCTGGGCCATGCTGATGCTGTTGTGTAGATTAGCCAGTGACAGTCATGCTGCATTGATGGGAAGAAAATGATGGCAGTTTTTAAAACTGACTTCCTTCTTTCTTCTTCTTCCTCATCTCTTCCCCCCTCCCTCCTATTGCATTTGTTGAAATATATAGATATATATTTGCCATATTTCACTCTGTTACGCAATTTTAGGAATAAAATGTAGAACATTTTGAAAATGAAGTCCAGCTATTTAACTGTCAGAACTTTCAAAATTCCAGAAAAGAAATACAACTGAGAAAAGTGTTTTGTGTGAGATACTGAAATGGCTGGGGCTGCTTACTCCTCAGCAAGCTCTAGTTTTACAGCCTAAGCAGGTAGGTTTACAGCCTAAGCAGATCTTTCTCTTGCCCCTACCATGAGAACTGAAATCTGGTGCTGTGCAAGGGAGCTGATTGCATAATGACTCTCTCATGTCTCTGTAACAAGATGTTGGTTTACACAATACAGTCTTTTTATTTCCCTTTTATTTCTAAACTTGCCCCCTAGGACACAGCATAAACCAAACAGATACATAAACTGTTGTCTTAAACCTTATGATCTTTTACCAAACCCTGAGAAAGTACTTTGACTCAGTACCACAGTCTTCCTTCTCCCCTACCCCTGTCTTTCCCTTGGGAGCTATTAATTTCCTCTGGACCAGCCAGTTATTCTCCACAGCTGGCCCAGTCCTCATAGGCAAGCCTACAATCATATGCTTACCACCTGCATCTCGGCTGCAACCCCTGAAAGCATGCAGCCTGCTACAGTTTCACTATCATTCTGTTCCCCCTATCATCTCATTTTTCTGTAATGTTGCCTAGGCAGCATGGAAGAGAAGGAAGACTCCTCCTGATTTGAATCCAGAGGTACCAGGAGATGTGTGGGGCAGTGTTTGGAGAATATTACAAGTGTTGCGGAGGAGCAGGAATTGTGACTGATTGGAGAAGAAAGAAACAGGATAGATGGACAAGGGGACAAGTGAGAGTACAAAAGTAAGAAAGGGAGAATGCTGGAGAGAGAGAAGCAAAAGATTTTACCCTCCAGAACCTGCTTCCCAGATCAGGGATGGGACCCAAAGTTCCTGCATCCCAACTTTTTCCATTGTTTAACAAAGAGCTATAAAATGCACCAATGAAGGTATGTCATCATCTTGGAATGGTCATCTCGCCAGAGAGGAAAACACCCTACTGATGCTCCCACTTCATATGGTCATGCATGGACCATCAGGCAGAAAAGTAAATGATGCTCACAGAGTTCTTTATTTGCAAACCAATAAAAGCACTAGACATATGTACCTAGACTGTGCTTATTATGTACATTCAACAAACATGGCTATTTGGACCATATGGGGTTTTATGCAGTTTCTTCAAACTATTACTTTTGTGTAAAAGTTGTCTGCAAATGATAAAGCAGGGATCAGTGCTGTGGACCTAAAGTTTTTAACAATCTGATGACCCATGGAGCAGTTGATTTGGTTCTACAAGATGGAAAATTCCACTTTCCTGTTTCTGGTTTTTGTTTTTTGTTTTTTTTAGAACATAGAAAATTAAACACATAGAAATACAATATATTAAAAGGAGTGCCATAATTGTTGATCCATGCAATCTGAATTCAGTTCAACTTTGTATAAGTATTATGATGCAATTTTATCTCCAGGATACCTTTTTTAATGTGTGTACAAGCCAGAAGATGCCAAGACACTTGTAATGCTTTCATAAAGGATATCTATACATCATAGCAGCACTGAAACTAAATGTTCTGATTGGGTCTGCAATGAGCAGGGAGAAGAAAGCAAACAAAAAAATCTTTAAAACCATGGCTATGATGTATAAAAATCCATAGTGGTTTTTGGAAGCTTGGTTTTGAGGTGGTCAAGTTAAGAAAGCCTGATATTCAGAAACCGCTGAGCAACTTTCTTAGGAAGAATATATCATTTTCAAGGGTGTAGGTTGTAGCCGTGTTGGTCTAAGGACATAGGCAGACACGGTTCTTTGTGTGAATCTGATATCTTTTACAAAGCGCTTTACATGTAACATCCAGATCTCAGACACCCAAAATCATTGGTCTCTGTTGCAAATCTTGGCTCATGAATTAATGAACTTAAGATGTTGCTTTTAAGAATGCTATGCTGTTGCTGAGTATTTATTATTATTAAAAGCTTTCTCTTTCTCTCTTTTTTTTTTTTTGTAAGGGAAACATGAACCCCCCAATTCGAAGTTTGATATGCCTTCTTCTTCTGGTCTACAATATTTCAGGTGTCCTTGCTGAGACCAAGTACCCTAGAACACTGCCATGTGATATTACAAAGAATAATTCCTCTGTGATTTTTGACTGCAGTTCCCGTCGATTGAAATATGTGCCTGCTGGTACGTATAGTGATGTAACAGAAATCAAGCTCTCAGGCAACCTTATAAAGAAGATTTCTAAAGAATCTTTTCAGGGCCTGAATAACCTGATGAAAATAAATCTAAACAAGAATCATTATTCAAAGGCCATGGACAAGGCTGTTGACCCATGTGAAAAAGGAATGGTAATTGAAGATGGAGCTTTTGCTAACATGACCAAGCTGATAGAATTATTAGCAGATGAAACCCATTTATGTAAAATACCAGCTGGGATGCCATTGTCCTTAACCTCACTGAGTCTGAGATTTAATAGCTTTTTTTCTTTCAGCCAGCAAAATTTTTCAGAACTCACACAACTGAAAGAGCTCTACTTGGATAGAAACTGTTTTTCCGGCAATCCCTGTGACAGAATTTTCCACATAGAGCCCAGGGCTTTTTCAGACCTCTCTGCTTTGACTGTGCTGTCACTCTCTCTCAACAACCTATCCCAAGTTCCAAGCCAGCTACCCTCATCACTAAAAGAACTTTATCTCAGCAGCAATAAGATACAAACCATTAAGTATTATGATTTTCAAAACCTGTCCAATATAGAAGTCCTTGACCTAAGTGGAAACTGCCCAAGGTGCTTCAATGCCCCCTTTCCATGTGACCCTTGCCCTGGAGATTCCTCCATTCAAATACACCCTCTTGCTTTCCAGTACCTGGTAAACTTACAGAACCTAAGTCTCTCCTGCACCTCCCTCACTCATATACCCGCCAGCTGGTTTTATAACACGTCACAGTTAAAGGTTTTGAATCTTGGTTTTAACTACTTGCTAAAGGAAATAGCTTTAGGAGAATTTTTAGTCCAACTACCTCACTTGGAGGTGCTTGACTTATCCTTTAATTATGCAAGACAAGCATACCCCAAGTATCTAAATATTTCTGACAATTTTGCTAACTTGGTCCGTCTCCAACAACTGCATATACGAGGTTATGTATTCCAGGTCCTTACACGTGAACACCTGCAGCCTCTTACAAAACTTACAAATCTACACACCCTCAATTTTGGGGTCAACTTTATCAAGCAGATTGACCTCAGGGTATTCCAGCTCTTTATTAATCTGACTTTGATTTCTTTATCTGACAACAGAATATCACCATTATCAGACAGCAGCAACAACAGTGACATTCATGGGACATCATTAGGAAATCATGTACTTCGACGTCGTTCAACAGATACTTATCTTGACCCATCAGCAAATAACATGCTAGAATCTGGAGATACATCCAGTAGTCATATGTCTGCTCCTATTTTTCCTTTAATCAAACCTCAGTGCAGCATGTATGGTAAAGCACTAGATTTAAGTTTGAACAGTGTTTTCTTCATTGCCCAACAACAATTTAAAGGTTTCCATGATGTAGCCTGTTTGAATTTGTCTTCAAATGGCATTGGCCAAGCTTTGAATGGCACGGAATTTATTTTCCTCCCTAATCTCAGATATTTAGATTTGTCTTTTAATAAACTTGATTTGGCTTATAGTTATGCATTTAATGAATTACATAATTTAGAGGTACTGGACCTCAGCTATAATAAACACTATTTTATTGTGTCAGGGATAACCCATAGACTGGTATTTCTTCAAAATCTTATGCATCTAAAAGTTTTAAACTTAAGTTACAATGAAATTTCCACACTAACAGAACCTAATCTAATCAGCAGTTCATTGGAAGAATTGGTGTTCAAAGGAAATCGCCTTGATATTTTATGGAAAAATGGAGACAATAGATATATACACTTTTTTAAAGAACTTAGCAAACTGACTCATCTTGATATATCCCACAACAGACTTAAAGGTATTCCTATCAAAGCATTCCTTTGCCTTCCACAGAGCCTAATTGAACTACGCATAAACAATAATGGATTACAGCGCTTTGACTGGAAAGCCCTGAAACAATTTCCAAATCTCAAATTACTAGATTTGAGCAAAAACTTATTGTCTTTTATAACTGACAGCCTTGCCAACCTCACATCCTCTCTTCAGACACTTCTGCTTCGATATAATAAGATTGCTCATCTAGCTGATGGATTTCTTTATAAAGCCAGCAGCCTTTTACATCTGGATTTAAGTTACAACAGACTTCATTCCATAAACCAATCAACATTTCTGTCAAATGATTTAAATTATTTAGTCTTGTTGAACTTACAGGGGAACCCTTTTGAATGCACTTGTGCAATTGTTGGTTTCACTAACTGGATACATTTAAATATTAATGTCAGTATACCACGACTGGCAACAGACGTCATTTGTGCAACACCTGGAGATCAAACAGGAAACAGCATTATAAGTTTAGATCAACATGCCTGTACTTTGGATATAGCTGCACTAATATGCTTTTCATTATCGTTCATTATTATTTTCACTGTTATGATAATGGCTATTACAAAACATTTATTTTATTGGGATGCTTGGTACACATACTATTATTGTGCTGCCAGACTAAAAGGGTACAGGTCCATAATCACAGAAAAAGCTCTTTATGATGCTTACATTGCCTATGATACTAAGGATGTAGCAGTAACTGACTGGGTAATAAATGAATTACGAGTTCACTTAGAAGAAAGTAAGGACAAGCAAGTTCTGCTTTGTTTGGAGGAAAGAGACTGGGAGCCAGGAAAAGCTGTCATTGACAACCTTGCACAGAGCATCCAGTGCAGCAGGAAGACAATATTTGTCCTGACAGAAAGGTATGTAAAGAATGGGAACTTCAGAACAGCTTTTTACATTGCCCTGCAGAGACTAATGGATGAGAACCTGGACGTGATTGTGTTTATTCTGCTAGAGCCAGTGTTACAGCACTCCCAGTACCTGCGGCTGAGGAGGAGGATTTGCAGGAGTTCAGTTCTTGAGTGGCCAAAGAATCCACAAGCTCAATGCCTTTTCTGGCAGAGCCTAAAAAATGTGTTGCTCACAGAAAATTATAACCGGTATAACAGACTGTACACAGACTCCATTAAATGATAGCATAGAGAAAAAAATATGCAAATATCTGTGTCTTTATCCAGAAATAATCAGTTTTCGAATCCAGTCAAAATAGCGCCATTGAAAGTGTTGGCTTTGAACTGAAGTGTCTGAGAAAGTTTGAAGACAGATGTTACCTACTTTAGCCTGGTTTACAAAAGGTATGGTATTACTAGACTCGGGGAAGATCATATAAAGAGAGTAATAATAATTTGCAGAAATGTTGTCTTCATATCTGTAAGTTGTTATCAAAAAAGTAGTTAGCTGCTATAGATTCTCTTTTTTACCTAACCGTGCTCGAATTTTCTACTGGGAACATGATTAATTAAAAACTATGATGTTCAAATTAGAATCCATAGTATCTAACTAGTTTAGTGATGCAAACTGACAAATATTGGGAGGCAATGAACATGCTTACCTCTGGCTACCTTTTGATGATTTTTTTTTTTTGTATTTAATTATTGATTTTGAGATGTTTGTTGAAAACTCAGTTACACTCCAGCTCAACAAACTACTGAGGCCTGTGCTTAACTGTAAGTATATCCTGAAACTGCTGTGTTCTCCTTTTTTGATTCATGAAGTATCTAACCAGTGGTCTAATTCTAGATTTTCACGAGTCATATTATTAGTCATATATTATATATTGTGAGTGACCTATGTTAAAACGAGAAAGATATAAATAACCCAAAGGAATGTTAGAGGGGGTGAAACCCTAGCTCTTTAAATGTTTCCTCTTTAATTTTCTGCTTCATTATATGAAGTATATAAACATAATATAAACTACATAAAAGAAGTACTAGCAAGCAGGATATTCATTTGCCTCCTCCACCAGATGGTGTTTGAACTCCTAAAATTAATCTTTCCTTTTTCCCTTGTTAGTACTAGAGCTAAACTCATGAGAAAATATTTCCAGGATAGATCAACTTGATTTATATTTGTCCTTTTAAACTTATTTGAGATCCTGCCACAGTTATGGTTGTACAGATAACTTAACCAAGGCATACTTTGTTAACTGGAATGTGTTTTGGGAGTCAAATTTAAATCCCATAATAACGTACTTAATAAAACTGGTTGCTTCTCAAGGGGCATACTTTTAAGTGTTCTTCTTTATGCATTTTGTTTTTGTGTTGAATTAGACTGCATGCTGCTTTAAAGGGTTGAAGTGATGCTGTTGCTGTGATGGTTCAGGAAATATGTGAACAAATTCTTGTGGATGATATCTTTTATTAACCAACTGCATGGTTGGGATAGATGCAAAGAAGCTTTCAGGTATCACTGTAACCTTTCTCAGGTCTCTGAGCAGTGAGAGCTGAAGAAAGCACAGAGATATACTTGAAAGTTTCTTTGTTTATCCCAACCATGCTGTTGGTTCAATAAAAATATCAACCACAAGAATTCTTGCTGATTTAAAATATTTTGTTTGGTTCCTCCATACTTGCTATACATCAGGAAATTGTATATGTTACAACCTCCCTGCCACTTACAGCTGTTAGTTTCCCCCACACACCAGAAAGCACTTTGTAGCCAGACACCCTGTAGTTTTCCTGGTTAAAAATACCAGGCAGGTGCAGACTCCAACCAACATGGACTTTTTGTAATATCTGGTCAGCTTTGTGCTTTTAAAATGTTAAACCAGAATTCCTCTGACTGGGTAAAAATGACCACTTACCACAGGCAATAAGATGTTTCTACTAGAAATTGCTCTAATAAACTGATTCACTAATAAGCTTCAGTGGAATCTGTTATAAAGGTAGAGATTTTCAAAGTTACCTAAAAGAGTTAGATGTCCAGTTCTCATGAAGGCTTGATTGCTTAAGTTCTGTAATAAAGTCAGAAGAAAAAAATGATGCAATAATAATATAATTAAGTTTGTACTAATAAACTTGTGAAAATGTAAAATTAGGACATGTGCAGCTCCAGTGAAGCCAAGGCATCAAAGAATGTGCTTTGCCCTACTAACTGAAAAGCACACACTGGGCAATAATTATTTTCCATTAGCGTCCTCCTGATAATTAGAGCTAGAAAGGAAATAGCTTTCTCGTGCTTTGAAAGTGTTCAAATTATCTAAAAAAAAAAAAAAATCTCAAACCAAATTGATCCAAAAAGTCAGAAACTTCCTGTGAACTGAAAATAACAACAAAAAAAGTTTTAGTCATGTAGTGCTTTGTTTTGATTTCAGTCTTTCAAAACCTCTTTTTAATCAACATTCTTTATATTTTAAAATGAAAAGAATTCCTGATTTAATAAATTATTTTGGTTTGAACATATAAAAAATGTACCATAATGAAATTTCAAACTCTTTTGCCAGTATATTTTTAGTTTAGGGCATTTATCAAAACTAACCCTATTTCACAAACAGTTTTTGTTTTAACAAGTTCCCATTTTTGGCATGCTATAGTTCACTGTGAAGTTCCTTACCAACTCTATTTTCTCCATCTCTTGACATTTGCAGAACAGCTTTGCCACCACTGATGATGGAAGCTGAGGGATAGATATATAGGTGGGTAATCAAATCAGGTGGTCACCTCAGACTAGTTTTTACTAACCTTCTAAGCTTAATGAAAAGCAAGTTTGAAATAGTACATGAAACTGACTTTTCTTAATTGAGGGAATTTCCATGAGCAGTTTCACATTTTACTTTCTTTTCTTTGCTATTGCAAAGATACCGAGAATATCATTACCAAGACACTCCCCGTTTATTCTAACATAGTTATGTTTTCTTCAGTCAGAAGACTAGGCACATCTGTTCTGAACTGTTGCTATCAATAACTGGAGGGGAGAGAGATTTTACTAAGGGGAAGTGGATGTGTATGTATATAGTTACAAATATTTTCACATCCAGATTGTGATCAGTGGGGTGTGGTAGCAAAGGACTGAAGGAGTTTTGTTTTGACTCTCAAGTCATAAATTTGAGCATCACTTTGGACTTGTGCTGAAGGTTAGTTCCATTCAAACATGCCAAAAATGTGTATGTGATCATTCAGGCTGAGAAGTCAGAGGTGACTGGGTACATTGCTCTCTTGTGTTCATTTGTCTATAGGAGCAAGTGAGACTGAATTGTACATGTTCAACAGGCCTTCTTGGCTAAACTGGGCCATGACAAAAAACTGCAACTCAATTCAACATCTAATGGGTTAGAATAATCAACACCACCCTCTACATTTGTTTAACTATTGACTTGGACCCATTACAAAGATTTGAAAAATTAAGATTACTGCCTAAAAAGTTGAAAAACAACACTCCATAAGAGATTTTTAGTTTTTTGTTTTTAAATGACAATATAATAATTGTTCTCACTTCTAAGGCAATAACAATTCACTTTATTACTAGCAGGAGCACTTCTAATCCCCAGTTTTACTGCAAGGACATATCTACTTTTGCCAAGTCATGCAAGGCTAGACATTGAATTGAATCCCACTCATTTAGTCATGTTAGTTGACCTTACTTGGAAAGTGTGGGCAGCATTTGTCCCATGGTGCCATTTAATCATAGAATCCAAAAAAATCAGAAATGACAGTAACTTGTTACATCATTTTGCCAATGCCTCAACCCCTTTGCCAACACAAGGTTTTTGCAGGGATTGCCCAGTCTTTCAACTTTCACAAACTATTCACCATCTTTCTTATGAAAATGAGCCACCTACCCTTGACAGTTTAATTCTCAGAAATTTCTTCCATACTTTCATACTAGATTTACCTTTCTTAAAGTCTTCTCAGAATTACTAATTATACAAGGCCCTATTAAGCAAAACATGCTACTTAAAGCACGGGTGGTCCCAGGTTACTTGTTTGACTGGAACATGAAATACCATAAACCGATCATCTTCATAAGCCCTACTTATTCCTAAGAACTGATGTAAAGAGTTGCACAGAAGACATTTGCAGGTTGGAACATTTTTTTTTTATTAGTCGGAAAAGTAAAGAAACTCTGTTACATACTCCTAAGCACCATCAATGATAACAGGTATGCACTATGCTTACATGAGATTTTTTCAAAACAGCAGCAAAAATAGCTGTCCTTTCAATATTATTTTGAATAATTTTTAGATTTTGGTGTGGGAGAAAGTTTAATATACAACAAAGGTATGCTTATGCTTTCCATGCTATAATGCCACCATGCATTCACAGCTAATCGTATGTGAATATAGCATTTTAATTGTGGATTTCAGCAAGTGACAAGGACAAGGAAATGATGCTGAGAGATTTTTTCCAAAATAATTTTTTATAAACAAAATAAAAAAAAAAGAAAAAGGAATTAAGTGTCAGAAAACAGAAAAAACTAGTCCAACATCTGTCCTTCTCTTTTTTGCATTATCTAATTTGCCCCATAACTGCAGCTTCTCTGATTAAAAATAAGCTTCTAGCAAAGAGCTTTGCTAATAGCATGTTGGTTCCGTAGTAGCCAAGGGAAAAACAGACATTATAAATTCCACCAAAAGGCAAGAAGGTGCCATTAAAAAGTAATTTAAATAATAATAAATCCTTTAAATAGCAATAAGTCCAGACAATTAAGGGCGTGTGCACTTGCAGCAGTCAGTACAAATTGCCTCAGTGCACACCCCTGCAGGTGTGCTTTGTTGTGGGACAATTTGTGGACAAACTGCCTTGCCCAGCTCCTCACAGCTCTTCAGCCAGAGAGAGCTGGAGGCTGAGGCCAGTACCTGTGCTGGCCCCAGCAGTCTTACCTGGTGGCCTGTGGTGTGCTGGAGCAGCCTGGCCAACAGCCAGAGCATTGCTCTGGACTGCTTGGCCTTCATTTGTGCCAGTGGGTGTGCTTTGTGCTGCTTTTGTTTCCAGGGGGGTATTTTTGCTCATAGAAAATGCTGGTAACAAATTTTGCCATGTTTTAAAATGTTTATTGTGATCAGTTTGTGGCATCGCAAAGAGATTTCTGGTGCCACAATCTTCATGCCCCCAATCACCTGGATGTGGCCTTAGAGTCGAGCTGAATATTTCATGTATTGGTCTTATTACAATAAACACTTTCTTATCAGTCGTGTCAAGGTAAATGAAAGTGCAGACTGTATCAACACGTCATTATGTATACCTTGTATTTTTGCCTAAATATACTGTAATAAAAATGTACCAATTCTGTTTTCCTTGCTCACATTTTACTCAGGCAAACTAGCACTGATAACAGTGTAGGCCCAATTGATGGAAATTTTTCCAAGGACTACCTAAATGCTAATTTATGTCCTCATGTTTTAGGCCAATCATACACTTTTTTTCTTGTTAAGAAAGCATTATAAAAATTGCTAAGTCAACACACTAAAGTTAGAATATGCCCAAATAAAGCTGAATAAGTAACTTTAATTCCCTCCCGCTTATGTATATGTATTATGATTCAGCCTTTAGGACATGATCACATTCTCTTTATTTTTGCCCCAAAACAGCTCTCAGCCCCAAAACAGCTCCTGGGAAACTTATTGAGCATTAACAAATGTAAAAGGCCTCTAAACACAGAGGAGTGCACATGTCAGTTTTAGAAGTTATGTCATTGCTGTCCTATCCCCATTCTTGCATTGGTGTTTCTGGAGTATGAATAGTGTGGGATCTTATCACTCTGCCAAAATGAGATGGTCCGCAGTAGCTCCAGAACTTCTCCAGAACTTTATGGATGTTTGTGAGAATCTTGTCCCAACTTCCACTACGATAGCAGGGAAGCTGTGGGGTACAATGCATAATTCTGTCTTAAAAGTTTTTTCCCAGCAAGTTTTCAATGTTAGGAATGTGCCTGAATTAGTTGGTTAGAGAACACCTGTCCCAAACTGTGCTGGGGTTGCTAGTAGCACATTACGTGCTTGTAATTTGCCCTCCTTAAAGAACCAGCATGTATGTGACCTTCAGGGGACACAAATCCTTTGTTCTGCAGGGCTTAGTGTACTACTAGGGCACTATAATGAATAGCTATGTTGGGAGCTCAGGCAGTAGATGTGACATTGGGGTACTAAAGCAGTCTGATTTTTCATGCTGGAACAAGCTGTAACTTTGATCTGTCTAAATGACAAAGCTATCAGTAGCAGAGATGCCAACTGTTATTTAGCGGGAAAGCTGCCCATTTTCACCTGCCATGGAGAAATAGCTCTACTTGGATAATATAGGGCCACTGAGGCCATTCAGTGGCACTCTTTGCAGTTGAAGAATGAAACCTGAAGGCAAGATGGTGTTCCCTTTGAAATTGTTTGGATGCCAATGTTGCAAGTGTTGTGTGAATGAGAGTGGTCTACTGCAAACTGCAGGACATCTGTGAAGCCAGAGGCAAGCGTTTTCATATGGACAAGGCCCTGGACACTAATGGATTTCTTAGTGAACTCAAACAACTGAAAATACCCACCAAAGCTAGGGTTAGCATACATCTAGGTTTTCTCAGACTTGTCCTCTTTTTGGGTCCTCTCTTTTCTATCCAAGAGATTTTTTAAAATATCAACAAAAGTCCAGGATTCTGCTCTGCCTCTGCTCAGTATCAAAGCTTTTCCCTCAGCACTTCCCAGCTTGCCCTGGCAAGGAGCTACTTGGGGCTGGGGGAGTGGGGAAGGGCAATTGGAGGCAGGGGCATCGTGTGTCTGCTCAGGCCCCTGGCAGCTGCAGGCTGTGGGGGTCGGAGGGCCAGGTCCTCAGGACAGTTGAGAGGTATGTGTGTGAGGGGATGGGTGTGCAAGAGGGTGGGTGCCTGTTGGTGCTGGGGGAATCTGGCCACCAGGGCTTCAGAAAGGTGGGGAGGTGGGGGAGGCGCCTGGCCCTCCAGGCGGGGATGGGGGTGGAGGGGTTCTTCCGGGGCAGCAGGAAGCTGTATGTTGGGAGTAAGGGGCACCAGCAGGGCTGGGGGGATGGTTATGGGGTCAAGGGGCTGTGGATCAGGAGTGAGAGTACTGGCAGGGATGGGTGGGAGCTGTGGCTTGGGAGTTAGGGGCACCAGGAGGGTGGGGGACTGTGATTTGGGAATACAGGCAGGGCCAGGGGGCTGTGGATTGGGAGTCACGGGTATCAGCAGGGACTGGGAGGCTGCAGGTTTGGAATGAGGAGCACCAGCATGGCCTGGAGGGTGGGATACTGTGGGTCAGGCATGAGGGGCAGCAGCAGGGTTGGGGGGGTGTGGCTTGGGAGTGAGGGGCAAGGGTAGAGCACGGGCATATCACTGCCCCCATCTCCCCAAATCATATTACACACACACACACACACACACACACACACACACGTCCTCTTTCTTGAAACTGGAAATATAGTAACCCTACCTAGGCCAGATCTAGACAATCAGGGGAAAGTAGGGAGGCCATATGCCAGATGGGCCTTTTTAAATGTGTAATCAATTGCTAACGCACATTCTATTTTGTGGAGGATGAAATACCCTGGGGTATGCTGTGCTGATGCATTACATGGTTTTAAAGTGCCTGTTCTAGTTATATTTTCAAACACCCAAGGTTCAGATGCTGGTAATTTGTTGGAGTATTTTGTGCCTGATTAATTTAATGGATTGTGTTAGGGAGGCTTGATTTATTTGCCAAATAAAATATTAATTTAAATGTAACTCTCTCTGCTAGCTTAGGGCCAGTGCATGCCATTTTATTGGCTTGCCTAGGTTGTTTTTAACATATATCAATAAAATATTTTGACAGAGCTCAGGCTTCCCGGTTCCATACTAATTAAATGAACAACAACCAGGATATAAACATAGTATTTAGTAAACTTGCAAATAGATGTAAAGAAAACCTGCTTAGTGCTAATAAGAAGGGACTGTGCTTTTTGACTGTCAAGCAAGCTGCAATCTGGAAAACCGAAGTGCAAACTGAAACTTAAACTGTATCCTGTACAAATAAGTGAAAAAATGTAGCATTTCAATGTCGGTGACTGTCTGGTACTTGCAGTTACCTCCAGCTTTCTATTTCTCCTGTGTCTTTTCTACTATGTGTTATGCAGCATAGTGCAGGCCTCAAGTTAAGGGTGTTTTATCTTCTTCCCAAAGGTTTGTAGGGCTGCTTGAAACCCAGGATCCTCCAGAAATTCTATCCCTAACAGCCTGTGTGGACCTTGTGCTCTCGGGGCAGATGCAATGGTGTCTGATGTCTAAGACGGAGGCTGGCTCAGAAGCCCACACACATATGGCTGCATGGATGATTTGGGGATATTGGGTACCATTTGATACCTGTTGAGTACTATTTGATACAGGGGCCCCTTGAATGCTAAGATCCGCTCCTTTTTTGTAGTCTCATTTCAATGAATTATAGGATTGCTGGTGGAAGACTGCTTGGCAATCAGTAGAGGTTATGGATGATTGGAAAAGGGCAAACAGTGCCCATATTTAAGAAAGGGAAAAAGGAGGATCCAGGGAGCTACAGCCCAGTAAGCCTCACCTCAGTCCCTGGAAAAATCATGGAGCAGATCCTCAAGGAATCCATTTCTAAGGACTTGGATGAGAGAAGGGTGATTAAGAACAGTCCATGGATTCACCAGGGGCAAGTCATAATTGCCTTTTATGATAAGGTGACTAGCTCTGTGGATGTGGGGAGACTGCTGGATGCAGTGCACCTTGATTTTAACAAGGCTTTTGATACGGTCTCCCACAACATTCTTGCAAGCAAGCTAAGGAAGTATGGGCTGGAGGAATGGACCATTAGGTAGATAGAAAACTGGCTGGAGCGTCAGACTCAGAGAGTAGTAATCAATGGCTCAGTGTCTAGTTGGCAGCTGGTATCAAGTGGAGTGCCCCAAGGGTTGGTCCTGGGGCTGGTTTTCATAGTTTCATAGTAGCTAGAGTCGGAAGGGACCTAGGTAGATCATCTAGTCCGACCCCCTGCCTTAGCAGGAAAGAGCACCGGGGTCAGATGAGCCCGGCAAGGTGCTCATCTAACTTCCTTTTAAAAATCCCCAGGCTAGGAGCCTGCACCACTTCCCCTGGAAGCTGGTTCCAGGCCCTAGCCGCCCTGACTGTGAAGTAGCGTCTCCTAATATCTAATCTAAACTTACCCTCCGCCAGTTTGTGACCATTATTCCTGGTCACTCCTGGCAGCGCACGGGGGAACAGGGACTCCCCCAATACCTGCTGATCCCCCCTGACCAGTTTGTAGCAGGCCACAAGGTCCCCCCTTAACCTTCTCTTGTGGAGGCTAAACAGGTTCAGGTCCCGTAGCCTCTCCTCATAAGGCCTGCCTTGCTGACCCCTGATCATACGAGTGGCCCTCCTCTGAACTCTTTCCATATTGTCCACGTCCCTCTTGAAGTGTGGCGCCCAGAACTGGACGCAGTACTCCAGCTGCGGCCTGACCAGTGCCGCATAGAGGGGGAGGATCACCTCCCTGGACCTGCTCGAGATGCATCTGTGGATGCATGACAGGGTACGGTTGGCCTTCTTGACTGCCTCCCCACACTGCCGGCCCATGTTCATCGTGGAGTCAATGACGACTCCAAGATCCTTTTCCGTCTCCGTGCTGGCAAGAGGGGAGTTCCCCAACCTGTAAGTGTGGTGCCGGTTCTTCCTCCCCATGTGCAACACCTTGCACTTATCAGTGTTAAACCCCATCCTATTCTCATCCGCCCACCGTTGCAACCTGTCAAGGTCAGCTTGTAGCCTATTGCACCCTTCTAGTGCACCCACATCCCCCCACATCTTAGTGTCATCAGCAAACTTGAACAGGGTGCTTTCTACCCCCTCATCCAAGTCACTGATGAAGATGTTGAACAGTGCGGGCCCGAGGACCGAGCCCTGCGGAACCCCACTGCCCACGTCCTTCCAGGTGGAGAAGAACCCATCCACTACCACCCTCTGGGTGCGGCCCTCCAACCAGTTGGCGACCCATTTGACCGTGTGGGCATCGACACCACAGTCTCCCAGCTTTTTGATGAGGACAGGGTGAGAGACAGTGTCGAAAGCCTTCCGGAAGTCCAAAAAGACTACATCCACAGCAACCCCTGCGTCTAATGATTTGGTGACCTGATCGTAAAAGGCCACCAGGTTGGTCTGACAAGACCTGCCACTGATGAACCCATGTTGGTTGCCCCTGAGCATGCATTCCCCCGCAAGGCCCTCCTGGATGTGTGCCAGGATAATTTTTTCAAAGAGCTTACCCGGGATTGAGGTAAGACTAACTGGCCTGTAATTTCCCGGGTCCTCTTTTTTTCCCTTTTTGAAGATAGGGACCACATTGGCCCTCTTCCAGTCCTCCGGCACCTCGCCAGAGCACCACGAGTGCTCATAGAGCCGCGCCAGGGGTCCCGCAATGACCTCGGCCAGTTCCTGTAGAACCCTAGGGTGAAGACCGTCCGGACCAGCGGACTTGAACATGTCCAGCCTCTCCAGAAGTACCCTAACTAACTCCTCGCTAACCCCTGGCCCAGGCATGTCTCTCTCGGGGCCCGAGGGGGGCCCAGCAGGGAGGTGGCTGAACTGGTCCCTACTTAGGAAGACAGAGGCAAAGAAATCGTTAAATATGTTAGCTTTGTCATCTGGCGTGATGACTAAGTTGCCCATCGTGTCCTGCAGGGGCCCCACATTACCCGGGACCCTCTTTTTACCCCCTATGTATTTGAAGAAGGACTTCTTATTGTCCTTAATCCGGGAAGCTAGTCCTATCTCCAACTCTGCCTTGGCCCTCCTGACCACCCCCCTACATCCTCGGGCGACTGTAACATAGTCCTTCTTGGTGATGACCCCATCTCTCCATTGGGTATATGCCTCCCTTTTAGCAAGGAGGCATTCCCGGATGTTCAATATCTTCAGGAACAACCTGGAAGAGGGCATAGAGTGCACTCCCAGCAAGTTTGCAGGTGACACCAAGCTGGGGGGAGTAGTAGATACACTGGAGGGTAGGGCTAGGATTCAGAATGACCTAAACAAATTGGAAGATTGGGCCAAAAGGAATCTCACGAGGTTCAACAAGGACAAGTGCAAAGTCCTGCACTTAGGACAGAACAACCCCATGCATCAGTACGGTCTGGGGGGATGACTGGCTCTGCAGCAGCTCTGCAGAAAAGACCTGGAGGTTACAGTGGAATAAACTGAAGATGAGTCAGCAGTGTGCCCTAGTTTAGAAGGCTAAAGGCATGCTGGGCTGGGTCAGTAGATGTGTTGCCAGTAGGTCAACGGAAGTGATGATTCACCTCTATTCAGCACTGGCAAGACCACATCTGGAGTACTGTGTTCAATTTTGAACCCCCCACTACAAAAAGGATGTGGACAAATTGGAGACAGTCCAGTGGAGGGTGACAAAAATGGTGAGGGGGCTGGGGGACATGTCTTATGAGGAAAGAGTGGGGGAACTGGGCTTATTTAGTTTAGAGAAGAGAAGACTGAAAGGAGACTTAATAGCAGTCTTCAACTACCTGAGGGCATTCGAAAGAGGATGGAGCTAGGCTATTCTCAGTGGTGGCAGATGACAGAATAAGGAGCAACAGTTTCAAGTTACAGCAAGGGAGGTTTAAGTTATATATTAGAAACCCTATACCCTCACTAGGAGGGTAGTAAAACATTGGAACAGGTTACCCAGAGGGCTGGTGGAAGCTCCATCCTTGGGGGTTTTCAAAACCCAGCAAGACAAAGCTTTGGCTGGGGTGATCTAGGTGGGGATGGTCCTGCTTTGAGCAGGGGGTTGGACTAGATGGCCTCCTGAGGTCCTTTCCAACCCTAACTTTCTATGATTCTATGTGAGCCCAGTAGCTTGCTGCTTCACTGTATACTGAAGGCAAAAGACGGTGGATGGATGTGGAGTTGGCTGTCAGAGTTAGATATCTCAAAGTTTAGCAGAGCTTGTAGGTGCAGGCAGCAGGGCTTTGCAGTAGAGATGCTCTCATGGTTGGGGCAGGAATATGTCTGAAAACATGGATACATTGCTGGTTAACCATATCCTTGGCCTCTGCAAGGATGCTGCATGATCAGTTGTTGCACAAAGGAGTTGTGAGGGTACTGAACAAGCACCGAATCTTCCGAGGATTTAGCTGACAAGGTTTAATATGTGTACGTGACAGTTTTTCATAGGGTTAGAACTTGGCTGTATTTGGGTGGATTTTCACATACAGCTAATGATAGGCATCAGGGTGATTCCTGTGCCAGCTTTCATGTTTCTGTTGCATGACACTAAGGCTTGTCAACAAAACAGCTATAAGAATATTTTTTCAACACGTGGAGAACAATGTATTTTCCCCCTAACCTCATAATTGGCAGGACAGGTTTTCCTGAAACTTTAAAAATAAAAGTAATCTTAAGGCAGACCTCTGGCATAGACATTCTCTGCCTGACCAGGTAAAGCTTAGCAAAGCAACTGAAAACAAGGTCTTATAATGGAAAGCCCTGGGCAGCCTTAACAATTTTGCTAGTAGGACCACTTTCAGTGTACATATTTCTTGTATGACATGATACATAATAATGAATTAGATGCAAAGGTGTGCCAAGAAATTTGCAGCCTTCTGGGTACAATATTTTTTTACAATTTTCTCATGGATTATCTGCCAACAGACCTAATGTTTACTATAGACAAGTCTGCGAATAACAATAGCTGGCATGAGGGAAGTGGAGAAGAAAGAAGTTTTTCTTAAGAGTGTGGGCACAAAAATGTGTTGTAATCCAATGGCGAGGAGACAGATGGAGAGGCAGACCTAATGACAGATGGTAGGGTGAGCCATCTAGTGGCATGTTAGAAGCATTGAGACCTTCCAGTCGGTAACACGGTTGAAAGACAGTGGTGAGAGGAGAGAGAAACTACAAAAGCAAATTCCAGGTACTCGCTTTGTTGGTACAGAAGCAGGCCCCAGGTTCACTGCTAATCCTGTCCTGGGAGGTCAGTTCACTGGAGTATCATCTGGAAAATTACAAAGGACACATTTGAATTTTTCACTGAATTTTCTACCTCTAGAGAGCGGTATTTCCCTAATAATACATACACAAACCTCAGTAATGAAGTAATCAGAATCCCCCCTTTCTGCTTGATCTCATTTAAGGAACCATTAACATTCATTACATTTATCTGAAATTTGGTTCCTTTTATAATGTGCTTGCTTATCAGTGAAATTTATGTCTAAAGTTCCTACATGCATTACTCTAACAGTATCTATTATCTACTCACAGCAATATGCTTTCTAGCAGATTAAGCAGATGTTCACATTTAAGTATGGATATAGTTTGACTGATGTTCATGAAATGACTTGTATGGTTAAAGTACAGAGCTGTGCCCTTCCGGGACAAAAAATGGTTCACTTTATGACAGAAAGAACTAAATGAAGTGGTTGATGACTGTAGATGAAAATTGGGAGCAACATTATTGTCCAGAAAAGTGCAAGGAAAAGCTGATAGTGGTTGGAACCAAAGTAAAACTGTTCAGAAAGAAAATCATGTGTAAGCTATTTCTAAGTATCTGTCCCCTTGGTGTGCCTTTGGGTCCTTTACTCCAGTGTGGCTATATTATTATTATCAGTCATGTTTATTCATAGATTTCATAGATTTAATAGACATTAGGGCTGGAAGGGACTTCATGGTATCATCTGGTCCAGCTTTTTGCCCAAGAGGCAGAGAATCAGCTGGGGTCAGATGACCTCATTAAGATAAACATCCAACGGTTTCTGAAAGGTACCTAGAGTTGGTGCAGATGGTAAAGAAGTTTTTCCTTAAAAGTTCAGGTTCCACTGAGATTTGAACTCAGATCACTGGATTCAGAGTCCAGAGTGCTAACCATTACACCATGGAACCATCCTTGCTGAGGCTCAAATGGTCTTCCAGTAATATGTGACTGTAAGCAGTTTGTCACTGGAAGTTAAGGTGGCACCTAACAGTAAAAGGTACCTACCATTGTGCCAGTCACCACATGAACACAAGTGTAGTAGCTAGAAGCACAAGCTCTGCAAACAGAGGAAGAATCCTGCCAATTAGACATACAATCAAAAGGGAGAATGAAACAGATGGTATTGTGTGAAAAAGCCTGGGAAAGACAGACAAATGAGACCAAAAGAAGTATCAAGAGGAAAAGATAAGATTGCTGTCTATTTGTTTTTATCCAACATAAAACAAGTTATATCATAGCATTGTAGTGCATCATAATGTTGCAACCTTTGTCTCTTAAGAGCCTGACATTTGCTGTGAGTTCAGGGGTTTTCATTGTTTTCCTAGGACAAGAAGAGTTAAATTTTCTTTAGAGTTATATTGCTGTCAATTCCAAAGTAACTTTTAAAACTCTACAATAATATCTTAAAAGGTCTAAGAATCCAACAAGACACCTGAAACTTTGTTTGTGAACTGTATGTACATTTGTAGTTGCAGAAAGCTACAAAAAGATCTTCATTTTCCACCTATTGATGAATTCCTGCAAATCAGATTAATACAATAGGCATATGTGGCTTTTCATCACATTAGCTTGATTTTTACAGTAGGAAATACCTAAAAAGCACTGCAAGGTAGAATAGCTTATTCTTAAACAGAAGGCAAAGTAGATTTGCATCTTTATAGACAACCTATGTCAGATACAGCTCTGATATACCAGGAATTAGTTTGTAAGGTGCTATGTACAGACAGTCAAAAAGCCCAAGGCCGAATTGATTCTATCTTTGAAGGTTAGTCTAAGCTGCATAGATTGAACCAATAAGCAAGTGAACAGACATTCACTTTTGATTCCAGAAATGCAGCCTCATGCCTCCAGTGGCTTGGGACACAAGCTAAGGGGTGCTAGAACACACCGCCCTGCTCAGCTGAAGCAGACAGCTTGGGGCAAGTCTAGACTGCCCAAGGGAGGGTTTGCCAGGGAGGTACAAAGCATCCAGGGATGCTGGGGGATCATGGGTAAACTTGTATCTAGAGGGAACTGAGGAAGAAGTTCAGTAAACCAATTTTTCCTAAACAGGTTAAGTCTGATTTTTACATCCATCCAGGTTTATCTTAAATTGGTTTCAGCCATTTTGAAAGCAGTTTATATGCATCGAACTTCTGGGCTGCATGATGAGATGTGTGACGGGCTAGCTGGCAGTGACTTAGCCCAGGGGTTTTGAAAGGGCAAAAGATGATTGGAGGACTTGGGATTCCCTTTCCTCACCAATCAGACCCCAGAGACTCACCCTTCATGTCCCCTGATTGGCCCCTTGGGTCACCTGGAGGAGGATAAAAGGGGCAGTGCAGCTGGCTCATGAGAGACCAGTGAGGGACCACAAGGAAGGAGCTTCAAAGAGCTGGGCCAGTGGGGTGGGAGTAGTTGCCCCAGAAGAGCCTGAAGGAGCAGGACCTGCAGGCAGCAGTTGGGACCCTCAGCAGCGCGGCATGCGGCCGGCAGGAGAGGCTCCCCACTGGGCTCCAGGACCCCCTGGGAGAGGCTGCAGCCAGCAGGAGAGGCTCCCCAGCTCCAGCAAGGATCTGAGCAGTGACCTGAGGGGTTCCCAGCTCTGCTTCCAGCTCCTCCAGTCAGAGGCCAGGCAGCTCAATGGGGGGCCGGGCTCTGGGAAGGCTGAGATCCCTAACAGACTAGAGCAGTGCTACTAGGGGTGGCTGTGTGGCAGCGTGTTTGTTTGCTACAGGGGAGATCTCAGTTCAAGTCCCAGCTGGGGAGATTTAGGGTGAGTGAGCCAGCAAGAAGTGAATCTTCTTGTAGTGGAAAGGGGCCGTTATGTTTCTCCTCCTCCAGGTACCTCAGCCCTATATTTCCCTTGTCATTTGACATTTTGTATTTTGTGCCTTTTTTATATTTCACCAACCAGTGTTGTTTGCTCTGCTGTTTGTGTTTTATATTTTGTTAACCCTGTCTTTTGTCAATAATTTTAAGTGTTTAACCTTTGTTGAATCCTGCCCTCTTGGGGCATTGTAGTGTCCACTATACCCTCTGATTTAAGCCTTTTATGTTCCCAGTATTAAAAGGTATATGGTTAAATTCCCATTAGTGGTCTGGCTCTGCTCTGTAGGGGGAGGAGAGTCCCTACACCTCCCACAGCGCTTGTGCACCTGCTTTGATCCCTTCAATTGGAGATGGGGTACCTCTTGGAGTATCACCCAGGTTACAGATGTGTGGTATGTGGGTCTGCAGACCTGTCTGTGGTGCTGCACATTGAACATGCAGGCATTCCCTGCACTGCTACTTTGAACCATAAGGGGGAGGGATTTTGGCCCCAAGAGATCCTGTGGTCAAAAAAACCCACACGAGAAAGTGGGGGGGCACACATGCTGCCCAAAACTGGAGCCTGGCCAGCCAGAGCCACACTTCATCTGCCAGCTGGGCTACCTGCTGCCAGTGCACCATGGTAGCAGCTCCTGGAGGCCCCCAGTGCCCCAGGTAAGGCCCCTGGGGCCAGCACTGTGCTGGCCCCAGCCTCCTCTACCCCACCTGGGGTAACTTGCAGTATGCCAGAGCACATGGGGCATGGGCATTCCCTGGGGACAAGTAGCAGCAGCACAAAGTGTGCCACTGCTACTTATCCTGAGGAAAATGCATGTTCCCACTTGTTTGGATGCAGCCCTGTTGTGTTACAGATTTGAACTAGTTTCCAATCACTTATAACAGTTTATGTGTAATTTCTGTCCCTAGCCCAAAGGTACAAATCTACCTTGCATTCTGCCTGACTTCAGACTAACTGAAGGCTAACTACCTGTCTTTACTCTTAAATAAATTAACTAAATCAGAGAGATATAGCATAAGCTTTCATGAGCTTGAGCTCAGTTTATCAGATGCTGATCAGTTTAAACTTATACTTATGCTAATCATCAGCTTATGCGGGATAGCTTTGATTTAGCTAGTTCATAAAGTGAAAATCAGCTTTCTGCCTGATTTCAGACTGACACAGCTAACTACCTCTCTTTACTCTTAAATAGACAATAGTCTCACTTAAGTGTCTGGAGCTTTGGGTGGCTCTAGCAGGCAGAATCTGTCCCTTTGCTTGAGCTCATCCTTTTGCCTTTAATTATTCTTATATCTAGATAGGATTGTGTGGAATATAGAAACACACAAAAAACATTTGCTTTCCTATTGCAGACTGCTTGAGACTTTTGAAATGGAACAATCTTCATACTGTTTCCTTAAAATACCTTTTCTCTGTGTTGGCAAATGCTTGTCACAATAGACAGGAGTATACATATAATTATTTGAAGATGTGGTTAGTAAGCACAAAATATTGATTAGGTGAAGAAAAGGTGTAGTAACTGCTGATTTATTGTACCTAATCTATAAGGCTCCTGTCATGTTTGTATCTGACAACAGATGTTGATACAGACTGAATATTTTTGATCATCAGGGATCCTGGTTTTTTCTAATGTAAAAAAAATCCCCAATTTTCAGTTAAAAAAAGTAATCCCAAATCCACATTTTCCATGATTAAAATGAAACATCACTATACATGCACACACACATGCATGCGCACGCACACACAGACAAAACTTTATAAAAGTGGCATTTCATTTAATACATGAAAAAATGTGGATTTGGGGTTACTTTTTTTAACTGAAAATTGGTTGCTTTTTTTTTTTAAATCGGAGAAAACCAGGGTCTGTGTTTATTATGCTGTCCTGCATATTATAATTTCTGTACTATACTAATTGGCTTATTAGCTTGCAAGATGTCTGAAATCAGTAATAAGTAGGTATCCAGGTTTTTTGTTTCCTGTGGGAAAACATGGAAAACTGGATTTTCCCCTTTTATAGGAAGCCCCCCCCCCGAGACTTTCCGCTTTGAAATGAGAAACCGCAGATCTCCCCTTGCAGGTTCAAAGAGTTCAGGCCTGCAATGAGCCGCTTGGGGCAGGGGGGGAACAGGGGGAAGGCAATTGGAGGCAGAGGGTGCTACATGCATGTGCCTGAACACATATGCAGCCAGCAACACAGCTGGGCAGGGTGGGAGATGCAGTCCCGGCAGCTGCATACAGGTAAATCTATGGGACTCTGGTGGGTTGAGGGGGCAGGGAGTTGGAGAGCCAGGGCTTGGGGACCATCTGGCTATGCTTTGGTGATGCATCAGGGATGGGGGTGGAGGAGCATGTGCACCTCCAGACTTCTGCACCAACAGCGTGGAATGGGACATGCGGGCTGCAGTCTAGCTGGACCGGCACCAGGCAGGAGCTCCTTCCATGGCCCAAGGGGTGGGACCCGACATACGAGGGCAGAGTGGGACAGGGAGATTTGGTGTAGCTGCCACCACTACCACCACCGGGAGCCCTGTACCAGCCAGACTGCCACAGCCGCCAAGCTGAGGTACCCCCTGCCCACCCAGTAGCACCAGGGGTGCACAGATAGTACAGGTATCTAGCAGTGATAACGTGGAGTTGTGCTCCCCATTGTGGCAGCAGGTAGGGGGCACCTCACCCTGATGGCCACGGTGGCACGGTTGGTGTGGGGCTTCTGGCACTGGTGGCAGAAGTGGCAGCACCAAGACTCCTCACCTTGCTCTGCCCTCCTATGCTGGGGCCAACTGTTGGGCCATAGAGGCAGCTCCTGCCTGGTGCTGGTCTGGCTAGGCTGCAGGCCTGGGTCCCATACCTCACTGTTGGTGTGGAAATTTGGGGGGAGGTACCTGTTCCTCCATGCCTCTCTAATGCATCACCACTTGCGTCACTTATACCCACATATCCCTGTTCCACACACCCACCCCTGCCCTGTTCATACACCTTCTTCCCCACACACTGAGGGACTGGGGCCTGGGGGCAGCTGGGGCATTGGCAGGGTTATGGCATTCAGGGAGCTGCAGGATGGGAATGAGATGAATTAGCAGGGTTTTCTCCCCAGCTCACTGCCTCCTCCTGCGCCCCCACCTGAGCTGAGGTCAGGCTCTGCCCTGGGATGCCCCCCCTCAGCGCCCTGGGTGGTTGCACTTGCTGCCCACCTTTAAGTCAGCTTTGCCTACAGGTCATGCCAGCAGGGCTGGGGATGGCAGGGCAGAGGAGTGTGGGTCATGCTGGCAGGGCTGGGGAGCAGGGGGAACTTTGTCACCCCCTGGGCCCAGAAGGAGGTGGCACTAGCCCCCTAACCCATCCCCCAAAACCAGAGAAGCCTGCCCCAAACCTTCTGTTCCCTTCACAGCTCCTGTGGACATACCCCCAACCTCCCATCACTCCACAGACCCTAGGAGCCTGCCTGCCCCTCCCTCTCTACATCCTACATTTTATGACTGCATAAAGTGTTAAGCAAGCTTTGGAAATGGGCATTTGGAACTAGCTGACCTGAAACGTAAGCAGCTGTAAGAATAAGAATCAGAATAAGAATCCACTAACTGAAGAAGCAGCAGTTTTTATTTACAGCTGTTTACCTACATTTAACTCCATTCTCTGTGAATCATATAGACTAAAGGAGCCAAAGAGAAAAAAAGTGTGATAGAAATTGCATGTTCAGAGAAAATCCTGAGGATTCATGATAGAGTGGTGAGGCATGTCTTAGTGGTAGCTGTGTCATTTTATCTTTGTGCGTCTTCACAAGAGCCAGTGGTTTTTATAGTTAAAAAAATGTTATTTGAAGCTTTAATGAAGACTGAAGCAGTCACCTTACTCTGACTGGCAGAGGTAATTGGTGACCCCCATGTAGCCAGTAACCCCAGTCTAACTGTTGGATAAAAGACTAACGTGTGGGTTCAGCAACCAAGATCTTTATGGAGTGACACACATAGATTAAGTGGGCAAAAGCAATGTTTTATCTAAAACCATACATACAGGCCAATCCACTGGTGCTCAGGTTCAGTCACCGTGGCCAGTTGCAGTGCCTCTGGACACAATGATCTTATGGGAGGCATGCCAGTAGTTTTTCCCTGAGTTGATGTGGATGGCATACAATGTCATCGGGGCCAGATCTTCACTGCCATTTTATCCAGACAGAGTGCTGCAGTGCCTCTGACAACATGCTCAGCCAATCACCTTGTTGCTGTTGAAATGAGTTGCTGAGTTGACTTAATCAAAATTCACAGACTTTTGGTCACATATGTCATGGCTTAGGCATGCAGATGGATGGTGAGGAATCGCTTGTTTTACAACCTCCTGAGACAGCAAGACAGGGAGGCTGCTCTTGTTCTTATCTTCTTGTAGATGGTGTATTTGTTCTTCTTATCTTCCTGTTCTCAAGGCTGTTTTTTCAGTGGACTGGGTATGCTTGAAACCATATTCATTCACTCACTCATGCATTCATCTAAAATTAGTTTTTGATTATATTCTCAACATAACCAGTGACACAAGCCTAACTGGTGACTCAGTGATTTTTGCAGTGTGGTTCCTGTTGCAGTTCAGTAGGACAGGGCAATTGATGGTTTGGTTCTGATTCAGGTTCAAGTCAGAATGCCAGTTCAAGCAAGTTCTTAGGCTCTAGTTCAATCCCAGTTTGACTCCCAGTAGAGCAGGGGGCAGTGCAACAGACATTCGGGGAAGCTGTGAACCCTTCAGTACTGGAGGCAGTTAAGAAGAGGTTGGTCAGCCACTGGTCAGGGATGTGCCAATGCTCAAGTTGAGACTCAGCCCTGTAGGGTCGGAGCTCCAGGGTCTTTCCCCTCCAGCCCAGGGTCAGACTGATGCTCCACTGGGGTCAGGAATGAATTTTCTTCTGTCAGATTGGTACAGACTGGGGGCTGGTTTGTCTTTCTCCACAGTGGGGCACAGCCTCGGCCTGGGATCTTGCAGCAGCTGCTGAGGAGCTGCAATGGGGCAAGCCCTGCAGGAAGTGCCAGCTGGCACTCAGGAGCCTGGCAGTCCTGTGTTACCCCCAGACCACCGCACCATGTTCCAAGGCTCTGGTAGGGCTAGCTGCAATTTTCTTTCCCACTTTTATTGCTTGGAATCAGGAAACCCAATAAGATCACTGGGCCTGCTTGCTTTTTTCCATGTAATACGTATGAATTTGTGCTTTCCGTGAAAAAAATGTAATTGTGAATCAAGTCATCCTCTATGTACAGTGGCTCTTGTTTTGATGCAGCTCCAATTTTACTTCAGCCTCCAGACATTGCATTAAAATCTAGAAAAGATGCCAAAGAGTACACATGTCAGCCTTAAAGACCATCTTGCTCAGTTTGGCAAGGATAAATTTCAGACTGCGGTACTGTGTGGTTCTGGGTGCAGCAAGGCTGTAGATCAGGTTCAGAAGAGATGACTGTAGAGCACAGGGAAAGTGCTAAGCATAAACAGAATAAAAAGAGATGAAGAGAAGACACTGAATCAGTAGGGCCATCAGCAACAATAAAAAAAAGTGCATTGTGATTGCAGCATTCCAGCGCTCTACAGTTGCCAAAGATCCCTGTGACACCATCGCTTTGGCTTTTATTCAAATGTGTTTAAAAGCAGACATTCCTCTAGATAAAATGGATTTACCTGTTGTCAGGGATTTTTTGGGCAAGCACCTTAGGGGAGGTGGTGGCATTCCCAAGTCAAGCCAAACCAATTGTTTTCCCACCTACCAGCTGTTTTTGAAAGGAAAAACAGCACTTTCTTAATGACTTTGAGTTAAACTTTATTGATGTGATTGCCAATGAATCAACTGATTTCCAAAATACACTGGTTTTCAACATTTTATTTCAGGTGCTCTAGGTATGTCCTCCTAGGCATGCTACAGGGGGGTAGGTTGTAGTCGTGTTGGTCTAAGGACGTAGGCAGACAAGGTTTTTTGTGTGAATCTGATATCTTTTATTAGACCAACTTAAATAGTTGGAAAATACTGGAAATCTATCAAAGACAGGAATACTCAATTACTTGTGGGGGCACATTTCTCACATGAAAACCACTCTCTCTCCAATCTCTCAGTCTTGATCCTCAAAGGAAACTTACAAAACACTCCCCAGAGACGAGCCTATGAACTCCACTTCTTCAGACTCCTGGACACTAAAAATCAAGGACTAAATATAGACATTGGATTTATGACACATTATAACCTGCCTGACTTAAGACTCCCCAGGTCTCTCTCCACTATTCATTCCCCTTCTCTTTCTCCCCCCTGCACCCAGCCTGTCTCTCACCCATTGACTCCTCAATCTACATTTTCACTGGCTACCTGTCTCGTATGCAAACCAGCCCAGCCTCTGGCTTCTTTACTTTTCATTCCATCCAGGAAGAGCACACGCCAACTGCTGAAACTTCCTTAGCCTGACAAAGAGTTTTTGAACTCAAAAGCTCGCTTAATAATTGTTTTCCAACTATTTAAGTTGGTGTAATAAAAGATATCAGATTCACCCAAAGAACCTTGTCTGCCTAGGCATGCTGACATTCCTGCACCACAGCTGGTAAAAACAGTGTGCCTGGGGAAAGTTAATCATGTCACCATTTCATAAGCAGACAGTGTGAGCTATATGGTGAAGGCTTGGAATGATGTGCTTTCCAATCTGTGGTTACATTGTGTACATATATGTTGCTATGAACATGTAGTTGCTCTGGCAGGAAATACTTCGTAAGATACCTTCAAACAAGTGGATCACTTTATTGCTCTGATGAAGTCACTTTTAGTTAAAGCTGCAGCTCGTCGTGCATGGTTCTTGAGATATCTGAAGCAACACCTTGATTCACCAACACTTCCAACTAAACCACGTGGAATAAGTGGTTCAATTGTGTAAAGTACCATGTACAATATTACCAGCTTTATCATGGGTTTGTGGAGCATGAACAAATGGAACAAGGGGATACATCTGTTCTATGGGAACTAGCCAGCCTGTTAGCAGTAGACGCCTGGTACACTTATCTGAAGTACATTTCAGAGAACTGTGGATATTTGGTGACAGCACTGTACATGTTACAGTCCCCAAAATGCCAAATACACAAAGTATACAATGCTGTCCTGGATTTAATTCCATGGCTAGAGTATCTTGTGTGATCAGCTGATAATGAGAAAGAGTCCACAGCTCACAAAGTACTGCTGATAGACAGTACCATGTAAAAAGCAAACAGCCAGCCATTGATTTTCTCTGTGCTGTTCATGCACTGAATCCTACACAAATTGGTGTTGTTTACACAGATTATGAAACTGAAACCAGATTCATCTAGCTTCCTCTTAAAGACCCCCAGGGTAGGAGCCAGCTCCACTTCTCTTGGAAGTTGGTTCCAGACCCTAGCTGCCCTGACCGTGAAGTAACGCCTCCTGATATCTAACCTAAACCTACCCTCTGCCAGCTTGTGATGATTATTTCTAGTCACTCCTGGCAGTGCTCGGGGGAAAACGGGACTCCCCCAATGCCTGCCGGTCCCCTCTGACTAGTTTGTGACAGGCCACTAGATCCCCCTCAGCTTTCTCTTGTGGAGGCTGAACAGGTTCAGGTCCCGTAGCCTCTCCTTGCAGGGCCTGCCCTGCTGCCCCCGATCATGCGAGTGGCCCTCCTCTGGACCCTCTCCATATTGTCCACATCCCTCTTGAAGTGCAATGCCCAGAACTGGATGCAGTACTCCAGCTGCATAGAGGGGGAGGATCACCTCCTTGGACCTGCTCGAGATGCATCTGTGGATGCATGACAAGGTGCGGTTGGCCTTCCTGACCGCATCCCCACACTGTCAGCCCATGTTCATCTTAGCATCAATGATGACTCCAAGATCCTTTTCTGCCTCTTCACTGATGAGAAGGGAGTTCCCCAGCCTGTAGGTATGGTGCTGGTTCTTCCTCCCCAGGTGCAGCACCTTGCACTTGTCAGTGTTGAATCCCATCCTATTCTCATCCGCCCACCCCTGTAACCTGTCTAGGCCTGATTGCAGCCTATTCCTCCCTTCTAGCATGCCCACATCTCCCCTACATCTTAGTGTCAACAGCAAATTTGAACAGGGTGCTTTTTACCCCCTCGTCCAAGTCACTGACGAATATGTTGAACAGTGCGGGCCTGAGGACCGAGCCCTGAGGGACCCCACTGCCCACGTCCTTCCAGGTCGAAAATGACCCATCCACCACCACCCTCTGGGTGCGGCCCTCCAGCCAGTTAGTGACTCACCTGTGTAGGAGTCGACACCACAGCCCCCCAGTTTTTTAATGAGAATGGGGTGAGAGACAGTGTCAAAGGCCTTCCTAAAGTCCAGAAAGTCCACTGCTACCCCTGCATCTAAGGATTTGGTGACCTGGTCATAGAAGGCCAGCAGGTTGGTTTGATAGGACCTGCCTTTAATGAACCCATGTTAGTTGCTCCTAAGCATAATCTTCCCGTCTGGCCCCTCATGGACATGCGTCAGGATAATTCTCTCAAAAAGCTCGAGGTACCAGGATCGAGGTAAGACTAACTGGCCTATAGTTTCCTGGGTCCTCCTCCCTCCCTTTTTTGAAAATGGGAACCACATTGGCCGTCTTCCAGTCCTCTGGCACTGCACCAGAGCACCACAAGTGCTTGTAAAGCCGTGCCAGGGGTCCCGCAATGACCTCTGCTAATTCCCTCAGCACTGTGGGGTGTAGATTTAAAACTTGCCAATGAAGGCAACATGGAATGGCCAGTGTAGGGGCAGTCCTCAACTTACAATGTTTCGAGTTACAATGTTTTGCCCTTACAATGTTTATAAATTGACACTCTGTTTCAACTTTATGATGTCAGTTTCAACTTTACAATGCTTGATCCGATGAGACGCCATGCTAGCAAACAACTTTGCTGCATTGCTCATCTCCCCGGAGAACATCTGTCCAAACTTCCTTGGACACTTTCTTTAAGAAAGCAGACAAGACTTCAGAAAAACCTACAGCCAAGACTCCTGAAAGGGTCAAGAACCCTTAAAAAAGTCCAACCAAGAGCCTTTCAAAAAGTCCAGCCAAGTGACCTCAAAGAAGTCCTTCCAAATCAATTTGATTGCTATTTACAATATAAATACATTAATGTAGCTATATTACTCATCTATAATTGATCAAGTACAAAATTCTGAGCTATGTCTGGTGAAAATAGGGTGTTGGGCCTTGGTTCAGGAACTAATACCCCATTTATAACATTGTTTCTTATGAGAAAATTGGTTCCAAGTTACAGCATTTTGACTTAAGATGTGGTTTTCAGAAACCAATTGTGTTGTAAGTCTGAGGGCTGCCTGTATTTAGGAATTGCAAAATGGATTTGCAGACATTGAAGATCCCATTAAGTTCTGAATGGCCATTGAAGATAGCATTCCCAACCTGGCAAAACATGTGGTGGTTCTGCTCCAACTAACTAAAAATTCAGCTGATGTGGAAAGATGTTTCAGCAAACTTGGGGGTCTTTTCAGTGCTCAGTGCCAATGCCTGGAAGATGAAAATGCAGATGGAATACTGCAAATCTATTTTAATATCCCAGACTAACTCAGAGAGTGATTCAACTGTCTACATTAAAGAAAAACCAATTTAGCTAGCATTTGGGCTAGCCTGAGGACTTTCTGTTTATTTAAGAGGGAGCATAACTTACAGGTATTAGTCCATATACCTGAAAGGCCCAGACAGTGAGTTTATTCTGCAGTCTTTTATCCTACTCAAAATAGTTTGTCGACTAGGACTAGGAATTTGGGGTGCAGCAACTGGCAGAGGTTAGCAGCCACCCCCACAGCCACCAGCTGGGAGTGAGGACCAGTGTATCCCAGCAACTCACTGTGGGCCCCCCAGGAGCAGCTTACATTGCAGCAAGGAACAGCGCACTCCATCAGCTCACTGAGGAACAGGGACCCCTCAGGAGCAGATTATATCACAGCACAATGCAGCAGTTCACCTCAGTAGCTCACTGAGAGGCTGCTCCCCAGAGCAGCTCACAGGGCTCCCAGCTTACAGGGCTCTCCTATCTGGCCAGTTAGGGTGAGGCAGGTATAGGGTGGTGGGGCCCAGGGCTCCCCCACTTGGATGGACCTCCCTGGTCCAGACTGCCTGGGCTTGGCAGAAGCTCCCCAAGGGCTGGGGTGTGGCAGGGCATTTTGGGCACCTGCCACTTTAGTAGTGACTCAGGAGCCAGGCTCCAGGGGAGCAGTTTGCAATCAGATTGGTCACGTGTCCCAATAGAGGTGGGGCTAGCAGTCTGTGAGCCCCAGGCAGGAGGCAGAGCAGGTGGTCTGCTGCTGGCCAGGTAACATCTGGTGGAATGTGGATGGGACTGTAAGGGAGATGGAGGTCCCAGCAGGCCCAGGAAGCCCGGGCCAAGGGACCCTGGATGAGTGAGTGGCCCCAGGAGGGCTGAGGAGAGTGGGGAGCTCAGGTGGGCTGGACTGCAGAATTTAAGCCTTAGAGTTTAAAAGTGCTTTAAGCTGTTCTTTGTGTGTTCTTCCTCCTTTGTCCTATAATAAATCTGGCTTCTGTTGGTACATTGCCTGCAAGGGAGCAGTTTGTTTATTCAGGACACCCCAGTTTAAATCTCATTGTTCCAGGTTTCTGGGTGGGGGCTCAAGCTGAAGCTAAACTTGTTTTGGACCTCTCCCCCCCCAAAAAACAAAAAAACAACAAACAAACCTTGAACCCAGCCCTTATTGCTGCCAACAGGCACAGGGAGCAGAACCACAGGGGCTGGCACTGCTCAGAGCCACAAAGCAGCAGGGTGATAGCTGTAGCTGGACCCATGTCCTGGTGCAGGGGGAGAGCTGCTGCCAGAAGGGAGTGAGTGGCAGGCAGGCAGGGGTTGGTGGTTGGGAGTGAGGGGCACTGGCAGGGCTTGGGGCGGGGGCTGTGGCTTGGGAGTGAGGGGCAATGGCAGGGGAAGGGGCTAGGTCATGACATGTCAGGGCTACTCAGCACCACAAAGCAGCAGCTGTGGGGAGACAGGCACAGTTGGACCTACATCCTGGTGCAAGTGGGCAGCTGCAAGCAGTGGGTCAAGGGCTGCAGGTCAGGAGTGACGGGCGCCAGCATGTCAGGGATGCTCAGCACCACAAAACAGTGAGAGGGACAGCTGCAGCTGGATCTGCATCCTGGTGAGTGAAGGGACAGGGGGAACTCTGATTTTCCATGATAAAAATATATAGGTATTTAGAATGTATTTTATTATTATAATTGAGGCACTAGTAGGCTTCAAAATTGCTTTAAAATTGTAAATATATCAATAAAACAATGTGTTCAACTGATACCTATGGATATAGTGGCATTTCATTTTATTTGTGTAAAAACACAGATTTGGGAGTTTTTAATCAGAGGATTTTGGATTTTTTATCAGACAATTTTGGATTTTTTTAACAGAGGAAACCAGGATCCCTGGTCATTATGCAGGGTAAATTTGCATCTTATAGACTAACTACATCAGAGATCTACAGCACACACTTTCATAAACAATGGACTTACTTCATCACTTAAGGTCAGACTCTCACAGTAACAGTGGACAAATCAAGTTTTCACTCTCCTGTGCTTATTTTATCACTGCAGGAGTTGTGTATGCTCCACTGGGGAGAGTGCAGGACTTGCAGTAGTGTTAGATCATCTGAACTGGTGATCAGAGCAGTAGGTAGAAGCTGCAAGAGAAAGCTGCCTGAAGTGAAGACAAAAACCTTTGAAGACACTTTAACTGGGTTTCAACAGAAGGGAGTTTCCCACCTAGTGCAGAGTTTTTTATGGTAACAAGACAATCATCAGCAGAGCAGTCAATCCCACCACTTGATCAACAAGCCTCCTGTATCCAATTACGTCAACCTCAGGAACTATCTTTTGTCTTCAGTGCTATTAAGGTAGGCTGATGGAGAGTGTATGATGTCCTAGACTAATAAAAGTACTTTAATCCTGGCTGGCTCCTGTGAGGAGATTGAATGCATAAGATCGTAAGCAATAATTAACAGCAGTTGCTGCTGTGAAGTTGTGGTTTGCTGTGAGGGAGGGAAGGGCAAATTTTCTCCATTGTTAAATTTAATTAGGTGTATTGTATGCTCCATTACTGAATCCCAAACTGTATCATAGAAAGTAATAGCAGGAAGTGTTTCTGTTTTCCATTTCCTAGCTAACAAGGATATGTGTATTCTCATATATCATGGATAAAGATACTATGGATTTATACTATCAACTGAGGCACCCTTCAGGGATTTCTCTCCATGGGGCCATGAAGAAGTGGCAGAGCTCTTCTGTCACTAATGCAGAACCCCCAAAACTTTTGCTTTCTGTACCACTGTTATAGGAATTACTAATGGATCTCTGCAGCCTCTACTTCAACCTCAGCATCCTTTCCACATGCAAGCTGACCTAAGGGGCACTGAAGTCGGTGGGAGTCTTTTCCTTTACTACTGCCTGCTTTAAATCAGGCCCAGATCACAGAAACTTGCTGCCATTGTACCCAGTAGAACAGGTTGCACTTTAACAATAGCTTCGTATTCCTTCAGTACAGCTAATGGTCATCAAGGTCAAGGTCAAGTATCCACCTAGAGCTAGTAACTCCTCCAGCCAGTATGGGCAAAATACTCCAGTCTCTCTAAATAATTGTAGTGTTGTTGTAGCCATGATGGTTTAGGGCAGAGGTTCCTAGACATTTTCTTATTGTGCACTCCCTTCCAGATTTACCACCTGCCCACGTTCCCTTACCAGCATACACTTTATATTTTAACCTCTTAAGTCCTAATTATTATTGTAGCCCAGGCAACTTGGGTATATACTCCCCTTCTCCAACTGAAGGGGATTGTTAGCTGGCAGGTGTGCTGTGGGGTGGGAACTGCAGACCACTCAGTTTCCCTCCATCCCTATAGAACCAGGGCAGGACAGTCAGGGGACATAACTATATACACATTTATTTACATTAACTTATCACAAGGAAAAGAAACATGGATATAAATGTACAGTATATATTTTTATAAGATATTTAAACATATAACGTAAACAATACCCTCTGGGTAAATGCCATAAAACCTTATACCAGTGCTCCAGATACAGGTAAGTCACAGGTAAGTATCTGATCTGAAACAGACAAACCCCAAAATAAACATAGATAGCCAACAGATAAACTCTAGATTAGTATGGATGAACAATAAATAAGCCACAAATACATACAAATAAACAACAGATGAAATAATAGCAACAGGGGCTCTTTTCCCTTCAACTCACAGCTCCCAGGCCTAGAAGGTGGCCCTTGTCCTCTGCACCAGGCTGCTCTCTCGCCTGCAGTGGGCTTCGGGCTGGTTGCTGTCTCCTGGAACATGGCTCCACTATGCAGGGCTTCTGGGGCCTCTGGCTCGGCCTGGTCTGCTGGCTCAGTAGCCTGATCACTGTCTGGCTCCCTGGACTCAACCTTTTGCTATGTGTGGGAGGCATGGGCTGCCTCGTGCAGCACCAGGCTCGGTCCACTCCCAGACCCTCCGTACAGCACCTCCTGCACCGAGCTCCCAGCCTTGTTCTGGGGGTTGAGGACCTGAGCTGCCCAAGTGCTCCAAACTCTACTCTATGCACTGTCCTGTGCACCATGTCTCTGGCTGCACTCCAGAAGCTGCAGACTCGAGCCGCCTCACACAGCTCCCAGGGTCTGGACGCTGTGTGCTGTGCTGCACACCAAGAGCTTAGCTGCTGGAGCCATCTGCTGTTTCCCATTGATGGAAGTCTTCAGGAGTGCTTCTGGGCTACTGCTTCACCCTGCTGAGCAGCTCTCCTCAGCTCTTCTAAGCCTCGCTCTTCTCTCTTCTTTGTCCCGGATGTGTTCCGTCATGCTGGGCACACAGCTCCTTTTATACTCTCCAGGGCTCCACCCCTGAAGTCTTCTGGACCTGCATGCTTAGGGCTATTGGCTGTACAGGAGGGACAGGATGGGAAGGAGAGGTGGGGGCATGGCACTCTATATTAAGGAGGAATACACATCCTCGTCAATTAGCAAGGAGTCAGGGGAGGGGCACTCTGAAGTGCTTTGGTTAGAGTACAAGGCAGTCAAGGGGACAGAGACTTAAAGGTGGGAGTCTACTACAGACCTCCCAACCAGGGAGAAGAGCTTGAACAGGAATTCTTGGGTCAGCTCACAGAGGTAGTGAAGGCTAAGGATGTGGTAGTCATGGGGGACCTGAACTTCCCAGACATCTGCTGGGAAGAGCAGTCAGACAGGTCTGACCGCTCACGTAGGTTCTTGGCCAGAATGCAGGACCTCCATCTAACCCAGGAGGTGCACAGCCCCACCAGGGGAGATGCCTTGTTGGACCTAGTGCTGGCCACGGGTGATGACCTGGTGAGGGGGCTGCGGGTGTTTGACCACCTGGGTGACAGCGATCATCGCCTGCTGGAATTCACCATCCAGTGCAAGGTGGCAAAGGCATGCAGTAAGGCAGCGGCCCTAGATTTTAGAAGGGCAGACTTCAATGGCTAAAGAGGATAGTTGGAGAAGCGCTGAGGTCCCAGAGGGGAGGGGAGCCAGGTGTCCAAGGAGAGTGGTCGCTCCTTAAGGAGATGATCCTCCAAGCCCAAAGGAAGGTAATCCCAACGAGGATCAAAGGGAGCAGGAGAGCACAAAAGCCTCCGTGGCTCACCAAAAGCATCCGGGAATGTCTGCTTGCTAAAAAGGAGGCTTACGCCCAATGGAAAGAAGGGGTCATCACCAGGGAGGACTATTCTGTAGTTGCTCGGGGATGTAAGGGGGTAGTTAGGAAGGCCAAGGCAGAGATGGAACTGGGAGTAGCTTCCCAGATTAAGGACAATAAGAAGTCATTTTTTAAATACATACAGGGTAAAAAGAAGTTCCCGGGTAATGTGGGGCCCTTGCAGGACAACATGGGAAACTTGATTGTCACACCAGATGTCAAAGCTAACATGTTTAACAATTTCTTTGTTTCCGTCTTCCTAAGTAGGGACCAGAACAGCCACCTCCCTGCTGGGCCCTCCTCGGGCCCCGGGGGAGGCACACCTGGACCACGGGTTAGCGAGGATTTAGTTAGGGAGCTTCTGGAGGGGTTGGACATATTCAAGTCAGCCGGCCCGGATGATCTCCACCCTAGAGTTCTAAAGGAACTGGCCGAGGTCATTGCAAGTCCCCTGGCACAACTTTATGAGCACTCGTGGTGCTCTGGTGAGGTACCAGAGGACTGGAAGAGGGCCAACGTGGTCCCCATCTTCAAAACAGGCAGGAAGGAGGACCCAGGAAACTATAGGCCGATTAGTCTTACCTCAATCCTAGGCAAGCTGTTTGAGAAAATTATGCTGGCACACATCCAGGAGGGGCCAGCAGGGGACTGCATGCTTAGGGGCAACCAGCACGGGTTCATCAGTGGCAGGTCCTGTCAGACCAACCTGATGGCCTTTTATGATCAGATCACCAGATCATTAGATGCAGGGGTAGCAGTGGATATAATCTTCCTGGACTTCCAGAAGGCTTTTGACACTCTCTCTCACCCTGTTCTCATTAAGAAACTGGGGGACTGTGGTGTAGACACCCACACAGTCAAATGGGTCGCCAACTGGCTGGAGGGCCGCACCCAGAGGGTGGTAGTGGATGGGTCCTTCTCAACCTGGAAGGACGTGGGCAGTGGGGTTCTGCAGGGCTCGGTCCTCAGGCCCGCACTGTTCAACATCTTCATCAGTGACTTGGACGAGGGGGTAAAAAGCACCCTGTTCAAATTTGCTGATGACACTAAGATGTGGGGGGACGTGGGCACACTGGAAGGATGCAACAGGCTACAATCAGACCTAGACAGGTTACAAGGGTGGGCAGATGAGAATAGGATGGGTTTCAACACAGACAAGTGCAAGGTGCTGCACCTTGGGAGGAAAAACTGGCACCATACCTACAGGTTAGGGAACACCCCTCTGGTCAGCACGGAGGCGGAAAAGGATCTTGGAGTCATCATTGAGTCCAAAATGAACATGGGCCGGCAGTCTGGGGAGGCAGTCTGGAAGGCCAACCGCACCTTGGCATGCATCCGCATATGCATCTCGAGAAGGTCCAAGGAGGTGATCCTCCCGCTCTATGCGGCACTGGTCAGGCTGAAGTTGGAGTACTGCATCCAGTTCTGGGCACCACTCTTCAAGAGGGATGTCGACAGCATGGAGAGGGTCCAGAGGAGGGCCACTCGCATGATCAGGGGGCAGCAGGGCAGGCCCATTGAGGAGAGGCTACGGGACCTGAACCTGTTCAGCCTCCAAAAGAGAAGGCTGAGGGGGGATCTTGTGGCCTGTTATAAACTAGTCAGGGGGGATCAGCAGGCATTGGGGGAGTCACTGTTCCTCCAAGCACTGCAAGGAGTGACCAGGAATAACCGTCACAAGCTGGCAGAGAGCAGGTTTAGGTTAGATATCAGGAGGCGCTACTTCAAGGTCAGGGCGGCTAGGGTCTGGAATCAACTTCCAAGAGAAGTGGTGCTGGCTCCTATCCTGGGGGTTTTTAAGAGGAGGTTAGATGAACATCTTGCTGGGGTCGTTTGACCCCAGTATTCTTTTCTACCATGGCAGGGGGTCGGACTAGATGATCTACTCAGGTCCCTTCCGACCTTAGAAACTATGAAACTATGAAACCTGAGTGTTGCAGTCTTCAGTCAGGTCTGGGGAGGGAGGGGGATTCCTCTCCCCCTCCCCTCAGGAAAGGGGCATGACTTCTCTTGCTGCCTCCTGATTGGCAGAAAGGCTCCACCAATCAAAACAGCAAGATTTCAAGCCTGGGACTGAACCGAAGCTCCGAAAGACAAGCTTGCTACACTATTATAATACAAATTAAATCCACCATTACACAATTTCTCCTGTGTACCTCCCAGAGATATTTTTCATACCCTGATCTAGGGAATGTGTGAGATGGAAGATTTGTTCTGTATTATATATATAATATCCAATTATATTTTACTAGACCACTTTTACAGTTGGTATTTAGCTTAGGGTGTATCTACTTCTTTCTCAGAGTTGAAGAAGGGCATTTTGTGCCTGAAAGATTGTTTGATATATGTACAATATAGTCATAGTTGGTCCAATAAAAGACACTGCCAATCAGCTGTTCTCTGTAGCAAGGAGAATACAAGGGAGTTATACAAAGAAGCCACCTTTGGCTCCGCAGCCTGAATGACCTGGTCACCTTCTACAGTTGGGTTGAGTAAAGGGAGACACTGGTCACATCTACATGAGATGATGACTGTGCAGTAGCTCATTACTACTGTGCAGTAGCATTGCGTGGCAGGAAGTGTGATGTGATGCTACTGCACAGTAGTAAGTGTCACCTAAAAGCTGTTCAGCAATACTACTGCACAGTAATTCCCATTACTGCACAGTCATCTAGTACTTGTTTATACAAGTACTAAATAACCGTGAAGTAATGATTGCGCAGTCAGCATCTCATGTAAACATGACCACTGAGGGGGGTGGCACCTCAATGCTACGTATCTCTCATACCTCTATTATGGTATAAAACTTGTCAAACCTAGTGCCAATTGGTGAGTTGTCTTGAAAGCATTAACACTTGACTGCACCTCCCTCCCCTCACCACACCTTTGCCTCTGGGAAGGCACAGAGAAGTTGTCAGTCATCTTGCAATACAATATCTTTATTCTTTCTGTGTCTCCATGAAAAGAAAATCAGCTTCCTCACTTCAAATATGCACCCCAATTTTGGAGGACCATTTTTGGGAAAAGAGTGTGTACTGTATGTGGGAAAACATGGAACTTAGTGTCTCAATGCAGACAGTATGGTTATTCAAAGCATAATTTCCATATGGGCCTCACTGAGATCCAGAGAGTTGCTGGGTGATGCCCACACCCCACCAAAGTTCCCAGAGAGAGACAATCAGCTATGTGTGCTTGGGGCATGCTGAATGGCCTTTTGCCACTAGCTGTAGCTACCTGGGACAGTCTTTTCCAGAGATATGTACAGAAGAAATAGCAGACCCCTCCTTATCATTTAGGGACACCTGCAGCCAACAATGTGGTGCAAGGGAAACATTAACTGAAGCAATAGAGTGCAATAGCCACAGAATATGAAACAGGCATATGTAAAGGGTTTCAGATATCTCTATGTTATGTTATGCTACTTTATTAGGGAATGTTACACTATCTTATTAGGGACAAGGAGCGGATTTGAAGAAGAAAGGGTTAAAATGGAACTTAAAGAGGCACAGAGTTAGGAAAAGGCTGGAAATCTGGGGTAGAGTGTTTGGGGGAAACACTGATGTCAGAGTATCAGACTAGGGAGCATGATGAGTATTTTGTGGGTGGGATGGATGTTAGGAACATCAGAGAACAAACTTGACCATTCTCCGTAATAATACTGTTGTGTTGCTGTGCTATTGGCTGCACAAAGAGCGGGGTCTTGGACCCCATGGCCAGTCCCACAGACTGAGCTCCAGGCACCATATGCCTATCACCCACATGTACATTTTGGGGGTTCTAATTGAGCAATTACTCCTACAGAGATATCATTTCACCCCGACTCTTCCTCACTCTCCTTCACCTCTTTGACAGATGTTGGAACTGCCTAAAGCCATGTGCTATGCAAACTGGTTCTGGTCTTTCTCTGTCCTGGTCAAGTCACTTTCACCACAGATATTCTGGCTTCAGAGTTCTTCCAGAAGCTTATTGCTGAGACTAGGGGCATCAGACAGTGCAGTTCAGGCAAACTTCACACAGTATTGGAATAAGGACCATGCTTGAATTTCATCAGATCATGGACTTCCTAAATTTCTAGGTGTGGTGGATGGAACATAGGTTAACTCACTGGAAAAAAAAGAGACTAACCCCCATGATTGTGTCAGTCAGCGCAGAACCTATACGATGGACATGATGGTAGTCTACAGTGCCCACTTGAAAGTCATCTATATAGTTACTGTGTACCTGGGTTTAGCTACAGCTTCTGCTTGTGAGCCCAGTCTGGTACCTGAATTCTTTTCTGCTATATGGACTGGAGTTCCATCATTGGTGGCTCTTGCTAAGCATGTTTTCTCATTGTGTCTCCTCTCACCTCCGTTGATGAGCTTTTCCTAATCCAGTGCCCCTGCAATTGTCTAATTCTCTTTGGCTGTCCCCCTTAGCCAGTGTTCCTCAGAATCTGCCTCTGTGTTTCTATAAGACTCATTATTGGTCCCACTGATTTTGGTATCTGTCTGTGAGTAATCCATCCAACTCTGAATACTAAGTCCTTTAGTGAACCCAGAAAATGATGCAGAGCAGCACTGCAACCATGGATGCAAGCTTATTGGATCAACAGCAGAAACAGGCATTGTGAAAGTATATGGTGGGGCCTCAGTCCAGCTGGTGACACATTGCCAAATGGCAGCAAAAATGGTGAATTGGATTTTCTTGGCATGCTGCATTTTGCAAAATATAAACATGCAACATGGAGTTTATACGCCTGAATGGATAGACAATGAGGAATAAGGGTGATGGATGCAGAGGGAGAAGAGGATGAAGTAGAGTTAGCTGCTGAAGGAAAACATGTTAAGGAGTGCACCTGCTGGGCCTCGATTACGCGGTCCCTTGCCACCCTGCCCAGGAGCCAGGTGGTAACCTTCCGCTCAGTCTCTTAAGGGAGGAGTCCTCAGTCTTCCACTTCAGGCGTACTCCCCCTCCATACCCCGCCTGCCACAACTTCAATGAAATTTCAGTGGTGGAGGGGATGGCCACTTGACGCTGGCTACCTCCCCAAGGTTGAAGCGTGATGTTCTTCGCGAGGCTCCACCTCCCCTGCACCTCGCCCTAGACCCCGCCTCAGCAGCGTGCTATAGGTGTTGCTGCCGGCTGGCCCTCCGCTCGATGAGGGACCCTACTGGGTACCAGCTAGGCTCACGCAGGGGCCCCGGAAGTCCTGGTTCCTTCTCGGCCAATCTAATCTGTGGGATCCTAGCTTCCCCTTAACTCAATAGCCCAGAACACTAATACAGAGATCCTGGCCAACACAAACAAGCCATACTAGTAGTGAAAGGAAAAAAACTTGTTAATTTAATCACAAGGCTAAAGGGACCACCTTCCCCACAAAATAAGCTATGTTCCCTATCAAGGGATTATTTGGCTCACGAATTTTGGTTGAGGTCCTATATCCCCACCGTCATGTCTCAGTCCCTCTCTCCTTCAAGGATTCCTTCTTAACTTCAATGTCCGTTGTCCTCTGGGCAAATGAAGCCTTCAACTTCGGCTCTCCTCGTGCCCCAAAGTTATATGCAGGCGAGACACCTGGGTCTTGTCAAGCCCGACGACAGCGTCTTCCCCTGGGCAGGATTCAGATTCTCCCCGTGAGGCTGCAGCACCGTTCTCCAGGTCCTCCACCTTCCTGGTGGACTCTGGAGATCTTCTCCCCACGCTTTCTTGCCTCCTCTCCTCCCCTCCTGCCTACTCGCTCTCCCTTCTTATTCTCTCCCGCTGGTTCTCCTCCCCCTCTTCCCCAGCTGTTGCCCCTTTAAGTAAACCGCGGCTAACGAGCCGCGCGGGGCCCGGCGCCGCTTTTCGCTCTACTGTGATCCCCGCTGTGCTTCCTGCCGCCGGTAAGTTGTTTTTGTTTAGTTTCTCTTCTCCTTTCGTTGCCCTGTGGTGTGCTGCCCCCCAGGGCCTCCCTTGGACCCTTCGGGGTTCATACCCTCGCCGTGCCCCGGGACAAGGAGGATTCACGGGTACTTCACACCAAGGTGTTTTCTGCTCCCAGTGGGAGCTCCCCAACAGCCCTCAATAGATGTCAGTGGAAGAGTACCATGGGACAGACACAACAGCAATGTGTTCCCTACAAAAGAAACCGGAGTACAAGATAAGCACAGAAAGATGCAAGGTGGAATAAAAGGTTATACCTTTGTATTTTTGGAATATGGGCATGAAAAGACATCCAAATATATGCCCTTTTCATGCTTCGTGGTCCTACCCACTTATTTCCTTCACAATGTGTCAAGCAGAAGATGCCCGATGGAGATGGGCACAGAGATCACCAACCACATGGAAATCACTAATGTGATTATCAAATACCAAGGGAGGCCTGCAACCAAAGTCTTTGTTCAGCAAGTCCGGATTGCTGAGCTATGAGTGTGTTTCAATGTTCCTCCTCCACAAGCACATGACCATCGCACCTGTCTGGAATTAGAGGCTCTTAGTTTTCTTGGAGCTGCACAGTGATTGACTATTCCTGTGCCTTTTTCCTATTACAGGCTGACTGTAGTAGAAGTCAGCATTTACTTAGTAGAACTGAATATGAACAATCAGTTTTATCGGAAAATCCTGCAAGTTCTGTCCTAGCTCTTCTGCCATGAAACACAACTCTCTCCTTCCAAGTTATAAAGAGCCATGGAGGAGACTAACCATTTGAATAGCTCTATGGTAAGGATCAGCAACCTATAGGACCATTTTAGGCAGCCTGTGGAGCCAAGGAGATTCTGCAGCATATTGGCAGAGGACGGCTTTCTTGGGCAGTCAGGAGAAGCAGTGGTGGCACTGTGGAGAAGGAGTGGTGATGGCAGCTCCAGCTCCAGCTCCAGCTCTAGTTCCAGCGGCAGTGGCATGGGGTGGGTTGAAAGTAACCCACGCTTGGAGCTAAGCTTTCCCTATGTATCATTCTCAAGGACACAGCATAAGGCACTCTTTGGTAGGGTTTGAATTACAGTTCAATTCTTGGGGGGGTGGTCTGTGGTGGTGGCAGCTGGAAGGCAACCTGGGCTGCTTAGAAAGGCATGGGCGGGATGGGGGCTGACCGACCTGCGGGGATGGGGGTGGGAGTGTTCTCATCTCTTATGGGAGCTCTCATCACTTATGGGGGGGCTCAACTCCCCCAGGCTCCCCATAATTCCTGCTCCTTGGGCATGGTTATATGGCTACCCTTCTGACCACATATTCATCACAGATAAAACAAGCTCCACCCACCCACTGCTTCTCAGGACAAGCAATTAGATAAAAGCAATCAGGTACAGGACAAAAACTTTTATGACCTTATTTCTTAATCATCATTTTCACTATATTTTAAGACTGAATCTTAGGTGGTTGGGAATGAGAGGAGAGTCATATTTCAAAACAAACTAATGCTGAATGACCCCCCGCCAGAGAGGACTAAGTATATAATGCTGCTGATATAGTCCCAGAATCTCAGAAGAATACCATTCTAAGCGAGAATGACAAGAGTGCAATATATCAAATGAAAGGTGACATACTTATATAAACTCTTTAAGAAGCTAGTGGAAAAAATTGATCCAAAATTCACATTTACACCTGGTCATTTTACAATGTCTCTTGGGCCTGTGCCAGAAAAATGCTTGGGGCAAAATTTGTGATGGGAAAGAAACAATCTATTCTAACACATACTGATCACTCTCACTTTATACCTCATTCTTTCTGTGTTGCAAAACCTCTCTCCTCTCATTTTCTTCCATTGTATATTAATTGAAAACATATAGTATCTTTCTTTCCTAAATATAATGTTGACAGCAAGTGACAAAAGCTGTCTTTCATTCACATGCATATAGGATCATCTCATTTCAGGCTTTCAGTTCTCTGACCAATACAATGGGAGCGGGGGGGGGGAAGAAGGGTGCTTGGTCAGTAGCCCACACCTACTTTGGCACAAGACAAAAGCTAAGATAATAGAACAATAGTTTAATACTATCAACTGTATAGTCTTTGCATGTCCATATGAGAAATAATAAATACTGTTAAGGTTTTAGATTAAACTGAAACTACTACTGAAGCTGGATATGAATTTAATGCAATTTTATAAATACTTTAAAGGGAACTACTCAAATTACATAAAAAATCTGAGATGACCTTTATTGTGTAATGGTTTTTCACAAAATGGACTTCAGAAAATAAAAAAGCCATCCATGCTACAGTCAGTATAATTAATTAGTTCAATTTATTCACAGCTTACTTCAGCCTTCCTCAGCAAAATACTACATTATGCAACTATCTATGTGCCCTTTTTATAGATGCTGGTTTTTTTTCCTTCTGTAACTAGTTCCTTCCCTGCTAGCTGTTACTTTTTAGATCACTGCTATCGGAAATAAAAGTCAACCTGAATAAATTCAAGGTTTAAGTTTAGGCAGCCTGTCACCTACATTAATGTGTTCTAAATTACCTGTAATACTCAGGAAAAAGACATCCAGTAGTCTCTGATATCACTGGATACTGAGCTTCAACACCTGGATATTAACTATTTGTAACCCTAAGGGCATATATGCACCAGAACCAATAATCATAAGGAGCAGGGATTTACATCTGCACATCATCTGCCTTGTGGTGACTGCCCATATTCATGCTCTTAGGCTGTGGAAGGTAAAAGCTAAACCACTGTAGATTGTACAATGGTGAAAAAATGAGGGGTAAGAATGTGCACATGGATCGTTACTATGGTATAGCCAAGACATGGTAAATCATGGCCCCTTTCATTTTGCAGAAACTGGTTCATGTACACATCTCCAAACTCATATTGGGAAACTGGTATCAGGAGATGCAGTTCAGTCTCTTTCCAGCACCTCAGTAGAGAACTCCACTTAATGTTCTATGGCAGTCAAAAAAAGAAGAATGTATCAAGAATAGGATAAAAATATCCTGAAATCAAAATTCCATTATGTAAATCACTCACATGCCTTCAGCTGGGATATTGATGTTAGCACCCAGTAACCTTCAGGCCCCTTTTACACTAGCCTTACAATGTAAATGTGGCATAAAGGAAGGATTTTGTTTAACAAAATGTCGATGTCTATACTATTTTCTGGTCACCACATCTCAAATCCAGGAAAGATCTCCATGTGAAGAGAGCCTAAAGAGACCAGGACATCTAGTTTAGCATGAAGATGCCTTCATAGATTTCATAGACGTTAGGGCTGGAAGGGACCTCGGAAGATCTTCAAGTTCAGCCTCCTGCCCCAGGGGCAGGAAGTCAGCAGGGGTCATAGGATCCCAGCAAGATAAAAGTCCAAATTTCTCTTGAAGGTGTTCAAAGTAGGTGCTTGAACTACTTCTGGCAACCGTCTATTCCAAACCTTGGGGGCTTGGACAGCCTGAAATGGTCATGGAGGCGTTTGAGACCATTCAATCTTGTCATCCCTTGGGGCGCTCTGGTGAACAGACATTCCCTCAGATCCTGGTTCACCCCTGATAAACTTATAGGCACCCACCAGATCACCCCTCAGCCTGCACTTTTCCAGGCTGAAGAGTCACATAGCTCTCAGCCTCTCATCATAACGTCTGTTTTCCTGACCTCTGATCATTCATGTGGCTCTTCTCTGGACTCTCTCAAGCTTCTCCACATCCTTTTTTAATTGTGTCACCCAAAACTGTACGCAGTACTCCAGCTGCGGCCTCACCAAGGCCGAGTACAAGGGGAGAATGATGTCCTGGGATGTGCTTGAGAAGCATCTATGGTTGCAAGCCAGCATTTTGCTCGCTTTACTAGCTGCAGCATCACACTGATGGCTCATGTCCATCTTGTGGTCAATCATGACTCCCAAGTCCCTCCCTTTAACAGGACTTAATAGGACCATGGTAGAGATGCAAAAATGAAGAATGATATAGAAGAAGTAATCATGGATTTTTATTTACTTGTTTTCATCATGCCAGGAGAAGGGGGACATACAATGACAAAAGAGAGGTAAGACTTTTTTATACAAGGCACAAGTTGTGGAAATCATTGGTGTAGTTATTGATATACAGGGAACAAAGTAGTCACAGTCCAGGCTAAGTTAAAGTGTTTGCTTTAGTTTAACCTAATAATATTAAGGTATTAGACTACTTGAGAGTGAAGTGGGCAGTTATCACTCATGCAGCTAAGAGAATTTAAGAGAGGAAGAAGGAAGTTGTAATGAACCATAAAACCAATGTCTATGAATTTATGAATCTGCATGGCTTCATCATCTCATTTTTTGTTTGGCTTGTGTGCAGCAGGTAGGAAGGGAATGTTTGAGATTGGTGCCCCTGGGAATGCCAGGACAGCAATACAGACATTCCCTAAGACGCTATTCAGTGAATGGAGAGAGTCAGACATGTAGTAAGAATGGATTTACAAAGCTAGTATGGTGATAAGGAGACTTTTAGGTTTACCAATAGAAAATGCTGATGAAAGGGATTATCTGAAATCCTACCTCTCCTGGATTTGGTACCTACTTGCAGGTCAAAGTTAGACACATGAGCAAGACTAGGATTCATGATCTAAAACCTCCTCCTGCACTTGGGTACCTGAGGCTGTTGCACTACAAACCCCACAATTGACTGGAGACCAAAGGTTTGAGAGTGGGCATAGAGGAACTCAGAACAGCCTCACTGATGTATTTCTGAATTTGGAGGCTGTCAGCAGATGTGGATGAGATGGACAAGTGTGTCCCTGTCTTTATCAGGACCTTCTGCCACCACAGTATAGACAAGCCTAGAGCGGTCTTTCTGAAGACACAAAACTGGCTCACTCTTTGCTTTAAGATGTGGCCATTGGTTGTGCTAATGCCTAACTTTTAAATAATAGCCTTGTGGGCACAACACTCATTCAGGAAATGGGAATTCTAGGTTCAGTATCATTCTCTCATTAGCAACCTACATCAACCCTACATCTCAACCCTGCATGAATATTAGCAAAATCTTAGGGTGCTGGCAGATGTGGAGCTTACCACAAAGTGCCATGAGTTACAGTGAAACCCACAACCCAACAGATGTTTGCTGTTTGGTCAGGAGGGAGGGGAGGGGGGAGACCAGGTGTGATCAAGCTCCACCATGGAGTCAGTCCAGGGGACAGAGGCTGTGTGTTTCTAGCTTCTCCCTCCCCCTGCTCTAGTGCTGTCTTCAGGATGGGATGGGGGGAAGAGAGTAGAGGGAGATCCATCTGGGGTTTGACCAGTCTGCATTGAAAGATGGAGTGGGTGCATTGGAGCCCCCCCCCTCCTCCCCAGGATGTGGGGCTCCAATTCACCCACCTGGCCCTCCAGTGTAGGCTGGGCAAAGCCCAGATGGAGCTCCTTCTCCTTCCTTCCCCACTCCCTTTCTGAAGACAGCACTGGGGGTGGGGCTGAACTGAGGCAGCCCAGCCCTGTTCCCAGGCAGGGACAAACAGAAGTTAATGAAGGCCCTCCACTTTGGTGCACCTTTATCTGAACCTTCATTAAATGAGAGTTAATTTGTTCTGTGATTGGGCACTTTTAAAGTGCTCTTCAGCTGTGCACTTCTGTCACAGCACAACTATACAGCACTTTCAAGCGGCTGATTGCACAACAAACATAACTTCTGTCTGCGCCCTTAGGTACTACAGACTCCAACACCTGCATCTTTGGGTAGAATTGGAGAACTCATTTAGATTTAAGTGACTCAGGATGTTTTTACATGTGCTCCGGGGGGCGGGGGAGAAGGGGTGCTTTAATTACAGCATCCCTGATCTTAAAAATGGTGGCTGGGGTGCTTTAACTAAAGCTCATCAAACAAGCTTTAGTTAAAGCACCCCCGTCACCATTTTGAAGTAGCCATGCTGATACATGAGATATGGAGGCTAGTGGAGCATGAAGCAAACTCAATTAATTGAGTTTGCTCTAAGGCACTATAATTACAGCATGTCAGAGCAGCCTCCATGCATGCATACAGACATCCTAAGTTCTTGTTTTGATCGGGCACTAAGGTAATCTCTTCTTTTTTAGGAAGTTTTTTGTGGTATTACTAATCTCCAAAGATTTAATAGAATATGCTTCTCTTGCTGGTTAATACAATAAGTTTCTGTACTGTTTAAAATCTCACTTTATCCCTAGACCCTGATATGAGTATTAGGTTTTTTTGGACAGAATTAAAAGAAGAGCTTCAGAATCTTACACATTATTAGTAATTATGTGTATCATCATAGTGTTAGGGGCCCTAGGCATAGGATAGGAATCCATTATGTTGGGTACTGTGTGAATTAAAATAAAACAAAAAAAATGAAACTCTCTTATATAGCTCTTACCACTTACAAAGCCCCAAAGTTTTATGAATACTGAATCCAGTTCAGGTAATGTAAGAGTGATGTTGTTGCTATGGTGGTCCAGAAATTATAAGAGACACAAGGATTCCTTAGGGTGATCTGTTTTACTGGATCAGCTATGAGATTGGGATAAAGTTAATGAGCTTTTACATGCAAGACATTCTTTCTCAGGTCTCAGTTCAGTGATTCTCAACTAAGTGCCAGGGTACCATGAGGTGCTGTAAGATCTTTTGAAGGTTGCTTCAGGTGTGAGAAGATAAGCCAGTTGTGAGGATATAAGCAGATAAACTCAGACTCAGATAAGCTCAGACTGAGACTTCTGTCTGCCTGGCCATTACTTGTCCAACGCTGCCTGGTCTCTCTGTAGGGAGGCAAGCACTGTAATAAATAAGTTAGTTTCTTCATTGAGGTACCCCTCAATTCATAAAAGTTATAGAGGGGTGCCTCAAGTCTAATGAGAAGTGCTTTGAGCGTAAAAAAGTTGAGAATCATTGATATGTTGCCCAGATCCCATGGCACATGGGGTTTGCTGCCTGCCTGGAGCTCAGATTTGGGACATCATAGCAATGATCCTGGACCTGATCTGGTCCTCTGATCACTACCCCTTGGTCCTCATCCATGGGGGCACTAATGATATGGCCAGGAGTAGTCCGGACTGTGTCATGAGAGACTACAAGGCTCTGGGGTCCAAGCTTAGGGAGACAGAAGCACAGGTGGTTTTCCCATCTGTTCTTCTGGCAAGTAGATATGGACGATGCCATGAGGACTGCATTGGAGAGGTCAACCAGCGACTTTGGAGCTGGTATTACTGGGCTGGTTTCAGATTCTTCAACCACAACCTGCGCTTCCACACAGGAGACATGCTAGGGCAGGATGGGCTACATCTCTCCCCGACAGGTAAGTGTGTTTTCTCTTCCAGGTTGGCTGATCTTATATGGCAAGCTTTAAACTAGGTTCATTGGGAGATGGGGATGCAGAAGTATGAGAGGACACTTGATGACGTGAGCAGGCCAGGTGACGTGAGCAGAAACAACTCACCCAAATAAGCGCAAGGTACCTGGGCAAGCTTAGGAACAAGAGGGCAGCATAGACACCCATAGGAGGTCTCAATTGCCTCTACACAAATGCTAGAAGTATGGGGAATAAGCAGGAGGACCTTGCCCCCCTGCTAGCTAACAAAAACCCAGACCTGGTTGAGCTTACAGAAACCTGGTGGGATTCTGCCCATGACTGGACAGTAAACATTGAGGGCTATAAGTTGTATAGATGAGATAGAGTAGGGAGAAAGAGGCGGGGTGTAGCACTCTATGTTAATGAGCAGTACACATCCTCAATGATCAGGATGGGTTCAGAAGAGGGGCAAACTGAGGCACTCTGGATTAGAATGCAAGGGAGTCATGGGGAAAGGGACTTGATAGTGGGTGTCTACTACAGACCACCTCACCAGGGGGATGAGCTGGACCTGGAATTTTCAGGTCAGGTCATGGAGGCTGTAAGAACAAGGAATGTGATTGTCATGGGTGACCTAAACTACCCAGACATCTGCTGGGAGGATCAGTCAACTAGATATGAATGCTCATGTAGGTTTTTAGGCTGCATATAGGACCTCCACCTAACCCAGGAGGTACATAATCCCACCAGAGGAAATGCCTTGCTGGACTTGGTTCTTGCCATGGGCAATGACCCGGTGAGGGATCTGCGGGTGCTTGACTACCTAGGTGTTAGTGACCATCATCTGCTGGAATTTACTATCTGGTTCAGGGTGGTGAGAGCAAGCAGTAAGGCAAAAGTCCTTGAATTCAGGAGGGCCGACTTCAATGAGCTAAGGAGATTAGTAAGGGAGACACTGGGGACTTGGAGCCTTAATGAGATGGGAGTCCAGGATGGGTGGTTGTTCCTCAAAGAGATGATCCTCCAAGCTCAGAGGGAATCAGTCCCAACGTGAACCCAAGGGGAGGGCAAGAGTGCTAAAAATCCCCCTTGGCATCCAGGAGGGCCTGAGGGTATCTAGGAGGGCCTGAGGGCAAAACAGGTGGCATAAAATTAGTGGAAGCAAGGGGCAATCACCAAGAAGGATTACACCTCCATTGCTTGTAATTGCAGGGAGGTGATAAGGAAGGCCAAGGCAGAGATGGAACTAGGGCTAGTGACCAGAAAGGATCATAGAAAGTCCTTTTTCAAATACATAGGGAGTAAGAAGAAGGCACCAGGTAACACGGGGCCCCTCCAGGACAGGTTTGGCAATCTGGTGATTGCAGCAAAGGAAAAAGCCGATCTCTTCAACAAGTTCTTTGCCTCCATATTTCTGAGCAGAGACCGGGACAACTCCCCCACTAAGACTATGGACAGGCTCAGGGGATATGATACCATGCCTAGGGTTAGGGACAATCTAGTTAGGGAACTCTTAGAGGGGCTGGACATGTATAAATCAGTAGGTTGGATGCTTTTCATCGGAGGATACTGAGGGAATTGGTGGAGGTCATACCAGGGCCCCTTGCATGGCTATATGAGCACTCGTGGTGCTCTGGCCAGGTCCCACAGGACTGGAAAAGGGCCAATGTTGTCCCCATTTACAAGAAGGGGAGAAAGGAGGACCTGTGTGATTTTAGGCCCCATCCTTGGGAAGACCTTTGAAAAAATCATCAAGGAACATATCTGCGGGAGCCAAGCATAGGAGGTAATGCTCAGGGGTAACCAACACAGGTTAATTATGGCTATATTGTGCCTGACTAACCTTTTTTCCTTTTATGACCAGGTCATAACGTCCTTGGATGCAGGTGTTGAGGTGGTTGTCATCTACCTGGACTTCAAGAAGGCCTTTGACACTGTTTCTCACCCCATTCTCATAAAAAAAACTAAGTGACTATGGCGTTGATGCCTAACTAGTCAGATGGGTGGCAAATTGCCTCAATGGTCACACCCAGAGAGTGGTAGCGGATGGGTCATTTTTGACCTGGAGGGCTTGGTCCTTGGGCCTGTGCTATTCAACATCTTTATCAGTAACTTGGAGGTGGGCATGGAAAGCATGCTGTCTAAATTCTCTGATAACACAAAGATGTGGGGAGAAGTGGGCACACTGGAGGGGAGGGACAGAAACCAGCTAGATCTAGACAGGTTACAGAGGTGGGCGGATGAGAATAGGATGGAATTCAACACAGACAAGTGCAAGGTGCTGCATCTAGGGAGAAAGAACCTGCAACACACCTATAGGCTGGGGAACACCCTTTTTTATGCTGCATGTGTCCAGGGTCTGGAACAAACTCCCCCTAGAGGTGGTGCAAGCACCTACTCTGGACTCCTTCAAAAAGCAGCTAGATTTATTTCTTGCTGGGGTCACTTGTTCCCAGCTGACTTCCCACCAATGGTGGGGGGCTGGACCTGATGATTTAACAAGGTCCCTTCCAGTCCCTAATGTCTAGGTAATCTATGTAAAACATACCTATAAGCTGGGAAACACCTTTCTCAACAACATAGTGACTGAAAGGGATCTTGGAGTCATTGTTGAATCCAGGATGGACATAGGCCGGCAATGCGAGGAAGCAGTCAGTAAGGCTAACTGCACCTTGCCGTGCATCTACAGATACATCACAAGCAGGTGATCCTTCCCCTCTATGCAGCGCTGGTCAGTCCACAGTTGGAGTACTGCATCCAGTTCTAGGCACCGCACTTCAAGAGGGATGTGGCTAACTTTGAGAGGGTCACTCCAGAGGAGGGCCACTTGCATGGTCAGGGGACAGCAGGCCAGGCCCTACGAAGATAGACTAAAGGGCCTGAACCTATTCAGCCTCCACAAAAGAAGACTGAGAGGGAATCTGGTGGCCGTCTATAAACTCACCAGGAGGGACCAGCGGAAAATAGGTGAGGCTCTGTTCCCTCGGGCACCACCTGGGATAACAAGAAAGAACGGCCACAAATTGATTGAGAGCAGGCTCAGGCTTGATATCAGGAGGCATTACTTTATGGATAGGGCTGTCAGGCTCCCAAGGGAGGTGTCAGGCTCCCAAGGGAATGGGTTCCCGAGGGAGGTGGTGCTCTCCCCTACCTTGGGGGGTCTTCAAAAGGAGGTTGGGTAGTTATCTGGCTGGGGTATTATGATCCCAGCACTCATTCCTGCCCAGAGCAGGGGGCCGGACTTGATGATCTTTTCGGGTCCCTTCCGACCCTAGAACTAGGAAACTATGAAAGTATAATACAGTTCTTGGAACTGCTTTTCCAAATAGCAGCTGTGGGAAACTACTGAGAATAGCATAAAACATTTTTCCTCTCAAAATAAATCTAAGATCAGCTCTGCACATGCAATATCTCTTGTGTCATACAGGTTAACTCAGGTTATCAACATGCAGTATTTCCTTAAGTGCCTTCTAGACCAGATGAACCTCCAACAAAGTTTTGATTTTTCCACAACAATATGAATATAGCTGAATACAATTTAAATAAATAACTGGTACAGAAGACCATTTGACTAGTACATGACTTGCTTTGTTTCCCTTTTTGTTTGTTCTGTTTTGTTTGTTTTGTTTTTGACAAGAGAAATGGCTCTAGTAAAACTTCTTATCATTAAAACAAGCTGGAAACTGCCTAAATGTCACTGAAATGTGTGTCTTCTCCATACGGAAGAAACCATTTAACAGCTTCTGCATACAAATTAAATAAAACCAAGTTTATTTGTTTCTGAGCAGTTGTCCACTGCTAATTAGCTCCAGGATAAGAGAAAGCTACACTGCCCTGTTTTAACATTTCTGAAATCCAGGGGCACCGGGTGAGATTCAGAAACAAGTTTAATTACCAGAAGTCTCTGCACTGTATTTTGATGATACTGACCTAATAAGGTGGACTGCATAGGTGGCTGAAGGCTGGGGCTAATGGGGATTAGCCCTCATGAACACTGCTGCTGCCTCAGAAGTGTTGCAGTGCCATGTGCCTGCTGCTGCCAGGCTGCACCTTGTGCCCTTCCCATCTGGCACATGGCATCGTGTGGCTCTCAAGGCAAAGGCAGCAGGACACTGAGCCCCAGTGCACAGAAGCAGCCTGCCCTCACCCTGTGCACAGATCAGGGGGGCGTATGCCCTCCAGGCCTTCGCTGAGGTGTGCTCAGTGGCAGGAGCTGCCCCATGCCCCTGGATGAGCCACCTAGGCTCCAAGCATCCCACCACCTACCCTGGGGTGCCAGTCACCCCAGCCCGTGTCCCTGTCTCTGCCCCACTCCGCCATTCACTTACCTGCTGGAGAGGGTGGTGTGCAGTAATGCATGTGCTAAGCACTCCCAAATAATATTTTCTTTCTCTGCCTATGGTGAACAGTAACCCTTCAGCATAAAATTAGCCAAATATGTGAAAAGCATGGATTTTTCTTTAATCAACACTAGTTAGAGACACTGGGGACATGGCTACACAAGATACATTACTGTGCATTAGCCTAGATAGGCATCTGGCTGGGATCATCTAAACCCAGCACTCTTTCCTGCCTATGCAGGGAGTCAGACTTGATCTACTGAGGGCCTTTCCGACCCTAACAGCTATGAATCTATGAATTTACTGCACAATACAGGTGCATGTCTACACATGTATGTCCTTACTGTGCAGTAAAATTGGTTAATTATGACTAAATGTGATACCTGCAAATGGAGGTATCACATTTAGGCATGATTAGGTAAAGCACATTAATGCACTTGTAGACTCGGCACTAACTTTAGTGTTGGTTCTGTCTAGTGACTAGAGGGCCATCCCGAGGTCAGCTCCAGGGCTCCTCACTGGCCGCCTCTCCTGCTCCAGGGCTCAGCTGCTCTGTGGCAGCCTCTAGCTGCACTCTATAAAAGCCTCCAGCCATTTTGTGCCCTGGGGCGCACACACCAGGACCTTGGAGCACTGCAGGCCCCATGTGCCCCTTGGACAGGACCTAGGCAGCCTCTGCCAGTCCTGTCCCCTAGCCAGAGCTCCTGCTTGGTCATAGCTGAGTGTTGCAAAGGGCTGCAGCCTTCTACTCTTGCTGCCCAGCCCTGATATGTCCCCAGGGCTGCTGCCTGGCTGCCTCTGGCATCAGGACCAGCACTTACTCCCTGCTGCTGCTCACCCCCAGCACTGTTACCTGTGTTTGCAGGCACTGTAGCACATTTGCCTCTGCCATGCAGCTCCCAGTCCCTGGCTGTGCCTTTCTGTGAGCACTGCTGGCCAGTTTGCAGGGCCAGCCACACAGGGACAGCTGTGCGGGGGCCCAGAGAGCCAGCATGGGATGCATCAGCACCATGTCCTCCACATCCTACCCATCCAGGAGCAGCCCTGCCCACATAGGCATGCCTGAACCTTCCACCTGGAGGAGTCAGGAGGAGGTTAGCAACTTGAACACCCATATTTATAAGGCCCTGTTGAGCAGGATGCATGAGCAAGTGAGAGCATTCCCAGATGGTGTGGCAGTGCTGCATAAAGATCAAGGGCTTGCAGGAACAGTGGGTGCCCATAACCAAAAACAATCTTTGTTCCGGTTGTGCCTGCAAGATCATGCCCTTGTGCAGACTAAAATATGCCCAACCCACTATGCCCTACTGCTGCTGCTGGCCACAATGCCCCTGGTGTACCTGGCATGGGACCCTGAGCTTTGACGGTGTGGCGAGCAAGCCTATGCTGTCCTGGAACCTCTGCCATCACCTGGAGGGCTATCTCTGGCTGGGCTACACATCCCTGCACCCCACTGCTGAGGAGGACACCACCGCTGGCATCAACATGTTCCTCGGCATGTGAGTGGTCTGTGCTTGTCTAGCTGTGCAATGATGGCAGTGGGCTCTTTGGGTGGCGGGATGCAGCATGCAGGTGCCTGGACAGGCTCCACCCTGGGAAGAAGCTGGTGCTACTGGCAGCTGGCAGTGATATGGTTGGCCATGCCTCACAGCAGGGGCTGAAGTCTCAGAGCTGTCAGGGCAGGTGCTGGCCCAGGCTCTTTTAATTCCTGGTGGAGATTGGGAGTTGGCTTACTCAGCATGCTGAGCATACTGAGCTTGGCACCACTGTTAAAGTCAGCATGTATCTGTCTGGAGCCAGCCAATAGGGAAATGCTGAGCAAAAGCAACTAGCTGAAATCTTGCCATTTGGACTGCAGGTAGACATATCCATCCACTCCAGATCTACAGCCCCAAAACTTCTCCTGAAGGTAGGTGCTTTTGCCTCTCCTTTCAAAGAAATGAACAAGGTTCACTTTTTACTTTCAGTGCTGCTAGTGGTCCCTTTTATTCACTTGTAAGTGGTGACAGCATCTGGCCAGAGCTGGGCCATGGGCACAAGATGGTTCAAACACACATTTCCCATCTCCCAGGAGAATGTCCTAACTACCAGGTTATTGGCAAGTCTGGTTAGGGATACTGTACTTCCCTCCTGTTTAAACTGTGCCCTGTACAACAAACCATATGAGATTCAATAGGCCAGAGATGGACAAGGAGAAAGAACACTGAAAAATGCAAGGTTCTCCACCTTGGGAAGAAAACCCTGCAGCATCCTTATAGGCTCAGCAATGCTACACTGGCTACCACTATGGAAGAAAGAGACTTGGGGGTCATCATTGACCACAAGATGAACATGAGTCTGTAATGCGATGCTGCGGCTAGTAAAGCGACCAAAATACTGCCTTGCATCCATAGATGCTTCTTGAGCAAATCCCGGGACGTCATTCTCCCCTTGCACTCGGCCTTGGTGAGGCCGCAGCTGGAGTATGCATCCAGTTTTGGGCTCCACAATTCAAAAAGGATGTGGAGAAGCTTGAGAGAGTCCAGAGAAGAGCCCCGCACATGATCAGAGGTCAGGAAAACAGACCTTACAACCACAGGCTGAGAGCCATGAGGCCCTTTAGCCTGGAAAAGCGTAGGCTCAGGGGTGATCTGATGGCCACCTATAAGTTTATCAGGGGTGACGAGTTGAACAGTCATAAACTACTGCAAGACCATTTCAGGCTGGACATAAGGAAGAATTGCTTTACTGTCCAAGCCCCCAAGGTCTGGAACAGCCTGTCATCAGAGGTGGTTCAAGCACCTACATTGAACACCTTCAAGAGCAAATTGGATGCTTATCTTGCTGGGATCCTATGACCCCAACTGACTTTCCTGCCCTTTGGGCAGGGGGCTGGACTTAATGATCTTCCGAGGTCCCTTCCAGGCCTAATGTCTATGAAATCTATGAAATACAGATCAAATATACCCCTGTAATTTAATGACAGAAGGCAAGGCACTATGGACTCTTAGAACATTTATACACAGGCTCCAGGGGTGGGAGGGTGCTTTAATTAGAGCTGCTCTAGTTAAAGCACCTGGACCCTCATGGGTATCAGAGTCTCTGTGCTGAAAAATGGCGGCGGGATGCTTTAGCTAAAGCTTGTTGAACGAACTTTAGTTAAAGCGCTCCTGCCACCATTTTTCAGCACGGGAATGCTGATACATGTGAAGCTGGAGTCTGATGGAGCAGGTAATTACCATGCTCCAGCAGACTTGATTACTTGAGTCTGCTCCATCAGGCTGTAATTATAGTACGTTGGAGCAGCCTCACTGCATGTGTATAGGCATCCTTATAGACTAGTTCATTAAGAGAGTCAGGATCTTTTGTAGGCTACAGACTACTCTGTACCTTCATGTCTAGAACACTTACTTGAGTTCTGATCTCTGCTCCAAGGACTGCTAATCTATTGACTGCTTCATGTAAAATGCAGAAGCAGTCTTGAGAATAGAGACCATAAACCAGTACTCACTTCTCCCAGGGCAGCTGTGGAGTTAAGATGTCAGCTAGGAGGGAACTTTTAAGATTACTGTTTTGAGCTTAATTTCCATCAATATCTACTTCAGGAATGTCTACACAGAGTAAACCATTGCTGAGCAGAAACACCCCAACCCCAATCTAGTCCTGCACATGTTAGCTGCAGAACTGGAAGCACTGTAGCTATGTCCAGACTGTTTCTAAGCAGATCTAATTAGACTGAGCATAACATCATCTTAGCATGACTTTCCTGCTCCCAGGTCCAGAGCTAGCTTAGACTTCTCTGAACAGTTCTGTGTTGTGCCACATAGACAAACACAATCTTTTTTTTTTTGCATTTGGTCTTAAGTGGCTAACTTCAAGCACTGAAGTACTAAAAGTTTTGGACAGCATAGTTATAAGTACACTGGAGGTTGTAACCGTAGTATATGCCCATGCAACCTATTGGTGGCAGCAGTACATTGCTAGAGTACAGAACTGTGCTTGAATTAGAAAGTGTGGAAGGCAAAGAAACATTGAACTTCTGGCATAATTCAGTCAAGAGTTTGACTTAATTTTCTGTCTGAAATCTGAGAACATCAGGAATTATCAGCATGCTGATTTTACCAGGGCAGTAGTTAATAAAGCAAATATATATATATATATTTGTAGAATTAATCAGCAGAAGATTTAGATGCAACTTTTAAAATGTTCCGTTTAGAGAGTGTGTAATAGTTGTTTGTTTCACATAAACTCTGCATTTCAAGAAGCACTGGGTAAATAAAATAAATGCACATTATAAATTCAGTCCTGCTCCTAACAGTATCAATGGAAAAATCCTCAATTGACTTAAAGACTTGAGTCTACATATAGATATTTTTTCCTCTGCTACTGTGTGATATAATAAATTTAGGTACAAAATGTCTTTTGACCTGCTTACACATATGGAGCGTTCTCACTGGCTGTCTGTGATGACACATTGCTGGCAATTACTGCCAGCACATGACTACATTTTAATGATTGCTCTTGTAGGTGTGTATGCTAATCTACTAACAACCTTAAGATGCTCCAGGAAATATTTTTTTCTGTGAGGCTGCTGTACTTCTGAGGTGCCTGAAGTCATTCAATTGTTAGTTAGCTCCGTTGCTTTGAGCTTCACAACACTATGATGGACAAACATGAGATAATCACAAGGAAGTGAGCTACATGTTGTCTTTTTGGCTTCAGTCAGATATAAATAAATCTGTATCTATGGGTAATGAGTAACAGAGAATGTGGGAGGTGATACTGCAGAGAGCAGACACACCAGATTGAATTACTGCCAATAAATAAAGATGTGCTCCCTTCAACGTATGTAACTCTTGAGAGTTATGCAAATATGCCCATGGAAGGATTCATAGATCATATAAGTACTCAGGAAAATGTTTTAAAAAGTGCCTTCCTACCCCCCTTTCCTCCCTACCCTTTTTGGCATCTACGATAATTCCCTTCATGATTTATTCACTTTTATGTTTGCTCTTCTAAATGTGACACTTAAAAAATAAAAGTCACAAACATTAAATCACTAATCTCTGACATTGGGTCATACAGCCTTCATAGAAGGAGTTGAAAAACACACATCTATTTTAAAAAAATTACTTTTTTCTCCAGGATAAAAAACATATTCAGAACAAATGTTTGAAAATACAGGTCACAGTTTCAAGGACAGCCCTAGACAAACACCACATTTGTGGGCATGCAAAATTTCTCACCCTGCCAACTTTACCTATTGGCTTCTCCCAACAGGCATCTCCAATTTTTCTGCATCATCATGAAACTCTCCACCTTGAAAGATACACTTGGGGACCCAACACTTGCAGGAAGAACGGGAATGATGTAATCTCAAAATGAGAGGAAGCTTGTCTGACACCTCAGTGTGGTGACAAAGTATTCAGACTCCCTCAGTTACATTCCCTCTACAAGAACCCCTACCTCTCCCAAATGTGTGTTTGTGTTGTCTGCCTGAGGCTTAGAGCCCTTTGATTCATCTACTTCTTACTCAGTACAATTTGCTATTAAGCTGGCAACTCATAAAAGCAGCAGCATCCACATGATCCAAACTGCTTTATGCTGCACTATGACCCCTGTGAAGACTTTGAGCTGGATCCTGCCCTGCTCCCCAGTTCCTTCCATTAGCCTGGTGAAAACTGAAATGCTGTGGCAATCATACAGCTCTGTGGGAGATGAGCCTGAATTGTCCCAGTCTAGTAATGATCATATATGGATGGATGAAAGGGGTGACAAGTAGACGGAAGGAATACATGATAGTCAGAGGATAGTATGCTCTGCATTGCTCACTAGCAAGGCTGCCAGAAATGTAGTATACTTCAGAAGCAGACAGTGGGTGAGTCTACACACGCACTTTAAGGCACAGTAGCCTATTTTACTGTGCAGTAGGGCATCATGGCAAAAACTGTGCTAATACGACAATGCATGGTAAAATTAGGCTACTGCACATAAATTGTCACTAACAAAGCATACACTTTTGCTACTGAGAATGAGGGGACCCTAATGTGCATTTAGTTAGTATCTCACATTTGAGGTACTAAATTTAATGCACAGTAGCAAAAGTGCATTAATGAACATGTAGGTGCGTCCATTGTACCTTGTCAAAAAGGCTCTACTTCAGTAAGGTGGAGAAAGGAAGTGCACATGATCCCTAATCTGTGAGTGCGTTTACCTTTCAAGCTTCCTTATGTGACTGTGCCACAGACAAATAAAGGTAGACAGTAGTTGTGTAGTCTCAGGGAGGTGTGTCTGAAGTGCCAGTCATTGCCACGAGGACAGCACAAGTACATTTTCCAGAGATAGCTTTTAAGTAGTTTGCTTGGATGCTCATAACACTGCAGCTACTGCAGTATGAAGTGTAACCCTGCCCCCAGAAACCAGGCAATTAGCTTGTGCTGAGTTTTGTGATGTGGTCACATCAATTTGAAGCTAGCCCTAGTAAATCCATACAGGCTGCAGTAATTGCAATGTAGGCATGCTTAAGAGGCAGGACTCTTTAAAAAAAATAAACCAGAACAAAGCATGTTGGAACAGGTGGGAACCCTTATGCACACAGACCCCAGAGTCGTTCTGTACTGTATTCACCTTTGTATTAAAATGGAAGCGTCTGAATAGGTTCTGCATATATTCTTCTTCCCTTAGCATCCTCTCTCTGCCACTGTGAGCTACGGGGTACTGGGCTAGATGGACCTGTGGTCTGCCACATTATGGCACTAGTCATATTCTTATAAGGCAGGAATCTTGTATTTTGTTTACCTCATGTACTTAGCATGTAAAACTATGGTGACAAGTAGACCGAAGGGCTAAGTACAGACATTCAAAAAGCCCAAGGCAGAATTGACCCAATCTATGTAGGTTTCTCTAAACTGTATAGATTAGCTCAGAAGCCAACAGAACATTTGTTTCCCCTTTGGTGGCTGGGACGGGGTAGGGGTGGAGGGACAGGCAGATGCCTGCACTGGTCAAGGCTACAACATAGGGTGTGCTCTTACATGCCTCCCAACCATCCAGGGATCCTGAGCACAGCCAAGCAGCGGCCATCCCAGATTGGACGCTGGAACACACCCCCAATGACTGTCAGCACAAAATGTCTCTTCTCCCCAGCCTATACTCCTCCACCAGCGGCAGGCTGCCAGAGGTGGCAGGGGAAGGAAGGGGGAGAAGCTCCCACCAGATCTTGCCCTCCAGACCCAGCCAGGACAGCTCGTGAGGGGCTCTGTTCCTCCATCTCTCTTCCTGACCACCTGACAGCTGCAGGCGGGAGCCATGGCTCAGAGCTGGGCTGCCCATTGCACTGGGCACTGGGACTGCAAGCCCAGCTCCAAGCCGTGGCTCCTGGCTAGTTGCAGGTGATTGCAGGAGGATGGGAATGGAGCCCTGCTACTGCATGGGCTCCCCCTGCTTGCTGGCTCCCCCCATCACCCTCAGTTCCCAGCCCAGTGGATAGCCTGGCTCTGAGCAGTGACAGACATTCAATGGACCAGTGTAACATAAGCCAATTAAATCTGGCCTATTTTAGACTGGGTTCTGCCCTTTTTAAACTGGTCTATGTGCACTAAACTTCTTTTCTACTACAGGTTTAGACTGGTTTACAACTACCTAAATAGGAAAAAGTGTCATGTCTGTACTTGGCCAAGAAGATGAAGACATCAGAAAATAAAATGGTTCCTTTGGGAAGACTCGCTTACTGGCACAACTCTATGTTTGCAGCAGAGTTTAGTAATCAAGACAGTCCCAGCAATGGAGGGCCATTGGCCATTGTTTCTTTCCTTCTGTTTATTTCAGCCATCGCCTTCCTATGATAAGAATAGCTTTCTTGTCATTTGTATATATTGAATTGTTTGTATGTTGAAGAAAGAGGCCACAGTATTTTGGATGTAAATCCAGCTTTATCTTTGCATACGTAGATAAGGAACCAAATTCAATGGGGATATAAAAGTCCAATCCCCTCTTATTCTCTCCTTTGTCTTGATATTGTAGTATTAACATTTCATTTGCCCCAGATATCTTTTTGGATGCTCTGTCATCCTCAAACATGAGCCGTATGATTAGGAGTCTCTGCATTACAGAGGCCTAACACTGGAAAAGCAAAGATGCATTTACAACTGTATGGAAAAGGCTGTGCATCATACCGTTCCCGCTTTACAAGGCATCCCATTCACTCACTTAAATTGACAAAATAGGTATTTTAAAAAAAGCTTTTGCCATCTCCAGGATGTGAAAAAAACACTTGCTAAAAATCTGACCAAAGGAGCTTTTGCAGATATGAGATTTGCTAGGGGTGGGGAATTTTTTCTCTTTTGGGGGGAGGAGGAGGTTCAGTAGTTGTATATATTTTCTAAGTCAGTTGTTTGCAATATCAAGATAAAGTTTAATTGTGTTTGCAAATACTCCAGCTGCAAAATACTTCAGCCAAATAGACAATACATTAAAAAATTAAGCATTAATGATACAGACAATATAACACAACATTGCTGCACATGTTAACCAGCTCCTGTGCCTCCTTCCTGCAAAAAGTAGGTCCTGCTTTCATACCACTTGACTCTGTTGCCACTCTTAATTTGCATTGGTATAATCAAAATCAGGCCCACACAACACTGGAAAAGCAGACCACAGCTAAACACTTAAGGCACATAGTTTAGATAACTCAGTTTAGAGCATATAGAGGACAAGGAATTTAGCTCTCAAATACCTTCCCTTCCGTTTCCTATGTAGACTGCAGAGTGTTAACACATCACAAAATGAAAACTATAAACCAATGCTGTTTGCCTTATGCCTTCATTGAATGGAGAGTATTTAACTGAATAAAGAGTATGTTCTGCTCAAAGCAACAGGGTCTATTTTTTCTAAACAACTTCCTTCTGCTGTTTTTGTATGTATAGAAATAAAGGTTCAGTGCTCTTCGTTTACCTATAGAAGCAAAGGAGAAAACAAAATCAGTGTCAGATGGGTTGCCATAGGTGAGGATTATCAGTGCCTGAGAGTATACACCTCTTTCTCTGACAGGTTGTAGAAGCCCTTGGACTCCATGAATGAACTGCACAATTTCCCAAATATTCTGTTCCTCTCCTAAATCTTACCTCATTAAAGTCATGGCTGGTTACAACATTCCCATCAAGCACGGGAGAGGAGATAAGACATGATTTGTAAAGCCAGTGAGTGACAAACAATGTACATTCACTTGAAAAAGACATTTTGCAATTGCCATTTTGGAATGAAACTTGAAAAATTCTAGAATGGTCCCTTAAACTGTCTGTTTAATGAATGCTTTTATCATGCTTTTATAATGCTTTTTTAAACTATATTAAAAAGGTGTATTTTTCTGATGCCTCCATTCACTGCTGGAGTTAATGTACAGTTAAACGGAGTTAAACTGGAATGAAATATAATACAAAAGGAATGCATTGTTATATTAAAGAGCTTTAATTAATTATGTAAGAGTAAACCATTGGTGTCATAATAAATATTTGGCCAATGAATGTAGCTCATTTGGTAGTCTGGCAGTGCATTAAGAAAAGTACAGAATATTGATCATCCTCTTATTTACACTTCAAATGTTCTTGTCATGTTATGTTCTATGTCTCCTTTTGCAAATGTCAGTTAGTTTGAGAAAGTGTGCCCACAATGAATGACTGTGATTTGATATTAAAAATCCTCACGTGTAGTTTAAATCCAAAGGGAAAATTCACTTGGCCACTCTTTTCTAAATTTATTTTCCAGATGATGGAGAAAGTTATAGGCAATTTTTATTCTTGCTCATTCATTCATTTGTTGTGCCATGGAGTACTCCTTCCATTATAAATGACTGAATGAGATGGAATTAATTTCTGCTGCTGTATCACATAGAAGTTTCTCAACCCTCATTTTTTTCCTGTAATTACTTTTGTTTTTAATTAACCCAGACACAGTATGGAGGAATTAGCACAAGGTTGGAAGACTCGAGCTCTTATCACCTCTCAGATTGTGGCTGAATGGGGTCTGTATTGAATGCACATTTCAGTCAGTTCCATATGGAGATATTTTATTGACTTGAGTAAGTATCTGATTAGGTCTCTGCTGCTGACCTTGGGCAAGTCTTTTATTATCTTAGCTTCCTGGTCTATATAATGAGGACAACACATACTAACTTACCTGAAAAGGGTCGTTAGCTGAAAAGCGGATGGTTTCAGACAACAAATGGTATCAAATGATAGGAATGTAGAGCTGGAAGGGGCTGTTGTTGCTCTTTATACTTTCTTTGGACATTTAATGTGGTACATTAAGTCTATGGATTATTAGTAACTATTTTCCTATTAGAATTAGCCAAAATGCAAGGCAGGATTTCCAGACTTGCTGTCCTTTTATTTCTTGAGAAATTTGAATTGAGAAGTAAGAACTCTTGTAACAGGAAATATCTGTGACATGCTGCAAAGTGCATTCCTTTAACATGCAAATGGATTAACAGAATGCATGTCTGGAGGGGTATTACATCACTAGAGGTGTATTGATTTAAATAAAAAAAATCAGGAAAAGACATTGCTGACAAAACCTAATAAAGTAATGAAAAATTTAAAAGATCATCAATAGCTAAAATGAAAAATTCTAAGCCAGCGATCCATTACATGCTATGGCCTAGAAAGGCAATTTATGATCTCTGCATTGCCACCTCCAAGTGCACTTCAGAGTTTTATACGCCCAGAAGCATTTTACAGGAGGCTAGTACTGTATGAAGAAGCATCATTTACAGAACCTCCATAGAGCAAAAATGTGTAGCATGAAGACCTACAAATTCTGTACCTCTGTCACTAAAACTATGAGATAAGGAGGGATTTCTTGTCAAAAGAAACATAGATTATATGCTATCCTGCCATTAATGCATGCTCAAAGCTCCCATTTTCTTCAGTGGGAAAGAAATATTTTCACTCACATTTTAGAATAAACATGCTTTCCATTTTTAACAAAGCAGACAAAGGGCCAAATTATGCATGAGTTTATGGGAGCAGGGATTTAGAAGCGTTCAGAAGCAACAGCAGATTGGAGTTCCACTATGGCTCTAGCTTTAAGATGCCCAAATAAGTTGAAAGAAAAGATGAGATACCCCTCCCACAGCTGCTTCCAGATAAATGGTTTCAGTTCCAGCTGCTCATGTGTTTAACTCCTAAGCACGTAAGCAGTTCTACTGAAGTCCAAGGGGCTGTAATGAAAGATAAATGTATGTGTAAAGAACTTCCAAGAGCCATTGAGGGGGAAAATAGGTGATTTGATAAAAGGATTTTAAAGAATATTTTCACTCAAAATAAAAAAGACCTCTCTGAAAGCCCCAAGGTCCAATATTGTAAAGTCACAGTGTATTTTAAAGATGTTAGAAAAAGCTATGCCAATACACAGATAATTTTGATTACTCACATTTCCAAGGCATGGAGTTCATAACATTTGAAAGGGCTGAAAAAAGCCATTGTGTAGTCCCACGCTCACATACAAAATTGCTTTTTGTTTAATCAAGAAGAATCTGTTTAATCATGAAAAATCTATACTCTTGCCATTATTTTGAATTTTCAGATGTTTTTCTAGATGTTCTAATACTCTCTGCTCCTTTCGCTTTCTTTCCTTAAAATTCACTGGACCTTCAGCCTTGTGAGCTTGCTCAAGGGAACAGTATCTTAGGCCTTCCAGTCCTTCTTAGCAATATGTTTAGTCTCCATCTTGGGGAAAAACAAAGGTGGGGAGATGGTTAAAGCAGTTTCTACTACAGACCATGCCTATAAACCTATGAATGTCTCTCTGTGAATACTATGGGCCATGGAAGACACATGGAAGACAATGGGAGTTTTATGGCTGGTTCAGCTTCTTGTCTAGCACTATTTATTCAGGAATTATATCCCATCTATCGCTTCTGGTTCCTTAACCAAAATTTTGCTCATTCATCTAACCTGTAATATTGTCACAAAAGGATCATTTGCTCTTTTGGATCAGCTGCTGGCTGTGTTGTGGAGATCTTGAAATATAGAGCAGGCAGGCAGGTCCCAGGCCGTGCTTGGTGGAGGCCTAGTATTGTGCAATTCCTGTGTCCCTTGTCACATCTGCCCTCCAACCACAATGAATCAGAGGCACACAGGAGATGTGTGGTTTGTGATAACCCAGCTGTAGTGAATAGAGCTATGGGTGGAGAGGGGCAAGGCCAGATCTCATTACAGCTATTGTCTCCTGAACCTGCAAGAAAGCATGGCCTCTATGGTTTCTTTCTTACTGTTGCAGCACAATTGCAGCAGGGGGCCAGTTTCTGGAGTTGCCTGTCAGCGAGAACTGGAGGTTGTTTTTTAAATTTAAATAAAGAAATCGAAGTAACGTGATTACTAAGAAGATATTTCTCAACCAAATAAAATCCACAAAAACTGTGAACAAAAATATAACAGTACTTTTGGAAAAGCAGCACAAGATGGTCACCATGACATGGCCATTATCACTGAGCAGCATCTCAGCAGCAGTTATATGTATGCACAGGATATATCATACATCATTCATCCCATTTACATACACATACATATATACAGCAAGGAAATCAATAAAATGAGGACAAACAGCAAATACAGATGTAAGCACTTTGTAACAATATGCCATTCATTTTTAAGTCGAACTTCTCATTGAGTTTAATGAAGTTGTCTCCTTAATAAGAATGGCATCTTTGGACGGTAGTTCTTGTCTGTTAAAATGCCAACCCTCTCATCAAGGTGATTTTAAAATGAGATTTATTTTCTTTCCTATGACTGGGAATTGAGTGGCTAGATGTAATAGTCTGATATCAGTGTGCCTCAAAGCTAAGGGAATTGAGAGCGCGATAACAACAGCAAATCGAAATACACAGGCATCCTTCTTTATACACAGCATCCTTCTTTATGGACATGAAAAATGAGTGACTGAGTGACACCAATTTGATTTTTTCCCCCATCAGTGTATTGGGGTCCAACAGCATTTTACTGTCTCTCTGCCTACAATGCCAGTTTTCTTCTACGGGAATGCATGTCCTGCCTATGGTGCTACAGGCCTTTTCTCCTGATTTCAAGGATGGTGTACAAAGAGCCCTTTTCACAACCATTTTCAAAGATAGCGGTCCGCAAAAATAATGCTGTATGGAGAGGATTTTGTTGCTGGGTTTGGCTTTTTTAGCGGGGTGGGTTTTGGGTTTTTTTACAATTTTTTTAAGAAAAAAAGGGAAGCAAAGGGGAACAGCAGTGAAATAGTTAATAGTGCTGGGATGACCTCACTCCTAATTTGCATAGATAGACTATAACTGCTCATGCAGAGACAGCCCTTTTATACTGGAGTGCAGAGGAGCAGCTGCGAAGACCAGAGTTACTTCTGTGCAGAGCATCACTGGTGAGGATACAATTTATATTTCAACTGTGGTGGTTTATCCCCCCTCCTCCCCTTTCCCCTTTTAAAGCATGCAGTTCTCCATACCTCATCCATTGAGTGTGGATTTTAAAATGAATCCTTCTTGGACAGTATCCTCATTGTTAACTAAATTTCAGGATGGGATATTCCTGTGACTTTAGAAAGCATCCAACAGTTTTTAATTGTAAGGAAGCGCTTAAAAAATGTTAGCATTTGGAAAGTTGGGAAGACTGAACAAAATGTTACCTGTAAAAAGAGGCTGATTAAAAGATGGGAGTAGCCAGCCTGGTTCCTTTGTTCTTGGTTGATAAAAATCCTGGGCTTTGATGATTTTTTTTTCCACTCTATGCTATTTCAATATGCTAGTATCTCTGAGACAACAATTGGAGGTGTTCATTGTTCTGCACACTGCTACTTGCCTGCTTTTTAGAGTGGAATTTACTACAAGCAGATGTGTGCTAAAATCTCAACCCTGCAATAAAGCAGGGGGGATGGACTGTATTGTTGAAAGGTGCAGATGCTGCAAGGGGGCTGGTGGCTGTATGGCTCTTCAGGCACCAAGAGGAGCTTTGTTTCAAGCGGAGCAGCCCTGAATCTCTGACTGCAGTGCTGGGAAGGAGAAAGTGAGGCAGCAAACAGGCAGCAAAAAGGGCGGTGGTTTGAGGCTCCTCAGACTGCAGCTGCATTTCTTTGTGAGATAAGAAGAATGCAGGACTTCATCCAAATGTGCTAGGCAAGGAAAGAGCAGACAGACCCCAAGATGAAGAATGTGATTAACAGACCCTACTTGCATGCCGTATGCACGGTTTCTTATTTTTAATGTAGATTTAAAAAAAATAAAATAAAAATAAGGGTCTGATTTGAAGATAACAGCCCCTTCCAGGCGCCATCCTCCCTATTGTTCTTTTCAGAGCAGCGTGCAGGGTTTCACAAGGCACAATTGTTTTAAGGATGGATTAAATCCGTACTCAAAGAAAACTGATTTGGATGATAAAGCATTTTGATTTCCTTCAGTTAAAAAAAAAAAAAAGATTATTTAAGCAGTCTTGACTATATTTAGTCATTTGCATTCCACCACAAAGTTTATTACACAATATGTTTGATATAATTTAGTATATTAATATGCCAGTATCTTCCACCCCCTGCTCCCTCTCAAAATGGTTATTACATAGGACTTGAAGAAAGAGAAGGGGGTGGGGTTGCTGGCATGAGAGCGCGTAACTGCATTTCTGAAGAAAAAAGGGCGGTGGAGTTCTAACTCTCCTTTCTTTGTATGCACAGCTTGGATCTGCAAAAATGTCTGACAAACCAGACATGGCTGAAATTGAGAAATTTGATAAGTCCAAGTTGAAGAAGACAGAGACGCAAGAGAAAAATCCACTGCCTTCAAAAGAAAGTAAGTTTTATATCTTGCACAATAGGAAGGGGAGGAGGCAGGAGACAAAGAGGGGAGGGAGACCTGAAATATTATCGAGACATGAATTGTAATATGCAGTGTGTGTGACTCAAATAGGTTCTAATAGATCTATAACAAAAGATGTATTACAGATATACTATAATTAACACGTAGTACCATTTACAATTAAAAATGTGTTGCTAATTTTCTCCATTTTCAACTTAACCATGTAAAACCAAACACGCTTAAACAAATGTTTAGCATTTTGTAGTATTTTGATCTTTATTTTCTTTTTTTTATTTTCTTTTTCTCTTTTCTTTCTTTCTTTAGCAATTGAACAGGAGAAGCAAGCGGGTGAATCGTAATGAAACCTGCCTTTCCAAATGATGCACTGTACATTCCACAAGCCTTGCCTTCTTATTTTTCTTCTTTTAGCTGTTTTAACTTTGTAAGATGCAAAGCGGTTGGATAAAGTTTAAATGACTGTACTGCCCCTTTCACATCAAAAGAATAGAAAGAACTACTGACACTGAATGAAGGCGCTGCCTTTCCATCTGCCTGTCTGGCTTTGGTCCTGGTGGCATGAAAGAGCTTGCATGTTGATGAAGAAGAACTTGGGTGGGACTACAGTAAACTAGTAACACACAGAATAAATGCAAAGCTGTACCAAGGTCCTGCGAGCTGTAAAATGCAGTTAATCGAGTGCCATTTTTTTTTTTGTTCAAATGATTTTAATTATTGGAATGCACAATTTTTTTAATATGCAAAATAAAATGTTTTAAAACCTGGATGGTATTGATGTGCTGTCTTTTGGAGAATATCACAGAATGAAAGAAGCGTAAGTGCCGAAAGCTAGGATACGTGATGCCAGGAAACCATTGGAGATTATTAAAATCAATGTTTTGGGGTCTTGATATGTTCTTGCAAGTCCTACAACACTTAGACTAGATTAGGTGTAATTCATATAAATTTGAATCGGAGATAATTTTGTTTAAAATGTCATTGAACAAAAAAAATTAGTCGGGTTCCTTTTTTAATATATTAATTATAATGTTTTGTATTTAACACAAGGTTTTTGCAGTAAACCTTTCTGTATCTCCGCCCTTATATTAATACAGTCAATCTGTTCCTTTCAGCACACCAAACTTTAAATTTATTAGAATAAATATGTGAAAACTTACAGGATTCAGGGTATCTACATCTTTAACCTACTGTTGAACACAAAGCATATGTGTTCTAAAATTCATCATGATGGCTTAACAAAGGATGTTTTGTGCAAATGAACTCATCAATACTAAATATGTTTTGAATATTTTCCGAGCTCAGATTTTATGATCACCATGTTTGATCTTCTGTAGCATCTTCTTAAATACAACAAACATTTCTAACAGTAAAACTAACAAATACAAGTTATCTTATGTGAAATGGGCTCACCCGTATTCATTTACAAAATAACTCCTGGTTGAAACAACCTTGTAAACCACCATAGGGTTATATACCTCATTTGATTTGCGAATTTCAAATTCTGTAAATATCTATTAGCTTTGTTCATGTCTGAAGCTGGTCCCTGGTTACTCTCCCTGCTCCTCCCCTTCCTCCACCCCCACAGTCTTTTCAATTATAGATCCCCATAGTTAGCGAGTTTTGCCTATGACTTCAGTTGAGTGAGAATTTCACCCACTTTCTTCAGCTTTCAGTGGGGAAGCACTAAACAACCTGAGACTGGGCTTTCCAATAGGCCTTGTGTGGGTGAGGGAGGGCAGGGAAGGAAAGGGGGTAATATGTGTGAGCTACAGTTCTCGGCACGTGTGCTATGTTGAGAGCTTTGATCCTGCATCTGCTTCCATGCAAGATCAACTACACCCATGAATGCCTGTGAGCCGCTCCCATGCAGTAAAGCTCATCCCTTGGAGTAACTCCATTAAGTCACCAGGGCTTTTGCTTGAGTAAGGACTTTGTCTCACTGAGATGTTCAGTTTTTAAGCCCCAAATGGTGCTGGCACCTCATAGGAGCACACTGCAGGCTTTTAGAGTCAAATTAAGAACCTACGCCAGAGAGACAGCAGACCTTGGTTACTCAGGCTTACTGCTTGGTGTGAGCAGTGAAAGACAAGGACCTCACTTCTTCCAGTAACTCACCCTCCGCCTTGATCTGAGGTCAAGAAAAATGAAGGGCAGTCAGGGCCTTGATCAATAAAGATATATGATCTGGGACTTTGGGGAAATTTTGCTGTAATCCACTGAAAAATTTCTGCTAGCACAAAGACTGCATAATTCCACATATTTAGGTGAGTATAATAGGAAGTAAAAGCCAGGCACCCTGAACATTTAGATTTTTAGACTTTCGTTTTTTTCCTCACACATAGTAGAAAAGGCACAGGAAGCCATGTAGTTGAGTTTCTGTAAAATCAATTAGTCAGTCTCCTCAGCTACAATCTACAGATCTTAATCAGGGAGGAGCACAGGATGTAGCATATGACTAAATTCAGAAGTGCTACCGTCTACCTTATATGTATGCAAGTCATGGTCAGTGGAAAGATAGGCAAGCATCTGGTTGCAGTGTTTAATTTCTGCAAAGGAAACTAAAATGAATGTTCAAAGTAAAACATTATATGGAAGTCCATAGAGTTGTGCTGCCTTTCACTAGTTGAAGCTTTTCCCGCTGATAAAATAGTAGCATGACAGTCACCAGTATCTAATAATTGTACAGCTCATAAAATACATTAGATTGATGCTTCATGATCTTGATCTGTATATGTATAATTTCAGCCCTGATTAATTATATATATACATTTCAAGGTTTTGTGTGTGTGTGTGTGTGTGTGCGCGCACATGCATGTGCATGCATGCATGTGTGTGAGTGTATGTACAACCGTATAAGATGAAAATGTAGCTTTTGACTATTAGGTCACCAGTCCAAATCTACCAGAAGCTAAATAAAAATGGCCAAAGAACGTTACCATCTGCTACACATTTGGTGGCCAATAGCACAATACAAGTTGTTGAGTTTCAGCCCAGTTTTCACTGGGCATAGGTTATCATGTCACAAATGAAGTGAATGACTCCTACTGTCCAACTGTAAGCATCCTCAGTCCAGGGGCCAAGGGATGGATACACAGGATCATCAGGTCTTGTTTGGTCAGAGTTGAAGAAAACAAGCTCCTATTTTCCCTGTTTTACATTTTGTCTGGCTAGTTACATCTGGGCAATGTGGATGCAAAATCTTGCCTCACTGTGAGAAAAGAGAATTTGAATATACTTCCATTTTACATCCATTTTGCACCGTTGCAAAGGGCAAAGCGTGAGGTGCAAAGGAGAAGAGAATCAGATGATTATTGTTATGCTCCTGACTGTAACTGGTCTGTCCCTTTACTGTGGATTACACAGAGGAGTTTTCCTTTCAGGGCTGTCAGTATAGCAACTTTCCCAGTGCTAAATTCACTTAAAAGTACAGGCAAAAGCCTTGGTTATGAAAAAGGGTCATTTGAAACAGAAAAGCACATATGGTTTTTGATCTCCCACGCTGTGCAGGCACATTATCGCAGCCTCCTCAGAGACAGCCTTTATGTCTAGATGTGCTGTCTCCCCAACCCCCACCAAAAATGCAGCTCAGCTTCAGACATCTGCCTCAGGTTATGAAATCTTTAGCTGGGTCTTTAACTTCTGAACCAAATAGTGCATTCTTTTAATATTTTAACCATGATTTTTTTTAAATTCCATACAAGCTGCAAGCTATTTCTATATATTTATATAGGTTGCAAAAAACATGTTACCAATATCCAAAATGGCCCATTTTGGTACAAGTATTTTAAGGGCGGGGAAGAGCATTAATGCATTTAACTTCAAGGCTATTTTTGTGCAATGCTGAATGTGTGATAAGACACCACTTCCTCTAGTAACCTTTACTTCCCTAGTAACAGTGTAAAAATGAAAACTAAAGACCAGCTTCTACTTTTTAGTTTAGTATGTGGCTACTGAACTCAGAGCCACCGAACAAAACAATTTAAACAGGGAAAAAGAATATGTACCTGTACAAACAGCATATGAAATGTAATATGTAGAGCAACAGAAGTGTTAAACCAGATAGAGGGATATGGAAAACTGAATCTATGTGTGCTAATTCCACAGCTATTTAGTTTGATGCAATTAGAAATATAGCTGAGGCATATTTGTTTATTCACATTAGTAGGAATATGCAATGCAACCTTAGAAGTTTGTGACAGAGACTTGGATGATCTGTTCCCAGTGACAGAATTTGATGTGCCTTTTTATGCATTTTGCACTGCTACAGAAGAAGGAACTGAATTGTAAATAAAACTTGCTATTTTGTTAATTTCTATCAAGGTGGCTTTACACATCATTCCTATGTTATTCATGCACTGTTTGACAGCTTAATTTGCCACTCTCCCTGTGATGTGATGAGTTCAAGAAAACACTGTTGTTCACCATTCACCTATTTTAAAACTGTAGTGTGTAACAGGAAGATACCATATTCCTTCTTGCTTTGAGTGAAGGATATCCAAACGAACGTCCTGATTTCAATGCTGATCTCTCAGTTAGGATTCAGATCCCCAAATATCATTTTTTAACATAAGATATAGTTTGTATTTGCTGCCTTGTTTTCTGAATCTTCAGTATACTCCTGGGTCACATTTTCAAGTTTGTTGCCTACATGTTGGGGGCTAAAATGACTTAAAAAATGAAGGCTGAAATTCTCATGCAAGTCAATATCTCCTAAGGCTGGGACTTTAAAGAAAATGCCAAATATTTCTAGACAAATGATAAAAACACAAGAGCCGGTAACTGAAGTTCAGTCACTCTGATTTACAGCACAAGTAAGATGCAACTCAAAAATCATTTGCAAATACTTTAACAAACAAAAGCATCAAGACAGATTTACTGTTGCTTGTAAATGTCACCCGTGTTTGGCTAGTCACCTCATATTCATGATAATTCATTCAAGAACTGTATTCATCCAATGAATTTTATTTATTACTCAACATTCTGCTGTTCAAGAAGTTCCTTTCCTGCAAATTAGGAACAGAAGTGAGATAATGTAATTTTGCAGATCCATCACACACCATGAAAAGCAAATGGCTGACATGGATGATTTGACATTTTTTGCATAACACTTAGAAATATCAAATACACCTGTAGAAAGTAAAATCAGGCTGCAAAGTATTTGACCATGAAAAAAAGAGCAAGCGGGAGCAAAATTTGCATGTGATGTATTATTTGCAATAAATAATTCAGCCAATCCCAATTTCCTCTAGTGGCGTGAATCTACAGTAGCAACATCCAGGTGTCTAAAATAAGAAAAATGAGCTGCTTGCAAATGTCAGAGCTAAATTTATATGGCTAAATCCTGGGTTCACCAAACCTAATTGCAAAAATCCTAAATTAATTTCAACAGGTTCAGGATCCACCATAGCAATGAGGTCTATTTCAAATTCTTCTTAACAAATACGTATATGAATTTGGATGATGGATATTTTTTATACCACTCTGGGCTGCAAAACTGGACACAAGGCATCAGGGTCAGAGTTCTAGAGATGTAAATCTTGCCACACTGCAACTGTTTCTCAGCACCCTTTTACTTAGGATCACTCAACAGTTGCCTTCTTTCTAAGATCCCATTCAAAGGACAACTTGGGCAGCTACAGCAGGAAGTGTGGATGTGTGTCCAATGGATGTGTGTCTTTCTTTCCGCTTATGGTAGGAAACCCCTTTATCCTAATAATGACAAACTAGGCTGGGAATTTCTAAAGATCACAGCATAAATGTAGAACACAATGTGTTAAAAATCATATTTTCTTTCTTTCCTGAGTTACATAAAATAGCAAACAGTTTATTTCCTCTGCCAGTGTTTATTCACTGCATGGGGTACATCTGTATTATCTGTATGAGAGAGGAAGGGTGTCTGTAATATTTCGAAACAGCAAAATATTGCTTCAAAGCAACCGTTGGCACCAGGATGCATTTTCAAGTAACACCAGCTATACACAAATATATTTGGAATGACAACAATCATGTGGCAAACTGTGGGACCACATGGCAATCTAAAAAGTCATGTGCTAAATTAATCTATTATGCCTGTTGGCTCCCTTCACCTTGCTTTGCGAAGTTACCCTTCTGATGTAATAAAATAAAGCTGCCAGGGTAATGTTTTTCTTCCTTTCTCCAAATGTGGAATTTCCTTTCAAAATTACCCTGGCCCAAGAGCCCATGTGAGTGACAGTCAGTATTATTACCTAAGTGACAGGGTGAAGGGGAGAATTGTGACCCTGTGAAGACAGAAATGAGAACTTCACATGACTGGAAATGGATGGTTCTGAATCAGATTCTGGACCTTTTTTTAGAAGCCTTTTTTTTTAGAAGTGTTTATGACCCCATCTAAGCCCACCACCATTAGAATCACAGAAAATGAAGGCATAGTGAAATGAAGGTGGTGAAAGAGAAAGGAATGGTTTCAATTCTCTTTGTGAAAATCCACTAAATCATGGCTCTCCAACTGGTGGGAAGGAGTTGATTTGTGGGCCTCCAGGCTCCCACCTGGCTGCTACAGCCCAATTGCTCGAGCTGCAGGAGCAGCTGGGGTCCTCAGGCTCCCCATCCCTCCTCTGGCTTCTGCTTTGTGCCCTGCCTTCCCTCAAGAGGGTGGTGCTGCATGGCACGGCTCATCCCAGGATGCCAGCAAGGCCCACAGCTGGGGAGCATTGGCAGCAAGGGCTAGGGAGCTGGGGTGAGAGCTGAGGCACCAACAGGTGCTCCTGTAGCTAGAGCTGGAGTGGCCCACCTAGGGTATGACATCTTCATGGAAGTCCTGAGGAAATGTCTCTGGAACCGCCTTAATTAATACTTATTAAATGTATTATGGTAGCACCTTAGCATCCCTTTGTCATGGGTCCCCTATTTTAGAAAGCAGTCTGCAAATAAGTAACAGTAGGAAGTCCCTGCCTGCAGGTATATAGTGTAAACTCTAAACCTCTTTTGTTTGTACAATGCTGGGGCTTCTGTACATCGGTTAGAACCGGCTGAAGGCTATTTGTCTTGTCCCAACTGCCTTGGAATAGCAAAATTGTTAGACATGATGTTTAGATGATTATATAAAAAATAATACAAATATCACATTGTTTGGCCAATTATAACCTTGATTACTGCCATTTATGTGCTTGCGAATATGCATGCATTGCACCCTTCATTGACTAAAAGCATCCCCATAGCCAAGAAGGGTTTTGTTACTGAAACTGAAATGTGTACCCTTACGGTTGCAGTTTATCCACAAGGAAAAGAAGATCCAAGCTGGTGGTTTTGAGAGGTTTAACCTAAAAATGTGTAAGTCACTAATTATACCAAACGTCTTTGAAGCCAAAGTGTTAAGAAGACAATAAAGAAGAATGAATCGGCATTGGGCTACCTTCACCAAAGTGAAACCTGGGCAAGGTCTGTGCCCCGAGAAAGGGGTTCTTGGTCTCTGCCAGGGCCTAGTCAAAGCCATCAAGGCTTGTTTAGTCTTAGGAGCTGCCATTTTGAAACATTGTCAAGAGGAGAAAGGGACAACTGATTCATAGCGTCACACAGGAGCACATGCCAGCCAAAATGCAGTTGTGCAGCTTCCCACTGAAAACACTCAATCAGGACTGAGCATATGTGGGCTCTCCTTTCACATTTTTATTCCTCTTTCCTGGCAGCTCTCTTTATGGCTGGTAAGTAAGTGACTCTTCAATACAGCCAAATTTAGGCTTGTTATATAGAGTCCCAGAAGTGCCAACAACTTGTTGTGCCATGTTGTATGTGTTACAGTCTGCAGGCTTCCTGAATGCTCCTCTAAAAAGCTCCAGTTTGTTTTATTCTTTCTGTGGTGCCTTTTAGGAATGTCTGCCCCCAGATCAGTCTCCTGATCTTTTTTCTCACCTGCTTTCAGAGCAGCAGATGGTACTGGCATTTTACTGGCTTCCTGATGGCCAGGAGAGACTCAGAGGGCAAATTCCTTACATGGTTTCTTTTGAATAACAGAACAATAGAAAACAAGAGTGGAGGGGGACAACATTAGTTGAAGCAAAAGAGAGGGACTCAAACAAGGTAGCCTTTTCCTTGTTATTTATATTTATCCTTTCAGTCAGTACTCCAGATCCAGTTTAGAAAATGGCTAGAAAAAACATCCTTAAAAAAAGAATCAACTGCAAACTGCTACATGCACAGACTGTGTAGCTTATTCAAGGAGGATGCTAGGTGATGAACTTTGAAGTGGGGAATTTAAGCTACGTTTGTAAAATTATTGTACTTCCTGGCTGCTTGGCATCACCACAGAGATAGCAAAACAGCTATGCTCTCAGTTTAGCCAGGCATTTTCCATGGATTTATGGCTGCTTCATGATTCCCCAGAGATACTAAAGGCAACACTACAAGAAGTAACAATATGGGTATATGAACAAGTTTCTTCATAGTCAATGATCACGGAGCTTTACCGCATTGCATGTAACTGCCCATATCCATGCTCTTACTCCATGGAAAGTAAAAAATGCCGTGTGGTAACTTATGTGGTGGCTTAGCCCTCAGTGAAAGAAAGGTCCCTTATGGCGGTATAGCCTCTATTTACCACGGGTTCAGATCATGCACAGATACACTTATGGAATAGTTGGCACATGGTAAATCCCCACTTCTTTGTACCTCATGATAAATTGTTTATATGTTCATACCTTAAGGGAACTTTATAGGCTTCTGTGACATTGTACACTAGTTATACTGTAAAAAAGGATAAGGATAAGAAATAGCACAGATGGAAGGTTGAATTATTCACCCACCGTTCTGATACACTGGAGAGGGAGAGTTAGGTCCAGGACAACTTAGTCTGCATGGCTCATGACAATAAGGTGAAGCTTATTTGCACTGTGTAGAGAACTGAGCTCTTGAGAGATATTAGTGTGGCATAGGACTACAGGTGAAAAAAAAAGCACCCTTCAAGAAAAGAGGCAGCCCTTTGCACAATTCTAAGTGTACATATATGGCAGGCTGCTTCACCCATGCTTTGAGTGTTAAGATCATCTCTACAGCATGTGGGAAGTGCTGGTTCACTGAGAAATGAACATGTAGCTCTTATGGGCCTTGATGCCTTCATAGAGGTTAAAAGGAAAAGCAACAAGTCTGAGCCAAAGATCCTTTGAAAGGTCTTCATATTACTGAAGAAAGCTGTGCAATCATACAGTGTTATTACAATATGGTGTTAAAAAGTTATTTCAGACACTTCAGATAGGATTTTGTGAACTGATGATGCCCACAGAATTTGATTTTCAATAAAAAATATGCTGCAAATATATATTGCTATTTTGTCTGTGGTACCTATGCTGGAAAAAGAGAGACATTGTATTGAAATTTGGAATAATCCAGGCATTTTTTTGTATTTTTTTGGCAAACCTGGCTTCCTTAAGTTAAGATCCTGAATCCATGCTTAGGAACCCAGGTGAAGGTACAGGAGGTACATAGGTTGACAGATGTCTAACTCACAGTTATGCCTTTGAAAATTTCTACCTCTTGTTTTCAAAGATACTAATCGCTCATAATTTCCTTTCTCTTCACTAAATCTGAAAATCAGGCCATTTATATCAGTGCATCTGAAGATAAATTTAGGAGCCCAGACTATGGAAATTTTGTCCCAAATATTTAAATGGGATTTGATTGTGCCTCAAGAACAGGGGTCAGTTGTGCCAAGTTCTCATTAGAGCATTTGGATACCCACTATCTCTGGATATATTTATGTAAAAATTAAACTCTTGTGCATTCTTCTTTCTCCTCTCTTCACACTGCTTTTATTGTTACTTTTTTTTCCTTCTCTCTTCCAAACCTTCCCCTACCACTCCCCTCACTATACCTACTTCCTTCTCTCTGAATGCCATTTTCTTCTTTCGGTGATGCCCAGGTAACCTGTAGGACATCATCATGAAGCTTTCTTTTCCTCAGGTCTCACTCTTCATATCAGAAGACTGCTTGTGTGCCCCCTCTCCCATGAAGAAGTCTCTACCTTTGGTATTATTTTTAATCCACCATACAGTCTGGAAGTCTGCTGGGTTGTCTGTTTTCTCCAAATCTTAAGCTCGCAGCCATGGTATGATGCCAGTTTTTTTACAATGGGTTCCATCAAAAATCTGCCTCTGATAGCCGCATATGTAATATACCGTATGTATTAATACTCTATTTCTCCCCCTTTCCCTTCTTCACAGATAAGGAACATATTAGGATAACTGTTGACCCAGCAGAGAAAGCAAGGGAACATCAGCAGATGGACAGAATTAGGAATACAACAATGTGTTGATCAGGAAGCAGAAGGCACTTATCTAAACCGTCATATAATCTTGGTTCACAGTTTGACTCGGCTTTAGAACAGCGGGTTTTGTTTTCCCTTGAATGAGTTTGCTTATTTCTAGTGGCAATTAGCCAGCAATGAGACAGTTAAAAATGCAGCCAGTTACCCCTGGCAACATGCTACTGCTGTAAATCCTGCCCACCCATCTTCAGATTTACTGACATTTGAAACATCTAGGCCTCTTCTGTTAGATGAATCAGTGAAATAAAGTCTCTGCAGAGCTGCTTTCTCCACCTGCCATTCCTCAGGGGTACTCATACACCTGTGTATATAAAACATTTACATTATTAAGAAAAAGGGTCCCATTACAAATTATTGACCAGTGGATCTGAAAGAACAATATCACATATTAATGGTTACTTTCTAGTAGATTATTGATTCTTTTTAATTTATTTTAGGGTTGTGCTGGTGAGTTGTGGGCCAGGCCCAGACATTGAAGTCAGTTAGATTTGTATCACAAAAGTCCCATCACATTACCTAACAACCATAGTTATCAAATAGAGAGTGCAGGGACTACGGGATGAGAATTGGTCCATGTGCATGTACAGTAACACAAATATACATTGCAATCTGCAGACCAAGTTCAAAGGAAAGGTCTTTCCCATTGGAATCAATGAGTAGCAAGTGCTCAGTCTGACCACAGATTTGACCCACTGCAAAACTGGCCGGAGTTCCAGAATTTGGCCCCAATCTAAAAACATCTGCAATTTTCTTTTGAACTTTTCCCTGGAAAAGACAAGGTCCCCCTCTTCCCCCACATACAATCACATACTCCAAATTACATCACCCCCAATACTGCTTTATGCATGATGATAGTCCCATTATCTCCAACTGAGCTCTTCATGCAGGTCTGTGTAAGTTAGGGTGATAAAGCTGAGCCCCAAATAGTGAGGGACTAGGTTGTGAATAGAACTACATACACATGCAAAGGGAAGGATTAAGCCCCAGACAGGACCATGGGTTCTTTCTCCTACTTAGCTAAGTAGGTGAACAACAGGGGTGGATGGGACTTCACTTAAACATCAGCCATTGGTAATGAGCTAGCAAGGGTGCTGGGTTATTATAATAATGGAAATAATGGAAAGTAGAGGGAGGGAGACTGTCCCTTGGAGCCATGTGCCTGGGAAATGGTTCCCGTCAGGGTGAGGTATCGTGCACATCATCCTGTTCTCAGAGCTGTGCCTAGGGACAGAAACTGCATTGAAAGGAGGACAAGGAAATGAATGGGCCTCTAAATACTAAAGGATTAGACATCTTTCTTTAAAATTCATTTGTATTGATTTTCAGAGGGCAGTAATACAGTGTACAGCCACACTGTGTTATAGCCATCTTAATCACACAATTGTCTTCTGGCACGATGCTCTTTCTAAAATGCTATCCATGTTAAAAGGGAAAAAAAGAAGAAAGGAAAATCAGCAACTAGAAAGAATAACTAAATAAAAGGTTATCATTAACCTTTCTCACATGAAATGCCCCATTAGAAAGCAGGGCTATTTGTGTAAAATAGCTTGAGTAAGTATGACAGAGGTCTCTGCAGCTGCTTTATATGAGAAAGGTGTGCAGGGCTTTTCTTTCAGCAAGCTCTTCTTTGCTTGAGTGTATGAATATATTCTGTGATTGAGTCTGGTTCTTTGTTCCTCAGAAGGATGAATTATTTATAATCGGTTTCTGAATTTCAGTTATATGCACACTGACTTCCTTCATCAGGTTTAGTAAAATCCCAGAAATTGTTCCACACTTATGAAATTTCTTCCTGTGAGTGCTTCTTATACACTGTTCCTTTCACATTGACAGAATACGGATCTTCAGTCTAATAACAATGTCAACCAGGTGCCCTTCAGCCCGTGCATCACGGTTCTTCCTTTCTGTAAGTAACAAAGCCATCTTCACAAATTCACTATGCTAAATGCATATTTAATCAGTTACAGACCAGACCCTAGTCACAGGTTTGCTCTAAACGATACAATGTTTCTAAGGGTAAAGGGCAACCACTCAGGGCTTTTTGATCATGCAGACATTCTTCTACTACACGAAGGATGAGTAAAGGGCTCCATTGTAATTCTGCAGTAATGACTGGGGTATATATGGAGTAATGGGAGTGATTTAATGGAAGATGAAAGCTGATAACGTGCTAATTTGTGTCAAGTGCTCATGGCAATATTAAAAAAAATATTAGATACTTAACCAATGTGACACACAATTTTTAGATCTTAAATTATGGCGCCGTTTTATCTTAATAGGAAGTGAGAATCTGTTCAGTGCATGAGGTTTACATAAAGAATCCCATGGTCATTTTTAAACACAGGGGGGCTTAATACATGTGATGGTGAGCCATTTTAATTAGAGCGTCTGTCCAGGAACTGCTCTAATTAAAATGTGTCCTCCTACCCCTGGTACATGAATAAACAGCCTAAGTTGCCACCGTCCCTTACCTTCTGCCTGGTTATTTCAGACTAAAACTGATAATCACTTCTGTATTCAGAAACTCTTAGGAAATTTAAAGAGACATCAGGTGGTCTGTGGGTTCTGGGAGGGGAACCTCTTTACATGTTGGGCAGTGGAGTGCTGGGGGAGGGGAATAACTGGTTGGAAAAAAAAATAAAACATCAAAGAAAAGCTGTAGTCAAGAAACCTTAGAGTTTTCCTTCCCTTGTTTTAAGAGCTTGAGGGAAAGCTGCTCTAATCTCTGCAAAACCAGTAACTACTGGAGAAGCTGTTTCATTTCTAGCTCAAGCTTTGTCTGGAGCTAGACAACAGGCATGACTTGGTCACTAGCACACTTCAGGAAATATTTTTCGTTTCTACGGGGCACATCTACACAAGATGCCCACTGCACAGCATAAACCAAGTACTAAATGACTGCACAATAACTGGTCTTACTGCGCAGTAGTGTCTGGGCATGGTTGACACTTACTGCGCAGTACCTTGTTACTATACTACTGTGCAGTAGCATCATGTCATGGTGATGCTACTGCAGAGTTATAATGAACTACTGCACAGTAAGCGTCTCATCTAAATACACCCACTGTGTCCTGTTTTTAATTTCCTTGCCTTGCATACATTTATTCAAACCTGCACGATTTTGACAACCATTTATCGTTTATTAGCAAAGAAAGCTTTAGCCCAGTCGGTATCTTATGTATCTTTAGATGCTGTGTATTTTACTACCACTGAAATAATTTATATTGATACATGAGGAGTAACAGGGCTGGAAATTAGTAGTACTTTTTGTGGGGTAGCATAAAGGCTGTTATTTTGCAACCTCCACCCCATATTTTCTGCTCAATCCATTTTATTTCAACAAACATATTTTCCTTCAATAAAGCAGGTGATCAATGATGTATTTTAACACCTAAATATTTAATTACCTTTGGTGACCAAATGAATGGTAAATGAGTTGCATATGTTGTCAAGGCACATTTGTATTAGAAGGAGCATTTCAGATGTTGATCAATAGCATATCATTATGGTGCATGGTCTGGGTATTTTAGAGAAGCATTAGGAATTGTAGCATATAATAATATATCTTCCCCTTGTAATAGATTCCTATGACTTGTATTCTATGATATAAGCAGCTGCATATTAGCTAGGGCTTCCATCAACAAGGCAAATAAAGTTTGGGACAGGGAACATTCTTGTTGTTTTTATTTCATCCAATTAATTGTATTGATATTTTGTAAGGTGATCTTTTTTGGGCTGCCGTGTGGAATATGGCAGCCCAGTCTACTTCCGGTAGAACAATCTTAGTAAAAACCTTTATAAAGGGCATATACAAAACCTGATCTTCATTGATCGCCTACATACAAACCATAATTAATAATTTATAAAGTATGGCATTATTTTTTCCAGACTCAGTTATTTTGTCATACCCATTTAGTAATGATTAGTGGCTATAAATCTGCCTCCCAGTTGGAAGACTTGAACTTAGCACTGTGTGAGTTTCAAATAAATGTTACAGTTATATGAGCTTCTTGCAGTTAAGATCACACATCGCAAGAGAGGTGGCTAGCTGTATTATTCTGAAGCCAGGCAGAAGACAGGATGAGGTAGCATCTTAGTGAGTACCTGGTTCAGAGGTAGTCTCTAAGGAGATACCCCACATGGTGCTCTACGTGCATGACCCTCTGGAGGTGCTGGTGGGGTTTCACTCCCTGGGCTTCTCCCAGTGCATCAGGACCCACATCCCCATCACCTGCCTGGCCCACAGTGTCTGCCCCTACTACAGCTTGTGGGGCTTCCACTCCGTCATGCTCCATGTCATTGTCCGCAACCGTGGCACCTTCATGAACGTGATTGTTGGCTGGGCAGGCAGTGCCCCTGATGCCCACATCTTTTGCAACACTCTTCTGCAGCCCTGGAGGAGAGCAAATGCTTCTCGTTGTGGGTACTGGGCCTCCAGCTGGGCATGGTGGTGGTCCCGGCCCTCCCCATTTGGGACCACACCTACCCGCTCCTCCCCTGGCTCATGTGGCCCTACACAAGCCAGCTGGACCCTCCACCGGGCGCACTTCAACTGGTGCCTGGGCTGGACCCATGCCCTGGTGGAGTGCGCCTTCAGTCAGCTGAAGGGACACTGGTGTACCCTCACCACCTGCCTCAAGGTCACTGAGACCAACATCCCCCAGGTCCTTGTTGCAGACTGCATGCTTCATAACAACTGCAAGGCCTGGGGGCAGCTGTTTTGTGAGCCCTGGGTAGACAAGGTGCAGGAGGTAGAGGATGCCTGGCACTGGGGTACACTGCTGCTGGTCCAGCTGTAGACTCCAGCTGTGTCTTGGTGCCCCAGTGCTGCCCAATGCCTTGCCCAGCAGCACTGGGGCACCAGCTGTGGGCTCCCCCCCCACAGACCCCAGGTGAACTGCACACCCACCAGTGGGGTCTAGAGTATAGTGTGTGCAAGGCACTTGCCAATCACCTTCTCTTGCACTCTCCTCTGTAACCTGCCTGGGCAGCCTCCCATGGACCCTCACCCCACCACACACTCCCAGCACCATCCACACTGCAGACAGTTCTCCAAAAAAACAGTTTATTCCCTTCACAGAAGCAGAGAACCTCTTTCCCCGCCCTCCCCAAAAACAGAGCCTGTCCCCCATCTCTCTCTCCTTCTTTCTTTCCCTTCCCACCACAGGTCTTCCACCACCCATTCCACCCTCTACCAATAAAATACCCTCTTCTCCATGCAGACTATTGACATGGTTGTTTGCGTGCCCTCCTGGGGTGTGAGGCTGTGGAGTGGGAATGCCAAGGGGCAGAGCCCAGGGACAGGTGCCCTACACCCTGGCCTCTGGCCATTCTCCCATGGGTGCACACACCTGGTGGGACTCCACCCATGACTGGACCACGGGTATAGAGGGTATACCCTGTACAGGAGGGATCGTGTAGACAAAAGGGGTGGGGGTGTAGCTCTCTATGTGAAGGAAAGCTACATGTCCCTGCAAGCTGATGTTGGCGACCAGCATGGACAGCTAGAGACACTCTGGGTAAAAATTCGTGGGGAATACGGCACAGGGGACACAACGGTGGGAGTCTACTACAGACCTCCCACTCAAAGTCCCGAGCTTGACCAGGAGTTCGCCTGGGAACTGACTGAGGCCGCTTGCTCCAGGACCTTGGTTATCATGGGTGACTTCAATTACCCGGACATCTCCTGGGAAGATCACTCAGCAAAATCCGAGCTAACAGAGATTTATAAATTGATGGGCTCTTGCCATAAGGTCCCTTTATAAAGGCTGCCCTTCCCAGTTGCAGCTTTTGTCCCAACCAGGATGCCAGCAATCAGCATTCAGTAATCTCAGCCATTTCCATGTAACCGAAGTGTCCACTGAGTAACTTACTTGCCAAGAGGTATGAGAAGCAAAGATATAAGATGGCAGAATTCAGAAGTACAAGAGGCATGTATGATAAACACCAAACTGCACTTGCCATAAGGTGGGCAGATGGATTAGTTGTACCTTTGGTTCTCTCCATCTAAAAATTTATTTTTTCTGTTAAGTCACATCAGTGGCAACATTATTTTTGGACATGCATCACACAGTCCTTGACAAAACCATTGTATATTTAGCATAGCTGTTCTTAACGGCAGTACATAATAATATATTTAACATAGCTCTTGTCTGAGATACTTTCTCAGTTTAACAGTTATCACTTCTTAAAAGAGACTAGCAATTTTAGTTGTTACAGCTTGTGTGTGCAACACAGATGCTGTAGAGGTCCATGAATTTCTGCAGAGACTGAAACCTGCTCCTCCCTCCCCGCTAAAAATTCAGTCCAAGATTTCAAGTGGAGCCCCCAAAGAACAATCTATTTTTGAAATGTTAATATTTATCCACTCACTTAAGTCCATTTCATATTGACTATTGCCTATCTCTGTTCAGGAGCAAGTCTTTCCTTCCATAGGTGTAATATCTAGAGTCAATTGTTACAGAGTCTACAGAATATAACACATTTAGAGCTATACTGGAGAAAGGAGTCCTTAGATGGGTCCTTAAAGTTTCCCAGAAACAGCAAAGGGCTAGGTGCCTCAAAAGGACTTAGGCTGAATTGAGGAGCTCATATGGCAAAAAAATTAAAATAAATCCAGACTGACCCTACCCCAGCTGCAGCAATACTACTTAGGTAGACTCTTGCTTTTGTGCACATGCAGAAACTCTCCAGTTTGAGCAGGTAGGTGCCTCGCTTCTCTGCGAAGATCCAGTCAGAGCTGGGCTATGCCTAAGCTCTGCTAAATCCCCAATGCAGTCAGTGCTCACAGAGTACACGCATACTGAACTCCTACTGGATTCAGTACAAAGCCCAACACCATAATCATTTTAGTCCATAAATATAGCCTGTGGTGACCCCTACCCCTTTTGCCATAATTTTCCAGCTCAGGAAGGAGGAAACTTAGGTTCTTGGAATCAGAAGTAGAACAAGAAGCATAATCAGGTAACCTAATGATGAGTGCATTCAGTTGGGAGAGGTGAGTCTTGGGTTCTGGTCCCTGATACCAGAGCTGTTTATGCACTTTACCAAAAAACCAACCCCCCCAAAATCCAAAATAGTCCTGGCAGCAAGGACATCAGGAACCCTCCCTCCCTGGTGAGTGTCCTCTCTGATATATACTGTTATAATCCCACTTGTTTGTTCTCTTTCTGATCTTTTGACTCTTGCACTCCAGACTGCCTTATGGTGTTGTTTCAATAAGAGGACACCCTCCAGAGAAGTGGGAGCTGTGGGTTTGACTTTCCTCAGGCTGAGGAGGGTCTAACTAGTAAACACTGATACCAAAAGTAGCTTGTCACCAGCACCATGAAGGCATTTGCAGGTTGGATTTTAAGTGAATAAAGCTTCCTGAATCTGGAAAAGTCTAGACATCTATTCAGACATGCCCTGTGCCCACTATTGGCACAGGTATAGGGGCCTCCCCACTCAGCCCATAGGGGCTCTAGATTCTCCTTTAGAGTGCCCGAGGGCTTTCCACACTGCTGCTGGTCTGCCCACTTACTCATACATGCCAAACCTGGGAATACACTAGTGATGCATGCTGGAGACTGAGGTCATGACAGCAACTGTAAGGGGTGTTCCTGAAGTGGCCTCACCACCAAATTTTTGGGTTTAGACTGTGTGAGTGGGTTATCCTCAGGATCATGCTACCACTGCATTGTAAACACACCCAGACTCTCTGCATTGATTCTACAGGGACTGTAGGTGCCTAAGCCTGGCTACTGGATAGCTTTTCCAGGGCAAAGCACCTATGTCTTTAGGCATGTTTTCAGGCTGCCCCTAAAAGATTTTTTATTTCTTTTTTAATAGCTGTCTTTCTACCCTTACAGAAACTGAAAACAATATTAAGGATGGAAATTGCAGCCTACTAAGAAATGTTTTGGCCAAATATTTAGTAAAAAAACACCACCACGTTTAATAATTTAATATCTAGCATTAAGGCATGGAGTCAGCAGCTGCATGTAAGATAGTGTCAGTCAAGATTGGCATGGGAACTAGACAGCAGAAGCAATTACCACCTAGAAGTAATATCACCACATCATTGTTGTATGAATTATTCCCCTCCCCTCTGCCACATACACACTGATCATAGAGTTATAGCTGCTACTGTTATTCTAATGCTCTGGTCCCAGCCCACAGGCTGAGAAGCAGCTCAGTCATTTTACACACAGAGTGCCCTGAGAGTAGCTGGGTATGTCTTTTTGGCATTGCTCTCAAGGATGCCAGGGAAGTAGTATAAACCTATATTTGATGGGACAATTCCTCAGCATCAGCATCTAGACGTGTCAAGTGAACAAGTTTAGTGTCTGATTTGGAAGTGCTCTCTTTATATAATATTCTGAGTTATAAACTGTTTTGTTACAGCACCTATGTGACACAGGCAGGGCCCAGGACACTCTGGGATATACAAATCCCAAACAAAAAAATGGTCACTGCCCCCAAAAAGTTAGAGATAGAGTTTTCCCAGGAGTTAATGATAACTTTTGCTGCCTAAGGTTTGCAAGACTGAGCCCTTACTTATGGTTAATGAGCAGTGTCATACAACTGTGTGCATCTTCTACAAGGGTACTTGCATCAGGCATCTGTAAGGCTCCATAGTGTCTCAATTAACAGTAACCAAAAATGGTAAATGAGTACCATCATGGAATACAACACTGTCAGCTCACCAGGATTGATAATTAAGGGATGCCATCCACCGATGTCATGGAATGATGGAAGCAGTTTGGTACATCAGTGAGGGGTACTTCTGAAGCACATGGGAAGGGAATTTAAAACATTTTAAAATAATTTAAAATAAAATTGCCCCTCACAAAGACAGATAATCTTTTTTTGTCCTTAGATAGAATTCAATAAGAATTCAAATCTCTTAAATATCCTTGGTTGTATGCCAAACACCAGAGTCTTAACTAAGAGCTTAGTTTTATGTTCTCATCACTGCAGTATTAAGTTGGTATATTTATATTGTGTAGTAGGGATACAGTACCAAATGAGAACAAAACCCATGACCTAGTGGGCTATCTAACTACATGAAATGACACGGCAGGAACAATACAATAAAGATAAACACAGAATGGGGTGTGTCCTCATAGACAGGACAGATCATGGATTGTTACCGAGTACTATCAACTGCTGAGGTGCTTTCTTTAATACAGTACAGTTTAAGACACTTTACCAAAAAAAATAACCCCTCAAATTCATTCCTTCTGAATTCCCCAGGCACATCAACAAACAACTTAAATTTTAGCAACCAAGTTGATTGACCACTCCCCAGCAGTGTGCAAACATACAGCAAACAATCCCTCACTGATGTGCTTAGTAATTAATATTCAGGAAACAAAGGCCACTTTTGATATGACTCAAAGCACTCTGCAGTGGCTAGGGAGTGGGTGGGTGGGTGTGCACTGGCTGCTGGTTGTTATGCCAAACGCAAATGTTTTACTGTTACTGTTCCTTCCACCCTTCCCCCATGTATTTGGTCTCATCACCTGTTCTTTCTCAACATACGCTTAGGCTGTAATACTCTTTTCTGGGCACAGGTACCTATTGCAGTGGGAGTCTCTTGGCACTTTTGTAGTAAAAAAGAATGGCAATAAATAAATAGCAGCACGCTCCAAGCACCTTGTGTCTTGGATTGTCATGCAATAAACTGAATATGATTACATATCATGAATACTGTGTGGCTTATAGAATGCAGGAGAGGACTGATGGTTAATCTCAGATACTTTGGTGAGGTGTACCTCTGTAACATATGGGAATGCCTTATAATGCCTAATAATGACCATCATAGCAAAAATGACCATCCTTGAAGCACATGCCTTGAAATATGAAAAAGTAGGAGGAACATCTCATACATAAACAGGAACAAGGAAGGGAAAGTCCGGCTGTGCAGGAGCTATTCTACTGGTGATTGAGAATGAAATGGGATAGTTAGCATTATGGCTGACACAGGGCTACATCATCCAACTGGAGACTCAGTATACACATGGGACACGGAAGTTATATGGTCCCTAGGAATCCTGCAACACCATGACATTGGGTTTGTCTCACAGGGTCCAGGACAGAGTTGTGCAAAAAGTGGTTCACTTATCCCACAAAACATTTTCAGATTTAAAAAATTTTCCCAAGCCCCATCATGATGAAACTGAGGCTTTTTGTCATTTAGAGAATGAGAAATAAATCATGCCTCACCCCAAGATATTCATTACCATAATGGTTGAAGTAATCCCTCCAGTAGAAGATGGATCACCAGGTTCACCAAAAAGGGAACTGTTATCTCGCATACTGTGGCCTGTCACGTGGGTAAAATGCATGGGATCTCCACATCCCAGACTAACAGGCCATGGAAAAATACAGTTCAGCAAATTCTCAAGAGAGTGGAGGAAAAAAACATAAACGTCAGTTTGACCAGATGACAGGATGAAGCCTGTCCCATAGCTCTGGATTTAGAAGTGAGTAATACAGCAGACAGAATCTGACAAACCTTAGCCCTGGGGGGTGGGAAACAAAACACCCTAACACACATACAGTTGTCCTTGGGAAAGGAATATACTTCCTTTTATTGCAGACTTCCTGATGCAGTGTGTAGGGATTGTATAAAGAGTGTTACCTCATGGTCCAACAATGGAACAGAGCTGAAACGATAATGCATTCTGCTTTTTCTTTCAAATTATTTTATTGTCAGGAGCAGGTATATTGGCCAAGTGTATGTAGAATTAAAAAAAAAAAAACTTTTATAGGCGTTAATACATATGGGACTGACTATTGGAGGGAAATTGAATATGGGAGGCTCAAAACTGAAAGAGAAGTGTAAAAGATTAGTAACACTGCAATGCTATATCCTAATGGGCACTGCTTTGCTCTTTAAGTGGTTATTTATACCCGAGTTTAAAATGCTTTCATGGCCCAGGACCTGCGCTGTAACCCAGTTGTACCAGACAGCTAAGATGGTGTGTATCTATGGTTTTAAGCTACCTTTTCACTAAACATTTCTGGAGCTGGCTTGAGAATGAGTTTCAGGCTTGCTCTAACTACCTGCAGTAACACTACGCTAAGTCTTAGATGCCAGCTGAGCTAATTTGCAAAGAAAAGCATTAGATTCTTGTTAACCCATTTATTTATACCGTGGTGAAACTCACACTTTTCACAAAGATGCCCTTCAGCTGGTGTTTATTGGTTTTATATGACAGGAGGTGTTCTAATTGTTTTTATATGCTCTATAATGCAAGTTCACTCAGCAGCTATTCATTTGGTACTTCTGGTTCTTGGCCATGTTTACTGTACTTCTGCACTCCATGTTTGCTTTAACCTAGTTTGTCAAATAAAACTGTTGATTATGAGACAAGGCATTTTTTGAGGATGATGCTTAAAATATATCCTCATTTATAAAAACAAAAGGCAAAAATATGTTGAAAATCTTTTCACAAAGAGCATAATGATCAGAGCTTCCTGGTTACATATAAAAAAGTATAATGCATTACAGTCTCCCTTTCTTGCCAAACATAAGCAGGAAGTGACTTGCTGTTTCCTGCAAACTGTTTCAAATAGCTTTTATTCAACAACTCAGGCAGAACAGGAAGTGAAAAAATGTGGGTCTCCTTTATTACTATTAGTTTTACTTCAGATTGGGCCAGAAAACTGCAGATATATATTTTTTGCACTAGTTAAAAAGCAAAAAAAAGAAGGAAAAAAAAAAAAGTACTTAAAAATAGCTTATGACAAAAATAGATTCAAATCATTAAAGTATTCCTGGTTTACCAAAGGAAAACAAAGTGATGTGTAACATATACTTTGGAATTCCTCAAACAAAATAAAATTTTGCCAATTCATACCTCACTAATGTATATATCTGAGATGGAATCCTTACCATACTGAAAGCAATGGCAAAACTAGCATTTGTCTTCAGCAAGGCTGGGATTTCACTCCTCAAATCAATAGGACAAAAAAGCATGGGAGACAGCTTTTCAATAAAGCTTTAGCAGCAGTACAGGACTTATCTTTCATATGCATTTTTATAAAATATGCCATAAGACATTTACCACTAGAAATTATTCAAAAATATTTCTAATTGTATTTATACTAAGATATACCAGCACAAGGTGTCAGATTTTGCTATAGTATACATTTTCTACAGGACAATTAACATCTGTTGCTGTTCTTCTCCTGCTCCCACCAACCACACTTCACTTCTTTCTATCTTTTTAACCAGAGCATGATGGAAATTCAGGTGTCTTTCTTTGGTTCCAGAGGCCTGAGTTTGTGCTCTTTTCTCAACTTTAACCAAAGGTTGCTTCCAGTCATCCTAGCTGTAGGTTGGTTGAATAATTAAATCAAGTCAAGTCAGTCCCGAGGCCATTGAGACTGTTGGAGCACCTAAGGAGCAGTAACAACACTCTTCCACTCTGCCCTGCGTTTGGCTAGCTTTGTGCATTCTGTCAGCTGAAGGCCCATCCAGTCCTTAATATTGGTTCCCCAGCAATTCTTGGGTCTACCTCTTTTTCTGTTTCCCTCCACTGCACCATGCTGTATAGTGTTGGCAAAGGCATCCAGCCTTCTCATGACATGTCCAAACCATTGCAGGTTGAGTAATACCTCATACCAGGTTCAGTAAGCCTAAATAATGAGGTATGTGAGTATCAGGTTATGTAGGTTGCAGAGTCAAGGATGGCTGGATATGATGTATGTTAATTTCTTGTGTGCTGTTGGCCTGTCTTACCTGTACTATCCCTAAGAGCCTCTAGGCTTACGAAGACCTTTGATTCATTGCTACTTTCCATCCTGCTGTTGCACCATGCCTGCATGAATGTAAAAGGATTCAAATACTGCAGAATGTAATACTTCATGAATGTAAAAAGAGTCAAATACTGATTCATATACTGAAAAGGATTCAATACTTATACTACACATAAGGAGGAATGGGGGCAGGTGGTACAGCCCCTCAGCTGGTTTAAATTGCCATAGCTCTGCTGCTTTCATGGTTGCCTTAATTGAGCATCCGTCCTGATCTTCTAGCATTTAGCTGACATCTCAGGTACTCCTTGTGCATTTGTCTTCTGTAAAATAAAATAAAATAAAGCTGTAATAGTGCACAGCCATTTAAATCAAGAACTATTAAATGGGAGAAATAATTGGAAAAGTGTATGAGCAAAGTATATTTTGTCATATTAAAAAAAAGAAAAAAGAAAAAGATCAAATGTCTAGCAGAGCTTTGGTCCCAGCACATAAGGGTGCAATGCAATTAACACCCTGCATGGCCACTTTTGACTTTCTAGCCTGAATGGCCAAGCACACATTTACAGATGAGTTCAATGTTGCAAAATCAAGTTGTCAGGGACCATTGAAAGGAACAGCAAAACTCTGATTAACTGCATGGGGAGCAAGATCAGGCCTTTGCTCATTAATTCACAAAGTCTGGACATTCATGAATGAGCTCCTGACTTAGGGAAAGAGGGAAGGAATGTGATGCTACTAAATTGGTAAAAGCCATATGCAGCCTTATTTTAATAAATACAGAGGTTTCCAGTAAACCTTCAATAATAATTAGTATTCCTGCAAACGAAGCACCGTTAATTTAAGGGGACTCCCAGGTAGAACTAGTCATTATTATGCTACATTAGTGCAACTGCATACAGTAGCTGGCTATGCTCACAGTATTCCAGCTATAGCACATAGTTCCACACCCACAAAATCCAATCTCACTGTACTATTCCAAAAGTATAGTCCTTTTAGGCCTGATTTTATTCTTTACATTCTTCATCTTTAATTGGCATCCGAGGAATTTTAGTGTTCCTGTGGTGTGCAACAACCACAGGATTGATAGATCAGAGATAGGAATTGTCCGATTAGTGGGGTTTTTTATTTATTTATTTGAGTTATATCCTGTCCTTTCCAACAAAGGCTGAGGATGGCTTATGGTAAGAGAGCAAAATAACATATATAAGCAAAGAGATTATTAAGATACAATATAAAACAACTCCCTCTCCCCCCCAACAACATCCTAATTTAGCCTGGCCTGCTAAATGCCTACCCAAAAGGGAGATCTAACAGTGCTTCTGTAGGAGGTCCATACTTTGGCTCTGGCATGCCTCAAGGGGGAGGGAGTTCCAGACCTAAGGAGCAACTTTCCATGTTTTTGCCAGGAAAACATGGCATCTTGATAGTACTTGCAGGAGGTTGCTTTCAGAGGTGGTGCATAAAGAAAAATGCTGGGATAGCGGCATTGGTGAGAACCTGAAGACACTGAAGATACTTTTGTTTCTTTTGTTTCTGTGAGTAGAACAAACATGATTGAAATCGGTTGAGATGAGACCACTGGTATCATTTCTACTTCCACTTTCTAGCAAATAGATACAGAACCATCTGCAGAACTGAAAAGTCAAACATTAATCCTGCACTAGTAGTCTTGTCTGTAGCAGTTGTTTGGCTTTTACTCACTGACCAGAGAATTTAATTATATCCTCCAGCTCCCTAAAGGAGCAGTATTTTCGAAACAATACTAGTGTATAGTAATGTGAGGAAAGGAGGAGGATAACAAATGAGTAGAAGCAATCAACTCTATCCAACAAAGTAACACTTGAGTTATTATTATGCACAACTAAGTAACTCGGGAGCTGTTATAATCCACAACTAATAATGAATTTATAGGGTAAAAATGATGGGAAAAAAAATGTCCATGCAGATGACAAGAGGAAGGCTGAGGAATACTGATTTAGCCTGTTGAAAATTCTGTGCATTTTAGCTGGATTCTACTTTGTGCCTTCCTGAATGTCAGGAAAGAACATTAGGCCATGTTTTTGTAAGATATGGCACCCTGTGGTGAAACTATTTAAAGAACTGAAGGAAAAACCACTACAGTCTGTGTTTTATCCCGAGCTATAAACCTACAAGCAGAACTAGAACCTACACGTGCAACCCATTTAACCACTCCTACCACACGCACATTTACACACCTATTTAATCTATAACCAGAGCTATAAACAGACATATATAAGCAGCAACTGGAACCATAGACACATAGACATATATATACATACTAGCAAATTGCCCTTCAAGAATTTGTGTTAACTGTACCCTCCCTCCCTACCACCGCTCCTTGTCCAGCTCTGCTCCACCCTCCCCATCACCCTATTTCCCCCAGTTCACCCTGGTTCAGGACCAACCCCGTTCCCCAACCCCACTTCGGGTCTGACCCAGCCTCACCTCCTTCCCTCCCTCTGCTTTGGATCCAACCCCACCCTCCCTCCCCCAGGTTCAAGTCTGACCCCACCCCCCCAGTTAGGGTCTGACTCCCTCCAGTTTGGGTCTGACCCTGCTCCCGCTCCCCTCCAGATCCAACCCTGCTCTGGTGTGGTGCCAGAGGACTGGAAGAAGGCCAGTGTGGTTCCCATCTTGAAAAAGGGGAGGAAGGAGGACCCAGGAAACTATAGGCCAGTTAGTTTTACCTCAAGCCTGGGCAAGCTTTTTGAGACAATTATTCTGGCACATGTCCACAAGGGGCCAGCAGGGGAGATAATTCTTAGGGGCAACCAACACGGGTTCATTAGAGGCAGGTCCTGTCAGACCAACCTTGTGGCCTTCTACAACCAGGTCACCAAATTTTTAGATGCAGGGGTAGCAGTGGATATAGTCTTTCTGGACTTTAGGAAGGCCTTTGACACTGTCTCTCACCCCATTCTCATTAAGAAACTGGAGGACTGTGGTGTTGACACCCACACAATCAAATGGGTCGTCAACTGGCTGGAGGGTTGAACCCAGAGAGTGGTGGTGGATGGGTCATTTTCGACCTGGAGGGATGTGGACAGTGGGGTCCCCCAGGGCTCGGTCCTTGGGCCCGCACTGTTCAACATCTTCATCAGCAACTTGGACAAGGGGATAAAAAGCACCCTGTTCAAATTTGCTGATGACACTAAGATGTGGGGGGATGTGGGTACACTAGAAGGGAGGAATAGGCTGCAATCAGACCTAGACAGGTTACAGGGGTGGGCGGATGAGAACAGGATGGGTTTCAACACTGACAAGTGCAAGGTGCTGCACCTGGGGAGGAAGAACCAACACCATACCTACAGGCTGAGGAACTCCCTTCTTGTCAGTACAGAGGCAGAAAAAGATCTTGGAGTCATCACTGATGCCAAGATGAACATGGGCCAGCAGTGTGGGGATGCAGTCAGGAAAGCCAACCACACCTTGTCATGCATCCACAGATGCATCTCAAGATGCTATGTGCATATGCACATAGCACCCCCTGCGTCTCACTCCTGGCACCACCAAGCAGGACCCCTTGCAGGCCGGAATGTTGCCTGCCTGCAAAAGGAACCCACCGTTTACCAAGGGAACTCAGGTATCTGGGACCTTTGATTGGCAGGGCCTCTTACCTTAATCTACGTATGAATAAGAACTTATTTTTTTATGGGACTTACACTCAAGTATGCACATATGAGCTAGCTAGTGTATAGCCTACTGAGTGTGTTCACTATATCAACACCCACACTACTGGAATAGGAAACTGTGTAAATGCCAAAAAGGTAACGTATGTAGCTAAACAACTTCCATTTGGGTGCATAGAAGGGGTAGTGAATTTCGCTTCCAATGCTTTCTATTTTAATATAGAATGATTTGGGAATTGCACTAAAAGGTATTTTTTCAGAACTTAACCAAAGATTTTTAATTCAATAATTACAAAATCCGTTTAGAAAAGGATGAACAAAAGGATATTCTGAGACTCATCAATATGGTGAAAATGCTGCTACATAAAGTTTTGTATATGGAGGCTGCAGCGTTGACATTTGTTTGCAGAGGGTATGTCTCAGAGAAGTGGTAGTTCTGATATTAATATTGCATGTTAGAAGAACTGACTGACTAATGCAGGATCAGATTCTTTTTCTCAGCAATTTATTAAGGTAGTTCCTCCTTACTGAATAATCTGTTGGTTTGGCTAGTAGATTTATGCCCCAAATTTTTGAAAGGTAATTTATGGCTATAATATCCTGCAGAGATCAGTTACTTCAAAGCCCACACAGCCATTCCTAACAGTTACAGTTCCAATGTGCTTCTGAATCTTATTAACGACTGAGAAATGAAGGAGGATGAAACTAGTCTGAAGAAATGTCCCACTGTATATATATTTTTTCAAGAAATTAAAAATTAAAAATATGACTTCAAATATCCTTTTAAGTCATATCCAGTAATATCAATAATTAAAGATAAAGTGCTTTTAACAGTGCTACATTATAAATTAAATGTGTTTCATAACATTTTATTAATTTAAAGCTGGGTTTGCTTAGACTAGTTTTCTGTGTTTCTGTTCAGCAGTGGTGATATAGTTTGAACCTTTTTTTGAATGGAAATATAACATCCATTGTTTGTCTGCACCCATTAATTTTCAAGTTCTATCTTCTCACTTGAGACATTAAACATTTCAAATGGTAAAAAATCCTTGCCCTAAGGTAAATACCACTAAAAGGGAATTGAAAAAAAAATGCAATATCATTTGTTAAATGTTTATTTTGAATGCTGTGCAGGAGTAAGCAGATAATAGTCCCTCAGCATTGTCAAAACTCACACATGACATACGTATACAAAGGACACACTAATCTCCTATGAAGTGCCAAAGTTAAAACAGAAGCATATACTGAGTTGTTCACCAAGGTAGGAAGCATGTATAAATGTACTTATAATGGTGGGAAAGCTGGGGGGCTGGGAGGAGGTGTGTTAGATGCTGTAAAATAATATATAAACCAATATTTAATCACTTAGCCCACAGAGGTACATGTAGGTGCAAAGCAGAGATGTCTTGTAGGGATTTCTATATTTTGGGCACAGAACAGTAATGGGGAGATGCACAGAGGTAAGTATAGCTGGACTGCTCCATGCCTTTGGCAGTCATGATGCTGTTGGTGGCAGCATAAATAGCTGCTTCTGTGCCAGTGGCTATTTTTGCACCCTCCAACATAAAGGCAGCACCCAGGACCACTGCTGAGGTAAGTATCTACATCTAAAAGGCTGCAAGAGAGTAAGAAGAAACAAAGAGATAATAGAATAAATATGGTGTAGCGTAGTCGTCCCCAGGGATCCTGGTTTTGTTGAATAATAATAAAATAGTATTTGCTTTGGATTTGGATTCAGCCTATTCAGGGGAGAGTGATTTGATTTGGTGATTCGAATCACTGTCTCGAATCAATTTGGCTGAATCTCTGAATCAGCCCCATCCCCCACCGGCTCTCCCAGCTCCTGGCTATGAAAAAAAAGCTCCACATTCACCAGCTGCTGCCAAGCAGGGGGGGAATCCCCACTGCCCCCCCACTGCTGCATGCCATGTGGGGGGCTCTGCCACAAGCCCCCTGACAACTGCCCACTCTCCCAGCCCCCCCCCCGCCCCCACTACCATGGCTGCTCCACCCAGTCGAGCTCCTGGCCCTTAAAAAAAAAAAGGCCCTGCACTCAGCAGTGCTGCTAGGCGACAGGGCAATCCCTGCTGCACCCCACTGCCCTGTGCTGCATGGGAGGCTCTGTCACAAGCCCCCAGAAGCTCTGAGGAAGCAGCATCCAGAGAGGCTGGAGGGGGGTTGTGTTTTTTTGAAAGGGCCGATAGCCAGGGTGAATGAAGCAGCTATGGGGGGGGGGGGGCAGCTGGGAGAGTAGACGGCAGTCAAGGGTCTCATGGCAGAGCCCCCTGTGCAGCATGGGGCAGTGGAGGGAAGCAGGGATCACTTCCCCCCTGCCTGGCAGCAGCCAGTGAATTCAGGGCTTTTTTTTAAAGAGCTGGGAGCTGGGGCAGGTGGGACAGCCATGGGGTGGGGTGCTGGGAGAATGAGCAAGGGTCAAGGGTTGGTCAGGAGGGCTGGGGGAGCAGGCAGGGGATGGGGTCTGGTGGGAGTCTCTCCATGGTCCCCTCCCCACCCCCAGCCTCCCCTCCCCTGCCCCCTACTTACCAGCATAGAGTCTGGGTTCAGCTCTCTGCAGCAGCCAGTGGGGACTGCCTGAATCATCGAAGCTCTCCGAAACTTTTCTAAATCAATTTGGACCTTTTAATTGGTCCTCTGATTCAATTTGGATTCAGAGATTCTGCCACCAAATCAGGCTGAATCTCCTCCAAATTGAATCAGCACCCAAAGGTTCACATAGCCCTAATATGTATAAGGGTGTTTTATTTTGGATTACTTTTTAAAATCCAAAAATTGGGAATTTTTTTTTTTTGTGAGAAGAAACCTGGATCCCTGGTCATCACACACTGAAGGGCCAAACCTTTTAGCAGCTACAGAGGTTCAATGGGAACCCAAGAGATTCAGAATTCTAGTCTCCAGTACTGATTTTTGTTGTTGTTCACTTTGTAAAACAGATCATTCATCTTGCATGGCAGTGGGTTGAAAAGGTCCCTGATCTTCTGATTTTCCTGTACCTCCTTCTTACTTCCATCTTGCAAGAGTTGAAAACCAGTTCAGTGGGTCTTAAGTCAGAATGTACTTGCATGAAGAAAAATGACCTTAAATACTGCTTCATTCGCTGCTGTCTCCTACCTTTAAAGACATCCAGAAGTCAAGTAGTTATTTAGCAGAACGATGCTATTAAAAACAATTGCTCAGGATGAGTAATTGTAGATTCTCCTTTAGAATAAATAGATGTACCAAAGGAAATGTCAACTAGAAAAATGACACAGAGGAAGAATTATTGCATCATAAATATTATTAATGAAAGCACTTGGCACTGCCGTACAGTACATGCCTATGTAAAAAGAATAATAAAGAGACAGCATTTTGTAACAGAAATTCTGCCTTTATTGAAGTTTCAAAATAGTACACAAGCTTTTGCAGAGCTATTAGAACAGCAGCCACATTGTTTCTGAGAGCCAGCCATTTACTTGCAAATATCAATGAATACTGAACCTAAATGAAAAGTTGTTTGTGGTTTTTTTGTCCATCCTTCCAAACAAATACCGAACAATGAAATCACTGGGGGGATACTCATCAGTGCTAATGAAAAAAAATAGCCAAAAATAATTAAAGAACATTTTGCAGTCATTTGTTTAAAGCTGTATTTGAATTTCATTACATAAGTTTTTAGTCAAATATATGCATACAGCATATAATACACATACAACATAGTGACCACTTCTAAAGTTTTTCTGACATCTCATTGATTTCTTTCTGTAAAAAAAGAAAAGAAAAGAAACAGCTTTCCCAAGATAAGCATGTGCCTGCAGAACTTCATCTGACAAATAACTCTTTTTTTAAGCAAAACTGAATTGTACAGTTCTGCCATTATGAGTGTGGTTTGCTATCTCTAACTTCATATTGTTGCATACAGAGACTGACTAGTAAATAAGAAATATTGCAGGCATTGCCTTAAATTGTTTAATATTATACTAAAAAGTAAGCTTTTGACTTCACCAGATATGGGATGATGTTTCCCCCTAAACATAGGCATTAAATCTGTTAACCCAGAGAGAAATTATACCTGCAGATCATCAGATTAATACACACAGAAATACTGATTCTGTATACTACAATGTTTCTGATTCTTTTGAAAAACATTTACTGCCACTTGATAAATTTTCTATAACAAATTTTATTTTTGATGGATGCTCTTTCTTGAGAATAAATGGCATTTAGAAATTCTCACCTGTTAATCTCAAAGGCCAAGCATTTGAACATAGGCAGGAAAGGTTCAATTATTAAACCAACCAATAAAAGATATCACATTTACCCAAAGAATCTTGCATGCCTATGTCCTTAGACCAACACAGCTACAACCAACAAGCATTTGAACAGTTACTTGTGAGTTTGAATGACTAACCTGAGACACTTTCAAGTCTGAGAGCATAAGCATTCAGGTGATTCATCCCCTTTTCATTGTCTTGGACTCAGTCTTCCCTCAAACTGAGTCACCTAAAATCACTAGGCACTTTTAAATACCTGTATCTAAATCCTTTATAAAGACAGGTGAGCATTAGCATGTTTACTTTACATATGGGAAAACTAAGTCACAGAAAAGTATACACCTGGCCTGGGAATAACCCCCCAAACTTTCAATGTCTTTCCCTCACTACATTACTATTTTGTAATGTCCTAATTCAGTGTTCATAATCCCTTTATGGTAGGACAGTGGTTCTCAACCTTTTGTGTACCAGAACCCATTTGTAAACATCAATGGCCAGTCCCAACCAAATGCCCTTTACTCCTGACCCACTGTCCCCTGTTTCTCATGTTTTTCTCCCTTGGCTACGCTTTCTCCCTTGGCTTGTAGTCTGAATAATTTCCCCAGCTGGATATGGCTCAGCTGACAAACGGCGCAGGTGGTTTTTCACCACATGCTTCCTCGTTTCTCCAGGCCCCTGCGACAGGTAAGTTTTTTCCTTCCTCCGCCTTAGTCTGGGATCTGCCTCTGAATGAGGCTTCCCCATTTTCTGATCCTCTATCCCTGGGACAGCGTGAAATATCCAAACAGGCTGCTAAACTCCTTGCTTGCATGTGCTGCCCACACAGGAGCCCCCAGGGAAGGTGGATGCCTGCCTGCCTGCCTGCCTGCCCCCAGTGCCACAATGCCATGCACCCCCTGCCCCCCAGGCACTGGCCCCTTAACAGCTGTGGGGGAAGGAGGAGGTGCTGGGCTGCACTGCTCTGGCTTTACCTGCTATGCCAGCCAGCACAGGCTGTGGGCCAGCTGCTTCTGCTGCGTAGCTAAAGCTTGGTGGCTGCGGGCAAGCTGCTGCACTTCTTGCCAAAGGAGCTACATGCCCTTTAAGTGCCCAGCAGTTGCTTGCGAGGGCTGTCCTGCTCCTCCTGGTGCCTCTACCTGCTGCTGCTGCTTCCTTGCCATGTCATTCATACTACTGAGCTGAGGTCCCTACTCCAAGCTGGCTGCACCACCACCTTTTCCACTCCAGTGTTGGGCAGAGGCTATGCCAGTGGCAGGGCACCAAAGCGGGCGCTGGAGGTAGCGGGCATTTGCATCTCACCAGTGCAGGCTGCAGGGAGCTCCTGCTGTGGCTGCCCTGCCCTGCTTCAGTGCTGCCTTCCACTTCCCACCCATCTGGGCTGCCACACACACCCAGGCGGGCCCTGCCCCACCCTGCCCCATGCACCCCCTTGCCAGCCCCACAGGGCACAAGTCACAACCCTCTCCCCTCTGGCTTGTGCTGCGGCTGCTCCCATGTCCCTGCTTGGCTGCGTGCAAGTGACACCCAAGCATCCCCTTGCAGACTGGAATGCTCCTAGCCTGCAAGGGGAAACCTATGCTTTCATGCATTTTTCTGGCACTTGCTCAGGACCCTTTGAAATATTCTTGTGAGCCACTTTTGGGTCACAACCCATGGGCTGAGATATACGCAGTATAGATGGTGATGGGGTTGGCTGAGGCATGAGGTTGCTACAGTGCAGGGGCTGCCCTGGACCATAGTATCCTTGTGCCCCAGCCAGCCCCTCTGCAGCACATTAAGGTGGGTAGGAGCAGCCCCAGGCTGGCAGGCTGACCCCTGGGGCCACTGCCAGCCAGGACTGCGTCACCCTGGCTCAACATGTCACAGTCCTGGAAGCATGTTTAAATGCTGTGCCCAGGAGCAATAAGCTCTGGCGTGGACTGTGCTGGAGTTTATTGCATCACACTAATTTCATGTATAGACGAGCCCACTATATACATTTTGGAAATAATAAACAAAAAACATATTTACGGATGAGCACAGTGCTTTTTATGGATGTGGTCAAGACAGGGACTTGGCTTAACATGAGCTTTTTTTGTGCCACATATATTTTGTACTTATATTAGTCAGGGAAGGGGCACCTATAGCAGTGGTTCTCAACCCTTTTTGTACCAGGACCTATTTGTAAACATTGATGGCCCATCCTGATCCAGTGCCACATGCTCCCAACCTGCTGCCCCCTGCCTGCAGGCTGCAGCCCCGCAGCGTGTGGGGTGGTGGGTGTGTGTGAGGAATGGGGAGGGCCCCCAACAGCCCCAAAAAGCCCCTTGCAGGCTGGAGCTCTGCCAACCTGTGAAGGAAAAGCCACAGTTTCCCACAATTTTTTCCTTTAAAGGAGAATCCATTTTTAAAGTTTGCTTGTCACCTTTTCATATGTTCTTGCAACCCACTTTTGTGTCACGATCCAAGGGTTGAGAAACGCTGCTCTATAGGACTCTAAATCTCTTCTACATTTAAAAGAATCTTTGGCAGCCTGAACCCAAGATCTCTCACATTATTATAATAGTCTTTGTAGGGAAGTTAATGTTTTCTGGGCAAGCTTCTTTCATTATTAGTGTCCTTCTTTGGAAGCTGGTACCACTTGTTACCAACCTTCTTTTTAAAGCACTTGGTGATGTTTGACCCTGTGTAGCAGCTACACTTCATTCTTTACCAGTTGCTTCTTTAGGGAGAGTGGGGGAGGGGTATTATGACCTTGTCTTTCATCTAGAAGCCTTTCTTTAGCATCAACAGTGATATCTGATAGTAACAAAGTCACTGGTTCACCAGCTCAGGTCTAAGACTAGGGGCTCAGTAAAATTGAAAGATTGTGATGCTTACTCACACTGTATCCCTCTCCCATTCCCATACTCCATTTTTAATCCTAAATGCACTGTTTGATAAAGTGATAATCAGCAGGACTTGGGCAGTGACAGTCAGATAGTCCAAGGGATACAGAGGTTGCTTTGCAATGTAAAGCCCTGCAGGCTATTCCAGCTGAAGTGGTTACAGCATGCTAAAAAAGCTGAATAGGGAGACAAGGAGCCTGGCTTCAGCACAGCAGCTGTTTGCTTGTAGAGTAGGTTTAATTATTAATTTCTGCAGTGCACCCTTTCCAAGGATGCACCAAAATGGCCTCGGCCTCACGCCTGCTTTGTTTTATTTTTTCCCTCTTTTCCTGTGATTGTACACAAACATTTGTATATATATAGAGTAGGCCTGTGAGAATAGAGAAGTATTCAATTCAGGTTCATATTAGGCCAATTCAGAGGACAGCAATTTGATTGGGAGATGCGGATCATTGTCCTGAATTGATTCAGCCAAATCGGCTTCAGAAGATTCAGCGCTGATTTGGAGAGATCTGGTAATTCAGCCATAGACTATAATGAGGAATCACTGAAATACCTATAACTTTATCATTTTTGGGCAGATTTGGATGAAAGAAGCAGGAATGGTAGCTTCTGCTGAGGCTTTGAAGTCTGTCGAGTTTCAGGGAGATAGGTGCATGGGTTTCTGGGAAACTGCACCACAAACTGTGGAAAGCAAAACTCATGTCATCTGTGTGTATGTTAAAATGGATTTGGACAAAAACAGCAGGCATGGTAGCCCCTTCTGAGTCCATGAAGCTTGTCAGGTTACAAGGAGACAGGTGCAGGGGCTTCTGGGAAAATGCACCTCAAACTGTTCAAAGCAAAACTTGTGATGTGTGACTTTGTGTGTGCATTAAGGCACAGCAGGATGAAAATTGCAGGGAGAGTATCTGTTTCTATGTCCCTTCCCCACAGCACTGTGACTGGAAGGGGACTCAGGAAAAGATCACAGTCACCAGCCAGCTACAGATCTCAGTCCTTCTCCCCCTGCTCTCTTTCCCTCTTCTCCGTTTCTGTTCCTCTGAAAGACGGCCTTATGAATCTCTGAATCTCCAAACCTTTTTTGAATCTTTTCCAAATTGATTCAGAGGCTCTGAATCAATTCAGAGGTTTTTTTTGTCTCCCAATTCAATTCGGCTTCATGATTCAGTCTCCAAATCATGCCAAAACTTCTCTGAATCAAATCAGTGACCGAAGCCTCGCACACCCCTAATACAGAGGCATAGGCTCAGGAAGATAGCCCAGAAGATAAATTAATTCATCAAGTACTTTGACCACCATTCCTGCTTACTTCCACTATCCACTCATCCATTTCCTCATTACATATTCTGACACATGTCTGGAGTTTCTCACAGCCTTGGTTAGTCTTTCTGTTTTGAGTTTGTACAGTGCTTGTAATTTCCATATATATTAGCGGGCCAACTAATAAGACCCGGCTATGCCAACAGTGTGTTCCTTGCCCAACCACTCCTGTTTGCACCCACTAACTCACCACTAAATGCACCACTAAAATCACTCTCTGCAGGGTATGCCTAGCAGTCACTCTCAGATGTGCTGCAGATACTGATCTGAAGAAAGGTTGCCAACCCTCCAGGATTGCCCTGGATTCTCCAGGAATTAGATGTAAATCTTCAGAAGACTGCTGAGAGTCACCTGGGAGCTAAATGACAGAGCATTCATTAAAATAAGTATTAAACGTTGAAACCGATTGGGTTTTTAAAATGTAGTAGTCCAGTGTTTTTTTTATAATGTAATAGTAATGTCTAGGTATCCAGGTTGAGGTATATTGGTCTAGGGAAAAAAGCAATCAGGACTTGTGGTAGAGGTGGTATCTTTTATTAGAGCAACTAGATTTTTTTTTAAAAAATATTTCTTTAATTCCTTTTGGGCACAAACACTTCATCAGGCATCAGAGAAAAGATTATCAAAGTTCTCCTGGGAGAATGAAAGTTCATGTTTCATAGAAGACTTGAAGATGTGGTAAAATCTCCTGTTTAGAAAAGTTCATTTTATATGCAGATTAGGCTCAGAGAAAAACTTTCATTTCTACCCAGGAGAACTTTTACATTCTTTTCTCCGATGCCTGATGAAGGGTGTTTGTGCCTGAAAGCTTGCAATTAAAGACTTTTTTTGCAAAAATCTAGTTGGTCTAATAAAAGATAATCACCTCTACCAGAAGTCCTGATAGCAATGTCTATACACTGTAATCCATCGTGTGATGAAACCTCTCAGAATAGATTCAAACAGAGTTGGCAACCCTAGTCCCAAGGGAAGCCACAGGAGATTTCCCCTGGAATGGCTTTACAACTGCATCTCCAGGTTTGACCTGGATAGGTGGAAGCAGATTAACAGTCCATGCTTGGAAGTGTCTCTGTTCAGGAGTCTTTGGGTTGCAGTATGGACATACTTCATGTGAATGGCCAGGTTAGCCTGGACTGGTAATTTGTGCAAAAAATGCAAAATGTCTTGTCTTCACAGAGATTTTACCTCTTGATAGTTATTCAGGCAACATTTTTCCTTTTTTTTCCTGAAGAAGACACAACCTCCAAAAACTGGAGAGCTGTTCAGAACTCTGATTCAGCAAAGTATCTAAGCATTTGCCCAACTTTAAGCACCAGATAGTGTTAGTGAAACCTGCTTAAACTTGAATATGCTTAAAAGTGCTTATATATTTCGTTGACTAAGGGCTTGAACTATTAAGTGAGTCGGAAATAGCAGGCCAAATCCTGCTTGCCTTATTCCATTCACTTTAATGGGGTTACTCATACAGATAAGGTGATCAGGATCTGACTCAGTCTTTGCAACTGGTCTTCTACCAGTCATTATTTTACCCTGCCTCAACTATTGCTGTTGCTGTGACACAACCACAAATAGTCTGTCAGCAGAGAGTTTTAAACTGTTTAAAGGCTGAAAGAAATGAATCCTGAGAATTTAGCAGATTTCTTCTAAATCCTATCACTTTTTGATGAAATTGCCATGCTGGAGTCAACAGGTATCTATTAAACTGGATGCAAAATTATTCCCTTTCACAATCTGCAGCAACAGGCCTAATTAGAGAAAGAAATATTTGGTGGGTGTAGAGAGATGAGGAGTTTCAACATTAGCTCACACAGAGCTAGGGAAGGAAAGTACCTAATGCAGTCTGCAGACCTTTGACCAGTGGTTTCGTGGCTTTCCCTGGGGAACAATTAAGAGGTGACTTTTTTTCCTTCTGCCTGTTTTTCATGCAAAATGAGAATGCCAGCATAAGGGAGCAGGTGGTGGTCCCATTAAAGAAACCCAGGCAAAAAAAGGAAAATAAACTTAAATAAGAGCAACAGATGTAAGAGGATTTGGAACTGTAGGATAAGGAAGTTCTGAATTTTGTAGAATAGGAAGGAAAGGCTTTATTTACCCGTTATTGATTGTACTTCCTGTTGTTACTTCAACACTGTTTCATAACAGCTTGTGGACTACAAAATCTTGTGCAATAATGAGGAACCAGGATTCTTAGTTCCTACATGGTACCCAACAGAATTACCTCTTTTGTCTAATGTGGACAGACACTGCAATTGGTAGTGAAAAAGGGACAGAAAAAATATACCCATAAGCATGTAGAAAAGAATCATCTTGGTATCCCCAGAGCCAGACTCTGATCTTAATTACCCTTCTGTAAATCCTGAGTAGATCTGCTTACTTCACTAGTATAAATGGCCATATTCATTTTCAAAGTGTTTTGTAAACAATCACCTGACTAACTCTCCAAAAAGCCTTGTGAGTATTCCTCCACAATTAGCCTTACCAAGAACAGGTAAGAGTAAGAGAGCAAGGGTGGGAAATTGGAGGGGAGAAACCAGCATTGAGTCACCTTTGTACCTTTGTCATGGCTGTTGGATGCACCAACTTCTAAAAGCTCTTTACATGTCATTATACCAGTATAAAATGCCACAGAACAACGGACTCTAACCATGGCTGCTCCTTCTCTGCCCACACTGACATACTCCTAAGCTAGGGAAAAATGCTGCTGAGCCATTATGCGGGCTCTAAAATTACTCTCCTCCATGACATATTCTTCAGGGGCTTTTGGACATATAGGCTCAGATCCTCATATGAATTTAGGCACTTTAGTCACTTAGGGCACGTCTGCACAGGACACTTTAATGCACATTAGCCTCAGTTAATGCACATTAGGGGCATGCATCTACATGTATGGTGAATTTAGGTTATTCAAGCCTAAATTTGATACCTGCAAATGCAAGGGTATCAAAGTTAGGCTCGAAGAATTAAAGTGCATTAACACACGTGTAGACACGTTAAAGTGTTTTACCACGCTGTGTGTAGACTAACTTTGGATTAACTTTAGTCTCAAGTCAGTCCACACATACAGTGTTAATATACTTTAATGCCTGCATGTGTAGACACCTGCCTAAATCCTCAAATTCCTTTCAGGAACTGGGCCTCTGTGCTAACAGAACAGCAGGACAGTGCCACAGCAAAAGATATGTCTGTATCTTGTATTCTGTTTAGACATGCAACTCAATAAGCTGGGTGAGAGAAGAAGTTCAGTGTTCACACATTAAGTAATAATAACTTCACTGCAGATGAACTGAAACTATGGCTGGCAGCACTTGCAAAGTAAATCCAAGTGGATTTCATTTTCTAGAAATACACCCACACTGCAAATACTATGATAAGTGGCAATAAGACTAAGTCTGGAAATGCAGCCAAGGAACTGAAATAAAATACCTGCAGGGACACGAAGCACATAAGTCATACAAATCATTCTGAATCACCATTTTGTCAGGGAGCCTTCTTGGATGGCTGCACTTTATCATACAAATCAATGGAACAAAAAATGGCAAATTTGTAAAGTAATGCCCCTTAAAGAGATAAAAAGAAATCCACCAAGAAGAGAGAGGAATTTGAAGGAATAAAAAGTACTTTTGAGATGCGTACCAAAATATTTGCTCTGTTTAAAAGCTGTGTTTGAATAGAACGATATGGAACCATTTGTGTTGCAAATCAAAATTGCTAAGAAAATAGAATGAGCCTTTATTTTCCTAGTACAGTCATCTAATGAATAATAGGGCATCATTTCTTTAACATGTAATTTGTCAAATGTGGCAGGCCATTGCAAATAGACAGAGCTGTCCAACTTCTGGGCAACACCAAGCAGGCTGTAGCCCTGGTGGCTGCTTGCTGCACAGTCAGCCCAGATAGCCCAGTTCCTACCTGCCACATGCACAGCCCAGCCAGGCTGGTTCCCCCCTGTCATGCAAGTAGCCCCTCACTCCTCACAGTCAGGCACACCATGACTAAGTACAGGCGGTCCAGTCCCAACTATGCATGCATAACAGGCACCCAGCCCCCCTGCTATCAGCACAGCACAGCACAGACACCCGGGCTCCTTCCACTGCCGCCCCCTGCCCCCAGAAGCAGAGGGCAAGAAGTGGAAGCTGGTGAGGGAGGGGGAACCCAGAGATCCCAGTGGCAACTGGGTAAAAGCCCATGGACCACCAATTGGACAGCCCTGATCTGGGAAAAACAACCTGAAAGATGACTTTTAAGTAATCAGGACTGCTTTCTTCTGGTTTTCTACCAAGAGATGCAAATTTTGATTTGGTTTCTCTAATTGGCAGGTAGAAGTTGCCTGGGACATCTGATTAAGTATATCTTTAGTGTAAAATGATAGCATGCCTTCCCTGACTAGCCCTGGTTAATACTAGGACTGAACTGGTTGATGACAAGCCTTTGGGTAGCATGTGGGTTACTGTAATCTTAATGGAAATAAAATTCTGACACTGGGAAAAGCGTATCTTTTTTCATAGATTTCATAGACATTAGGGCTGGAAGGGACCTCAGGAGATCATCGAGTCCAGCCCCCTGCCCAAAGGGCAGGAAGTCAGCTGGGGTCATAGGATCCCAGCAAGATAAGCATCCAATTTACTCTTGAAGGTGTTCAATGTAGGTGCTTGAACCACCTCCGCTGGCAGACTGTTCCAGACCTTGGGGGCTCGGACAGTAAAGAAATTCTTCCTTGTGTCCAGCCTGAAAAGGTCTTGCAGGAGTTTGTGACCGTTCGACCTCGTCATCCCTTGGGGCGCTCTGGTGAACAAACGTTCCCCCAGATCCTGGTGGTCACCCCTGATACACTTATAGGTGGCCATCAGATCACCCCTGAGCCTGCGCTTTTCCAGGCTAAAGAGTCCCATGGCTCTCAGCCTGTCATCGTAAGATCTGTTTTCCTGACCTCTGATCATGTGCGTGGCTCTCCTCTGGACTCTCTCAAGCTTCTCCACATCCTTTTTGAATTGTGGAGCCCAAAACTGGATGCAGTACTCCAGCTGCGGCCTCACCAAGGCTGAGTACAAGGGGAGAATGAAGTCCTGGGATTTGCTCGAGAAGCATCTATGGATGCAAGCCAGCGTTTTGGTCGCTTTACTAGCCGCAGCATCGCACTGGAGGCTCATGTTCATCTTGTGGTCAATGATGACCCCCAAGTCTCTTTCTTCTGTAGTGCTATCCAACGTAGCACTGCCGAGCCTATAAGGAAGCTGCAGGTTTTTCCTCCCAAGGTGGAGAACCTTGCATTTTTTGGTGTTAAACACCATCAGGTTCTCGTCCGCCCATTTGCTGAGCTTGTCCAGGTCAGCCTGGATCACCCGCCTATCTTCTGGCGTGGATGCTTTGCCCCAAAGTTTGGTGTCATCGGTGAACTTGGCCAGTCCACTCCTGGCTCCAATGTCCACATCTTTAATGAAGATGTTGAACAGGATGGGTCCCAGGACAGAGCCTTGAGGGACCCCACTGGTCACAGGGCACCACGATGAGTGACTGCCATCGATTACAACCCTCTGGGTCCGACCACGGAGCCAGTTTCCCAGCCAGTGGATTGTGGTGGAGCCAAGGCTACAACTGGCCAGTTTGGCCAAGAGGTGATTTTGGGATACCAGATCAAAGGCTTTTTTGAAGTCAAGATATATGACATCAATCTCTTCTCCCTTGTCCAGGTGATAGGTCACCTGGTCATAGAAGGAAATGAGATTAGTCAAACAAGACCTACCCGCAACAAACCTGTGCTGGCTATCCCTTAGGATGTTAGCCTGGGCCAGTCCATCAAGGATGGCCTCCTTAATAAACTTTTCTAAGATCTTCTCCAGGATAGAAGTCAGGCTAATGGGCCTGTAGTTAGCCGGATCCACTCTCCTCCCTTTCTTGAAGATCGGCACCACATTGGCCTTCTTCTAGTCTTCGGGCACTACACCAAAGCGCCAGGTGTAAATCAATGGAGTCAATGCATCTTGGTGCTGAACTTGGTGCTACGTTCTCTCAAGAAACTAACTCAGGAGTTCAATGAAAGTCAAAGCCAAATTATAAACACTCCACTGTTAAACATAGCAAAATCTATATTAATTCCAATCTGCAACTGCAGCTAATATGTAAGAATAGTCTTTGGTGGTTGAATTAACTGTTGCCCATGGCCTTCAGCCACAAAAAGTAGGTCCTTGCTTTCCATTTTCTTTATGTAATGCTCCTTAGGAAATATAAGTAGAAAAATAAGTTTTCTGTTCTATGAAACTCTGAAATCTCAAAAGTTTTTGAAACTAAGAATTATTTTTGTGAAAATGGAAATGACAGTAAGATTTTTCTGCTTCAGATCAAGGTCTTCAATCTTGATTTCTCACATTGGAAATAAATACCCTGAGCCTTAGGTTATTGACTATGTTGGGGTCTCTATTATGTTTCTGACCAGAAATTCCATTGTCAGTCTTTGAGTTTTTGGTTTTAGCCATGTTGGTCTAAGGATATAGGTAGGCAAGCTTATTTGGGTAGATGTGATAGCTTTTATACTCAGTTGGTCTAATAAAAATACCACATCTAGGCATTGTAAGTCTTTGAAACTTTTCCTAAAGAAAGTGTGGTTGAAATCAGAATAATTCTGTCAAGAGTTTCAACTACAGTAAATCACTGTTTTCATACATAAGGACAATTTCAATAAATACATCCCTGACTAGTTCTAGAATATACTGTTTCAAAAGTTGCTTGACTGTCAGCCTTGAAAGTGGAAGTCTTTGCTTTACTGGGTTTATAGGTACATCAGTGTTTTGGTACCAATTTGCTTCTATCTTGAACCTATAGGATCTCTCAATTCTCCCTGCTGAAATAGCCAACAAGAATGTCAGTGTAAGCCAAAGGAAATGATGTTTGGAATGCACTGCAAAATTCAGATTATAGTTTCATAGTTGGTAGGGTTGGAAGGGACCTGAGCAAATCACCAAGTCCGACCCCCTGCCATTGCAGGAAAGAGTACTGGGGTCAAATGACCCTGGCCAAGTGTTCATCCAGCCTCCATTTAAAACCCCACAGGGTAGGACCCAGTACCACTTCTCTTGGAAGTTGGTTCCAGATCCTAGCCACCCTGACAGTGAAGTAGCACCTCCTTATATCTAGCCTGAACCTACACTCTGCTAGCTTGTGACCATTATTTCTTGTCACTCCTGGGAGTGCTCGGGGGAACAGGGACTCCCCCAATGCCTGCTGGTCCCCCCCTGACTAGTTTGTAAATGGCCACTAGATCCCCCCTCAGCCTTCTCTTGTGGAGGCTGAACAGGTTCAGGTTCCGTAGTCTCTCCTCATAGGGCCTACCCTACTAACCGCTGATCATGTGGCTGGCCCTCCTCTGGACCCTCTCCATGCTGTCCACGTCCCTTCTAAAGTGCGGCGCCCAGAACTGGACACAGGGCTCCAACTGTGGCCTGACCAGTGTTGCATAGAGGGGGAGAATCACATCCTTGGACCTGCTTGAGATGCATCTGTGGATGCATGACAAGGTATAGTTGGCCTTCCTGACCACGTCCCCACACTGTCGGCCCATATTCATATTGGCCTTAATAATGACTCCAAGATCCTTCTCTGGAGCCTGTAGGTATGCTGCTGGTTCTTCCTCCCTAGGTGCACTACCGTGCACTTGTCAGTGTTGAAACACATCCTGTTCACTTCCGCCCACCCCTGTAGCCTGTCCAGATCCAATTGCAGCCTATTCCTTTCTTCTAGCATGCCCACTTCTCCCCACATCTTAGTGTTATCTGCAAATTTGAACAGGGTGCATTTTACTTCGTTGTCCAAGTCACTGATGAAGATGTTGAACAGTGTGGGCCCAAGGACTGAGCCTTGTGGAACCCCACTGCCCATTTCCCTCCAGGTTGAAAATGACCCATCCACCACCACTCTCTGGGTGCAACCCTCCAGCCAGTTGGCGACTCATTTGACTGTGTAGGTGTCGACACCACAGTCCCCCAGTTTTTTAATGAGAACAGGGTGAGAGACAGTGCCGAAGGCCTTCCAAAACTCCAGAAAGACTATGTCCACTGCTACCCCTGCATCTAAGGATTTGGTGACCTGGTCATACAAAGCCACCAGGTTGGTCTGACAGGACTTGCTTCTAATGAACCTGTGTTGGTTGCCCATAAGCATAATCTCCCCTGCTGGCCTCTCATGGACATGTGCCAGAATAATTCTCTCAAAAAACTTACACAGGATCGAGGTAAGACTAACTAGCCTATAGTTTCCTGGGTCATCCTTCCTCCCTTTTTTGGAAATGGGGACCACATTGGCCCTCTTCCAGTCCTCTGGCACTACACCAGAGCACCACGAGTGCTCATAAAGCCATGCCAGGGGTCCTGCAATGACCTCAGCTGATTCCCTCAGCACCCTGGGGTGGAGATCGTCCGGACCAGCTGATTTAAATGCATCCAGTCCCTCCAGAAGTTCCCTGAATAGATCCTCACTGACCCTTGGCCTGAGGGGGGCCCAGTGGGGGTGCTGATCTGGTTCCTGCTTAGAGAAATGGAGGCAAAGAAGTCATTAAATAGGTTAGCTTTTTTGTCTGGTGTGATGACCAAATTTCCTAGCATGTCTTGCAGGGGTCCCACATTACCTGGGACCTTCTTTTTGCCCCCTATGTATTTAAAAAAGGACTTCTTCTTGTCCTTGATCTGGGAAGCTAGTCCCAGTTCCATCTCTGCCTTGGCCTTCCTGACCGCCCCCCTGCATCCCTGAGCAACCACAGTATAGTCCTCCCTGGTAATGACCCCTCCCTTCCATTGGGTGTACGCCTCCCTTTTAGCTAGAAGTCATTCTTGGATGCTTTTGGTGAGCCATGGGAGCTTTTGTGCCCTCCTGCACCCTTTGATCTGTGTTGGAATTACCTCCCTTTGGACTTGGAAGATTGTCTCTTTAAGGAGCAACCACTCTTCTTGGACACTTGGCTCTCCTCCCCTCCGGGACCTCAGTGCTTCCCAGACTATTCTCCGTAGCTCATTGAAGTCCGCCCTCCTGAAATCTAGGGCTGCTGCCTTGCTGCAGGCCTTTGCCACCTTGTGCTGGATGGTGAATTCCAGCAGGCAATGATCACTGTCACCCAGGTGGTCGAGCACTCGCAGCCACTTCACCAGGTCATCACCCATGGCCAGCACCAGGTCCAACAAGGCATCTCCCCTGGTGGAGCTGTGCACCTCCTGGGTTAGATGGAGGTCCTGCATTTTGGCTAGGAGCCTATGAGAGTGGTCAGACCTGGCTTTCTGCTCTTCACAAGAGATGTCTGGAAAGTTCAGGTCATCCATGATGACCACGTCCTTTGACCTAACTACCTCTGTGAGCTGACTTAAGAATTCCTGGTCTAGCTCTTCCCCTTGGTTGGGTGGTCTGTAGTAGACCCCTACCGCTAAGTCTCTTTCCCCTCAACTGCCTTGTATTCTTACCCAGAGCACTTCAGTGTGCCCCTCCTCTGACTGTGTGCTACTTGATGAGGATGTGTATTCCTCCTTAATGTAGAGCACCGCACCCCCGCCTTTCCTCGCTGTTCTGTCCCTCATGTACAGCCTATAGCCCTTGACATTCTCTGCCCAGTCATGCGTTGGGTCCCACCATGTTTCAGTGAACCCCACTATGACTGTTGGTGTCAGCTAGCAAGAGGGTAAGTTCCTCCTTCTTGTTTCCCATACTACGAGCATTTGAGGTATCCTGTGGATGTGTGCACTGGCCCCCTAATCTCAGCATTACCCTGGCCCCTATTCCTTACCTGTGTACATGTTCTGCTTATCGGTCTAGGTTGGGCTGTACTTGTGAGTGCTGCTTGATTTAGCAGTCCAAGGCTTCCTCCTCCCTCGTCTTCCCTGTCCCCCAATGAGCCTAGTTTAAAGCCCGCCAGAGGAGGTCCCTACTAACTATGAAACTATGAAACTATGAAGACCAGATTAGAGTGTAAAGAATTCAACAGAAAATGTATTTCCTGGCATTGTTTTACTGACTGGTATTTTATCCTTTCTGCAGCAAATTCTGGATTTTTGGCAGGCACTGCAGGAACACCTCGCCCGAAGAAATGATGAGGTACTGAGACCAGAACTAATGAGGACAACCCTGAGGTTCAAGGTATGAAATGGTCTCCTATACTGGATTGAGCAGGGGAAACCAGAAGGAGGGGAGCTTGCTCAGCTGTTGGAACCTCGGTGGTATCAATGGGCCTTATTGAAGGTGGCTCATGAGCTGCCTATCGGTGAGCATCTGGGCCACAACAAAATGGAAGCATGCATTCAGGCAAAGTTTTATTGGCCAGGACTGATGCGGGAAGTCACAAGATATTGTGCTTCATGCCCCGTCTGCCAAAAAGTAAACCCAAAGTTGCCTCCAAACTCTCCTTTAATTCCGATGCCTCTGGTAGAGTTTCCCTTTGAGAGGGTAGCAGTGAACATCGTGGGGCTGCTTCCTCAGAGTAGCACTGGGAACTAGTATATACTAGTTCTATTAGGTTATGCAGCTAGGTACCCGGAAGCGGTACCGATGCGGACAGTGTCTGCACCAAAGGTGGTGAATGAACTGTTGAAAATATTCTCCTGAGTAGGGCTCCCTAAGGAACTACTGATGGATCAAGGGACAAACTTTACATCACGTGTGTTCGAAGGAGTCAGTAAAGTTTTGGGGATCATCAAACATCTGAGGACAACCGTATACCACCCCCAAATGAATGGGCTCGTGGAATGCTTCAATCAGACATTGAAACAAATGTTAACAAGTTCATAGTGGAGAGCCCACAGACTTGGGACAAAATGATACCACCTTTGCTGTTTGCGGTAAGGGAGGCACCCCAGGCCTCGACTGGGTTTTCACCTTTTGAGTTATTGTACGGCCAGCAACCAAGGGGGATTCTGGACCTAATTAAGGAGAGTTGGGAGGAACAACAGAATAGAGACCAGAATGTTGTCCAATACATGATCCAACTGTGAGAATGCCTTGAAGCAGCCCGGAACATGGTGGTGGAAAATCTCACAGAGGCCTAGCAATGACAAGTGAGGCATTACAACCGAGGTGCCTGGGAAAGGAGATTTGATGTGGGGGACCACGTGTTGGTTCTACTGTCAGACAGTGACAGCAAGCTACTTGCCCGGTGGCAGGAACCCTACGAAGTCATATGCCAAGTGGGGCCCATGGACTACGAGGTGGATAAGAAGAAAAAGAAGCAAGTATACCATATCAATATGTTGAAGAGGTGGGAAGACCAGGAGTGTATGTATTTAGCCCCTCATCCCGAGAAATTGGAACTAGGACCTACATTAACAGAGGGTAGTGGGCTGGGGAATGTGGAACTGGCCCCGCAACTGTCGGAATTACAGAGAAGACAGGCTACCGAGTTAGTCAAGGAGTATGAAGACATATTCCAGGAAACCCCTGGGGAAGTCGGGGAGTGGTACACTGGATTAAAAACTCCTCCAGGCCAGGTAATATGCGAGAATTGGAGACGGATTCCTTAGTGACTCCAAGACCCAATAAGAGCGGAGATTACAATGATGCTGGACAAGGGTATTATCTGTGAATCTCACAGCGACTGGCGGAGCCCCATCGTGGCCGTGCCTAAGCCCAATGGGAAAATCCGCCTCTGCATTCACTACCGGAAGGTGAATGCCATGGCTAAGTTTGATGCCTATCCGATGCCCCAAGTGGATGAACTGGTGGAGCATCGGGCAAGCTCACTACATTTCCACGTTAGACCTGACCAAAGGTTACTGGCAGGTCACCCCCGAAGATCAGGAAAAAACGGCATTTGCCACCCTGTGGGGCCTTTTTCAATACTGGCAAATGTTGTTTGGGTTGCATGGAGCTGCGGCCACGTTGCTGTGCCTAATGGACAGAATCTTGGCTCCCCATGGCGGTTATGCCACGGTGTACATTGATGACATTGTCATGTACACTGTGGGATGGGCTGAACACCTTACTGCCCTGAGAGCAGTATTAAGAGATTTAAGAAGGGCCGGGCTGACAGCCAACCCAAAGAAACATACGGTAGGAAGAAGGGAAACGGATTACTTGGGGTTCCAGGTAGGAAGTGGGAAAGTGAGACCATTGTTGAGTAAAGTGGAGGCGCTGCAGAAATATCAAGCACCCCATACTAAAAAACAAATGATGGCTTTCTTGGGGCTGGCTGGTTATTATAGGAAGTTTATATCTCGCTTTGTGGATGTTGTGGTACCGTTGATGGACACGGTAAAAGCAGGGGGTCCAACCAAAGTAGAATGGACACCAGAGACAGAAAAGGTTTTCAGTGGTGAAAGATGCGTTGTGCCTACAACCACTCTTGTATACTCCGGATTTCAATAAACCTTTCCTGGTGCAGACCAATGAGTCAGAGGTGACTATCGGAGCCATGTTGGTACAGAAAGAAGGAGAAGAAGAACATCCTATAGTGTACATAAATAGGAATTTACATCCACTGGAACAGAATTACGCCATGGTGGAGAAGGAGTGTCTAGCAATTAAGTGGGCTATTGAGATACTGCGATATTACTGGTTAGGATGGTGGTTCACCTTGATCACTGACCACACGCCCCTGCGCTGGCTGCAGAGTATGAAAACAGATAACACAAGGATGATGAGGTGGCCCCTTAGTCTGCAGCCATATTGTTTGGAGGTAAAGCATCACCCTGGAACCCAAAACGTAAACACAGGTTTCTTCTCGAGACAATATGAGGAAGAAGTGGGGCCAGAAAGAACAGGGGGATGCCAGATAAGGGAGAAAAATAGAGGGGTGACAGGGAGGTGGGCTCCCAACAACTGCAGTGATGCACCCACCGCCTCCATCAGAGGGGCACAATCTGTCCAGAACCATCCACCCAAACATTTAGAATGTAGAAAGAAAACAGGTCCAAGCAGCACCCTACCAAGGTCAGATAGTGTGGGGGGACTACCTGTGGCGGGTAACTCCCAACAAATCCCGCACAGTGTGCCTTGGGTAAAAGACAAGTAGGAGGCACCTGAAAACCTCTGACCCCTGTACCTGAATTGTCGGGTGCCTGGAAAAGGGCTGAGAGGGGAGGCCCCAGATGGATGGAGCACCTGGGCAAGAATGAAGACTCTGCTCAGTGAGTCTGGAGTTAAAGGGGGGAGGTGTGTTGCAGAGCACTTGGGTGCCCTGCACCTGAGAGCAGAAAAAGCTTGGGAGAGGCCCCTAGTGGCAAGAAGGGGGAGGCTCAGCTGCCAGTTACCAGGGCAGCCAGAGTCACAGGTGCTGCCACTGGGAAGCCAGCTGACAACTGCTGGGGAGCCAGCTGACAGGAAGGGGCAGGGCCTGGCCCTTCTTAAGCCCCAGGCATGAGGCCAGGAGGCCAGTTCCCCTCTGGCAGTCAAGGGAGGGGGAGCTCGGCCAGAACCAACAGAGGGGAGAAGCCCAACTGCATGAGCATCCCCTGATTGCTGCTATGGGTTGGAGTATTTCCCAGTAGGGATTGAATGTTTTTTGGCTGGATGGTTTAGGTTTTTATGTTATAGCCCCAGGGGTTCTGTGTTTTTGTGTTTGCTGTTTTGACCAGAGGACCGGGTGAGACTATTAGGGGTTGGAGGAGGCCTCATAGAGGTTCCATGGTAGCGTGGGGACTCTGGTGCCAGAGAGGGCATAGCATTTGGGGTGCATTGACCCCAGCCCCAGAGCAAGGGCGGGGGCGGTGAGAAGCCCCACAGCAAGGGGGGGCAGCGAGAAGCCCCACAGAGAAGGCCAAATCACAGCAGGGCCCAGGTCAAAACCATGTAGGTACCATCTCTGAAGCTTGGGCTGTGGTGTAGGGGAGGAAAAGGAGCCACAGATAGTGCTGCCTGGCACCGGGGCACGTAAAGTGGGCAGCCTCCTGCTAATTGCATCAATCAATCAATCAATTAAGGTCAAGGTGTGGCAGGTGAGTAAGCAGGCAGTTGGCTCACAAGAGGAGGGCGGAGTCACCAATAGAAAGGCTCCAGTAGATACTCCTGTCACACTGTTGTATTTGATTTTGAACTGCTTTCTAATTGCTTATACCAGTTTTTGTGTAATCCTGTCCATAGTCCCAGTCTGTAACATCAGCTGAAGACTCCAAAACATGTTGGGATAAACATTTACTGTGGTTAAGGTCATGGTGATAATACAAGTACATATAAATAAGTCTTGTGCTTCTGTAGGACTTTCCTCATCTAGGATAGTAGTAGTTCGAGATGGAAAAAGGCATTTCAATTATACAGTCTATTATCTTGCCTGAGCAGAGTATAAACCCCTGAAAAGACCAAGTCAGACAGTAAGCTGGAATGGCTATGCACTTAATCTTAGCCATATCTGTTATGGAATATAATAAGTAAATTAGAAACTCAAAGCCAATGATGCTAATGCTGAAGAGAAAGCAGGATGGAAATTCAGGCATCGTACTTTCATTTCAGCTAAAGATTTCAAAAAGGATGTATATTTGCATTGCCACTTGAAGTATGTCTCAGAGCAGGTCTGAAACCCCACCGACCTAAAAAAAAAGACAGAGCTAGCTTGAAATATGTTATTTCAGTCAAAATTCTGGAGGCAATGAGTATATCTATTATCTCTCAGAAGGAGAAGCCTCAGTGCAAGGCTCTAAAGGATTAAAATCAGAGCCCAGCTGGCAAAATACCTACTGGGTGGCAAGGCTTGATTCTCACTTACCTTAAAAGCCCTTTATGCCATTTGTCATAGTGCAAGGGAGCATTGGTGGAGCAGTGTAAATGAGAATCAGGTTTAAGGGGATGAATTCAGAAATGAGGATGGGATCATATAGAAAAGAAAGACTGTTGAAAGGTCTCTTAATGAAATACAATCACAGTCCTGTTGTTGCAATAGAAAGAAAGCACAGGGAAACCAGTTAGGGTGGAATGTGAAAGCTATCCTTCTGTACTCATCCTGGCCTTGGATGTTAAAATCTCTTTCACTGGAGGAAGAAATCACTGGCAGGGCTCCAAATTCTTCTTAGCCTCTTTTTGAAATGCACTAATGGATATTTTACACTGAGATGGCAGAGAAGAGAACTTGAAACACTTGAGGAGGATGGTGTTTGTAACAGGGAAGCCTAGCCACCCCCACTGTTGTACAGTGAGTGCAAGCAATACCATTTTCTCATTTCACTGCTAAGTCCTTATTGATGGAAAGTCTTGTGGAGGGCAGAGAAACTGCAGCTTTTACCCACCCTATTCTGTGTGGATGGGCAGCTTCAGTCAATGAAACCTCACACGGGGTGGTGCTCTGGGAGGAAGAGACACAACCAAGTTGCTTGGTGACAGCATTGATTTAGCACTTCATGTAGGAGCCTTCTGCGGGTAACACTTCCATGAAGCCCTGGTGTAATTTATAGCCAGTCCCTCTCATGGGAAGGGTGGCAGCATAGATCAGGTTTGCTTTTGTGTTGAGCAGTGTGGTTTTGTCATTGTTTCAAAAAGTAAGGCTGGCTCCTTCCTTTAAACAAAGGGGAAGGGGACAGGGTGGGGGTGAAAGCTGTCTTACCCATGGGGGAGTTGAAAGCACCGCAGTGTAAAAGTGCTGTAGGGGCTGTTGCTGGGTTTTTGGTTGTAGCTGTGTTGGTCTAAGGGCATAGGGAAGCAATGTCTAAGGTCATAGACAGGGTAGATGTGATATCTTTTATTAGACGGACTGAGTAGTTGGAAAAAAGTTCTTTGCAAGCTTTTGGGTGTAATCACCCTTTTCAGGCATAGGGAATCTCTGCTTTTGAAAACTTCCTGTGCTCCATTTCCTATTCATCAGCTTTTGTAAAGAATGAGAGATTTGGTATGACAAACACTGCTCTGGCAGCTGCTTTTTTTTAATTTTCATGACTCAAATAATCATGTGGCAAACCTAAACCTCAGTCACCCAAAGCAGGAAGCATGCCGGAGGGGCCATGACCCGGCCATTCCTAAACCCAGATAATCCTGGCTGTTGTGATTGGTCACAGGCAGCTAGGCTGAAGTTATGGGAGCCACTGGGGCTGCTGCAACTTGGTCCACAAAACAAACAGAAGCCTGGCAGCCTTAGCACTTGGGCAGGAAGCCCAGCCTTCAGCCCCTGTCCTGGGCTTCGCAGCAGCACAGGACTCAATGATCTCCCCAGGGTGCAAGCAACACCAGTTTAAATTCATATGTCTCTTAATCTTGCACCCATTCATAAATACACAGTTTACATTTTCTTTACACATCGGCTCTGTACCAGCCCTAACAGCATCAATAGTACGACTTGCATGGCAAGATGCCAGAAACAAGGTAAGCAACTAAGAGGAATGTGTGTGAAGGCATAAATAGCTTTATTTACTTTCACTAAATATTTATAGTCTATAGCCTTACATTAACTTACACTTCCTGAGCCTATGAGCTATACTCACTAAGACCTTTCATACTCAGTAACACTTTGGAAAGTAGGTGTAAGCAAGCTTAATGGAGTTTGAGCTGTGCTGCCAACAGTAGCACAATGTAGAGGTACCTCAGCTGGCTTGGTACTCCTGGAGGTACTCATTCCAGGAGCAGAAGTGTCACCACAGCAGCTTGGAGATCTCTCCACTCCATTTCACTAAGCAGTGTAGAAAGCATATCTCAAAATGTGACTTACATTACTTACAGCACACCTCTGAATTTGATTCAGTATGCATCTCCACACACTCCTCACTTGGGCATCAAGAAAGAAATATAGCGTGGTGGCATGACCAAGTATACAAAGGCTGCATCTACATGAGATACTGACTGCGCTGTTGTTACTGCACAATCATTTAGCACTCGTATGAGCACTGAATGACTAGTACTAAATGACTGTGCAGTAACCTGAGTTACTGCTGATGAATGTCTTTTTCATGATGCTACTGCACAGTGGCCTACTACTACTGCATGGTAGTGTCCTGTCACAGTTGTTGCCATGCGACACTACTGCACAGTAGTATCGGGCTACTGCGCAGTAAGTGTCTCATGTAGATGTGGCCAGAGCCATACCAGCTACTAACATCCTGAGCACAGCCTTAGGTACTCTTTCTAGCTCAGATGGATTCCTTAAAATGACTAAGATTAACACAGGCAACTTAACATCTGAGTCACTTATCTCTTTAGCAGATTCCAGGTAAAGTTTTCTTGAAACTTAAATTCCATTTTTTAAATGAGTTAGGCCCTTCAGAGGAAGTTTTATTTTACCACATTTGACCTTTTTTCCTAAAAAATATAACATAGAAGCATAGAAAAATAGGGCTGGAAGGAATCTCAAGAGGTCATCTAGTCCAACCCTCTGGCTCAAAGCAGGATTATCCCTGTCTAAACAGTCTTAGACAAGTATTTGTTGCATCAGTTCTTAAAACTTCACAAATAACCTTCTTATGCAACTGCTAGGCACAATACCCAAAAACATGTGTATGTTATGTTTGTTATACATATACAATTTTTGAAAAACATGACATATCACTTTAGACATTTTTTAAAAAGGTAAACCATAGACTGGACAGCTGAGGAAGCAAACAAACAAAAGAACTCTGTCTTCTGTCCTCACATATTTCTATACTCCTTAAAAGCCTTTAAGAAAATGAAAGATGTATGGTTCTAAGACTAATGTGACAGGATGTAGCTGCCAAAAGAAATGACTGCTTTTGATTAGCAGTTAGATCCAATACAAGTCCCTTAGTCTGTGTCTCACTTAACGGAATGATTAACATGACTCTTTGCTTTAAAAGTCTTTTTCAATACAATAGTTTCCAAATACAATCATGCATATCCAATGGACTTGAGTACCCACTACCTCTCCCATCACTGGTTCCCTTATCTTGACAGCTCACTCAAGGGTAAGGAGTAATGCAATAGCGGGTTTGATATGAAAAGGGAACACTTCTTCCTTTCTTTGACAGCTTTAGTTTCATAGCTACTCAAAGTGTAAGATACTCACTCTCCTTTTTCTGGTATACCCAGCCATGGTAATGAATGAGCGTGTATGAGAATGCAAGTCTGTGTGCTCTGTGGTGGGATGTGATTTATTGTGCCTGCCTGTCAATATGATTCATTAACTGAGTGTCTAGGAGTAGAGCAGGGCACTGAGAAAGCCTTGCAAAATCAGGGAAAGGAAAATATAAAACCCCTAATTTCAAGGGCTCATACTGTCTGGTCACTCAGAGTCATCAATCTTTCTGCTTGGAACTCTAAACACCGATTGATGACGCTGTTTTAAGTGCTATATGTCTTCTGTACCAGAAGGGTTATTTTTTTCTCTCTCTCTTCCTTTATCATGACCTCTCCCATCTGCTTTCTCTTCCTCTCATTCTCTCTTTCTTCTTGTCTTTCTTAAACAGCTGTTCTCAAGGTGGGGAATGGAGATGCCTCTTTACTTTTTTCTGTTCCTGTCATTTAGCATTTGTATAAGCATTCAGCATATGATGCTGGCCAAGTATTTGCAGTTCTGAGGAATGGGGAAATTTCCAAGTAGCCATTAGACAGCCTATTTTTTATGTACACACTGATTCATAAAACCCTGTATTTTCCCTATTGTGTAGATATATATTGGTCCAGAAAACTGGAAGCAAAGCAGATTATACAGGTCAGTAAAATTACATAAAGAGTTATAATAAAAAGGTAAATGGAGGGTTGGTGACATGGGTGTAAGTTTTATACTATGATATATAAATAAAAGGAAAATAAATATATTTATATCAAAATATCAGACATAATATTATACTTACGTTTATTGTAACATTATGAATAATGAAATTATGTCTGCCCTACTTCTTTAGAGAGCTAAACCAAAGAAAAGGCCTAAGCTAAAAGCTATCATAGGTGTAAGCAAATTAATTCTTCTCACCTCAGTTGCAAATACCACACAGATATATACACCCTCACATGCAGAGTGAGTAAGTGGTCAAAACCCCTGACCACATATTTGAAAAATGGAAAACTCAAAAGCTAACAGTAAGTCAGGTCTATACAGGAAGGGTGCATGTGTGCTAAGCGCAAGGAAGGAGTCACATTACCTGCTTCTGCCCAGAGACCAGAGACATCTGCACACACCAAGGATATTAACTCACAGACAGCTGTCCTAACAGACAGTAGAATTCAGCCTGGAATGGAAGTTTTACTTGGTCATAGTCTGCTTAAAAAGACAAAAGACATTTGTCTCATGTATGTCATAAAATTTCTATTTAAACTCCAGTTCTGAAAGAAATGTGACCCAAATCTTCTTGGTGCTGCCAGATGTTCCTCTTTTTTGCTTTCACAGGACAAGTGGTAGTGAAAATTGAATATACGCGTCTAAAACAAAAAGAAACGTTACTCCTTTCTCATGGGCAGTTATGGCACAGATAACCGTATGTTTCTGTTTTGATTCCCAAATGCTGTGCTCTGTGGTGTTCTTTACATGACACTCTGAGTAGTGAATTTCCATAACTGAGTGTTGACCTATATTTAAGGCGGATGCCTCACTGCCTGCTTTCAGAGATCATACTCTGAAGTGCACCCTGGCTGCCTTCCAGATCAGTGTACTCTACCCTGGCTACCTTCCAGATTGAGATTTTAAGAAATTTCCTGTCTTGTCCCCTGTGGTTTCATGGGGTAACAAGATGGACGTGGAGAGTTTGGATGGGCAAATCATTCCAGAAAGAAGGGATGGGAGCTGTTTACTATTATATATGCAGGCTTGCATCTGACCTGGCTTGTAAAACTATTCAGTACCTTCAGCAAAAAAGACTATATGCAATGAAGTAACTAACAGACTGAAAAGCTTGCGTATGTAAGAATCAGGATTATGAGTACCTCATAACTAGCTATGCTAGAATATCGTACTTGTGGCAGTCAATGAATTAGACTATTCAGATGTCAATGTTTGCCATTGCAGCTTTAACCTGATGCACATTTCTATGGCTAAATTAAATTATGTACCCTTGAAACAGTTAACAATACAAGAGTCCTGAATTTCATTTTTTTAAGACTCAATCATACTCTTGAGCCCATTTTCTGTGAAGTTGAAATTGAAGTATCTAAAGATGGTTCAGTCCCTGATTAATTGATTAAATCATCTTCACAACACTAACGGCCCTGCTGTGAACTTCCTGTTTCTGATAAGATTTTTTCTGCAAGAGATGGAGCCTCGAGAAGGTGGCACATAATTATGGTACAAGTATCTGAGTCACTTTTCAGAAAGTAGAAAGTAATTCAGCCATTAAATGAGGCAGCCTTAGCAAGGTAGCAGCATGGGAGACTTGGCATATGAGCCAATTTTTCTGAGCTTCCCTAGCTGTAAATCTGTACTCACTCACTCAGGTCAGCGTCACCTAGTGACTTTGGATTTGCACTGGTGCAGCTGGCAGCACAATCTGACCCAGTATTTCAGAGGCAGAAGTTCATTTCAACCCCTGCAAGAATACAAGCTGCTTGAGTAATCAGAACAGGAGTGAAACATATTGCTGAATTTGTGGAAGGTGAATGGCAAGTCTGGATGTCACCTTTCCAAGCTATCCCTGCCTACTATCAATATGCATATGAGGCATAGGAGAGACTCCCTGCTTACTTCATCTTACCACACTACATAGCTGAAGCACAACTGGTCCTACAAATTGTGGTGCCCAAGACAAAAGTACAATAAGGGCCCTTCTTAGACAGCTAATAGTCTGCTTATTTATTACTGTTGCAAAGTAATACCACAAAATAAACAAGGTATTTCAATCACTTAACAGAATAGAGATATTTTAACTAATTAATTAAAATTGGTTTGACCCTATCTGACTTCCTGCCCCTGTTGCAGGGGGCTGGACTTGATGATCTTCTAAGGTCCCTTCCAGCCCTAACATCTATGAAATCTATGAAAAGTACAGTATGTTCCAATGAGGTTCTGCCTCATGGTTCAAAAAATGACTTCTCGTGTTTTTAATGTGCAGAGCTCCACATAGCACCTAGGGTAACCACTTATGTATATGCCCTGCCCTGAGGCCAGCCCTTGAACTAAGGCCAGTGAAAAAGGGAACCAAACGAAAGAGAAAGGCCTCAGCTAAGGAAGCTGAACATTTGCTTATCAGAGTAAAACTGTCAGCAAAAAATCTGACAGTTCAAGGAAAGAAGATCTGTGCCTAAGGGAGGTTTGCTGGAATAGTAAATAGTCAAGAGGATACAATAACTAGTCTGTAGGGTTTTGGTGAGGCTAGTTAAGTCTTCAGATCAATCATGGTTTGTTCCAGACAGCTGCCTTTTTCTTTAATGTGACTGCTAGAAATGCTGAAGTGAAAAATAAAAATAATAAATGAACACAGCTTCGTAATGCTCTTTTCTCCAGTAAGCAATTTACTATTGTCTAACAGTACTATTGTCTAACAGTAAAATGCTCATTCTCTCTTTTTACCCTGGCACATTTTGTCAGAGGCTACGTAAGTGAAAAAAACTGCTCAAAAGTGATGAGAGTAATTGGAAAGCTTTTGCTTCTGAGATTATGCTCAGCCATGACTGTCAGCTGTGCCCTCTGCACATGGAGTATTTTCTACTTTATTTGCCAAGAGCTGCCCTTCCTTAGGGCCCCATTCCAGAAGTATTGTCTTGCACTGTTTAAGCAGGATGGATCTGGTCTGGGAGACCTAGATGGATCTGGTCGGGGAGATCAGAAGAACAAAGGTGTCACTGTAGTGTGACAGGAAGGGCCCATATTTGATCTACGGCATATGAGACTGTGCCTGAGAACAACGCCTAGGTCTGTGTAAAAGGCAGCATGGGTCTAACCGCAGTGCGGCTGCACTGGGAGGTGACAGTTTTAAACACTGTCTCCTTCATTTTCATGCCATCTTTCATTTCTCCCACTCATTTTTGTCCCTACTTGGCCCTATCTGCATCTTCTTTTCCTTCTTCTTTGATCCATTCATCTACTTCTCCCTGCTCTTTTTTCCTGTACAGACATATTTGTGTATTTTTCTTGCCATCCTCTTTGGATGCATACACTTGATTCTTACCGTCCGTTGTCATCACCCTCAAATCTCACTCTTCCTGAGTGGTGAACAGTGTCATACGGTGGCTCGCAGCATGAAACCTCTGCTGTTCTTGCTGAGAATCCTGGTAGTTGCTATGCTACAAATGAGGCCGTGTTGGGTATGAAATTCCAAGATTTGCCATCCCTGTCATATCTGGATAGATGTAGCAGTCAAAGGCTTCAATAGCAAATACAGTGCTAGGCCCAGATTTTAACGTATAAAAACCAACACAAATGTAGAAATTCCATTATCGTGCAAAGAATTCAGCGCTCCCCCATTTGTAATAGAAAATAATGTCAAATTGATGAACAAGACTCAGCTATAAAGTACGATGTGAAGCAAGATAATAGCAAGGTATTTCTTTATAGAACTGCCACAAGCAACAGCTAAAAAAGGCAAGGTTATAGACTAACCAATATGTATTCACCCTCAGATCTAAAATATTTATTCAGGAGATACACGCATATGCACACACTTGGGTTAGTCCATAAGGTGCAAATATACTCTGTCTTCTGTTTGTCCTCAGACTACATCTCTCTGATCATGGATATCACCTAAAAAACTATTGACCTTAAGGGTGGTTAAAAATAAAAGGCCATTTTTAATGAGAAAATGCCATGTGCTATGCTGAAATTTTGAGTATTTCCTCAGTATTTCCAAATTGGTTTTCTTAGGATTCATTCCTAGTCTTGGTAATGTGGGAATGAGAAGACTTACTAAAAGGAACAATGCAATGCATACATCTTCTGCTACTATTCATCACAGGAAATGCCTCATCTCCTGAAAGAGGGGAACTCTAAGTGTGTTTCTCACCTATTTCTATAAACTGGCCAAGCAAAGTGTTAGTGTAAACATCACTCTCACCACTACATTAGCCTCCTTTTTCTTCCATCTGATAAGGTGCTAAGAATACAGAAAACATTCTAGGAGAGCACAGGCAGCTGAAGGAGTTTGAAGAGGTAAGGGCCCAGACAAACTTCCCTTCACCATATTGGTACAATAAAGTAAAACAATGGATTGAGCACCCAGCACAGAACTGCTAACTTTTAATCATGGTCCTGCCACTCACTGAAGCGAGCTGCCCAGATCACTTGTGCTGTGTGTTAGGGTTTGTTTCACAGAGAATTGCATTGGTTTAACTTGGGATTTTAAAACAATTCAGTTAAATCAGTGCAAAAGACTGTGGAAGCTCTTTCAGTTTAAAACAAAACTTTTTTTGAGTTCAGTTTAAATCTATCAGGGCAGGGTTAAGTGAATCAAAATAAACTATCCTGCAGTTAAAATAGAAGTGCATACACAGGAATTTGTGCATCACAAGTCAGTTTAACTGTACTAAACTAGATTTAGTACTAAGCAAGACAGCAGTCTCTCCATCTGTAAAATGATGATAGCAATATTCTTTGGATTCATGAGAGGGACTGTATTGCATCCTCTTTAACCATGGATAGATTTCACTACCCTTACCTTGATTTCAATACTGTTCATGAAATAAAGTACTACAATATTTAATGGCTGTGTCTACATGACATGCTGACTGTGCAGTTGTTACTGTGCAGTAATTTAGTACTTGCATAGCCATCTCTGCATGGCTTTGTGGTGACACTGACTATGCAGTAGCTCATTATTACTGTGCAGTGGCATTGTGTTATGTTTCATGCCCCATGATGCTACTGCACAATAGTAACATGCTACTAGTAGTCTCCTGTAGATGCAGCCAGTGTGGAGAAAAATGGTGAAATATAAGGATTCTTTGGCTTTGTCTACCCACAATGGCTGTGCTGGTAGTCAAAGGATTTGTACCAACTTAATGTTTATCAGGCCCATGAAACGAGGTTAGTATTCGCTTCAGATTCAGAGTCGGCAGATTCGGGGGACAGTGATTCGATTTGGTGATTCAAATTACTGTCTCAAATCAATTTGGTGAAATATAATTCAGAGATTCAGCTGCTGCTGAATCTCCAAATCTCCGAATCAACCAGGCCCATCTCCCTCAGCCCAGCAATGGCTGCCCTGCCTGTCCCAGCTCCCAGCTCTTTGGAAAAAAAAGCCCTGGCTCACTGGGGTCTGCTGGGTGGGGGAGATCCTCGCTGCCCCTCAATGCCCCATGCTGCATGAGGGGCTCTGTATGAGCCCCTTGACCTCCCCCTCATTCCCCCAGCCCCCCCATGGGTGCCCTGCCCAGGCTGGTGCCCATGCTTGTAGGGGCGGAGCAGCAAGGAGATGTTAGGGGAGGAAGGTCGAAGGAGGAGGAGGATGGGGCCTGTAGCCCCAGCCTAGGGAGAAGGGTGTCACAAGCCTCCCCTCCTCTTCCCATCAGTTTGTGCTGGGGCCGGACTCACTCCAAGCCACTGTGCCCAGCCTAGTTAAGACAGGGGCAGCTGTGACCTCTGAGGCAGGCCTGTGGGGAGCAAGGGCTGCGAGTCAGGAGTGAGGGGAACCAGCATGACCGGGGGGCAGGATACTGTGGTTTGGGAATAAGGGGCACTGGCAGAGCTGGGGTCTGCGGGTTGGGAGTAAGGGACAGCAGTAGGACTGCGGGGGATGTGGCTTGGGAGCAAGGGACAACAGAATAGCCAGGGGCAGGACACTGCCATATCACTGCCCCCTCAGTCATATCCCTCCTCCCCGCTCTCTCCCCTGCCACACATGATAGGTGTGCTCTTTTTTGGAACTAAAAATATGGTAACCGTAGTTAGACTAGATGATCTCCAGTGGTTTCTTCCAGCTCTACTTCTCTATGATTCTGCGATCTCACAAGTTATCTGCCTGGGTGTCTGGGGCAGCAGCATAACAAGGCATCTTGGCCCCCAGGTAAGCAGGATGCATGGGGCAGCAGTGACTTCCAGCCGCCACTGCAACTGGCACAATTGTGCAACTCTGGCAGCAGCTGTTATTCCTTCCCACCACTTTAATTCTGCTACCCCAGGCATCCTGCCCTAGTTATGCTATCAGTCTGGGGAGCTGAAGAGATAACGTTGCAGAGGGCAGGGTTCAGAATTTCATTAGAGGAAATCCAGTGCTCATTGGGGTTCTGAATGCAACTGGAGTTGCTACCATAGTGCTATTGTATGCAAAATACCACAGAACAAGCTATTGCAGTAATAAATAAGGTGGGAGGAGGGGGCAGAAATAGAAATAAGAAGTCACCCAGTTCCTCGTTTCATTGATCTTATGCAATGTTAAAAGCTGAGTAATATAAAATATATGAGCAAAAGAACTGAATTATGAAGATCAATACCATCTAATTACCATTTCCACTAATTATGAAACAATCCTTAAGGCCCTTTCCTAGCATGTCATTTCGGCCATCTTAGCCCGCTTTTTGTATTTGTCCACTAGCTACATCCCCTCAATGACAAAATATTTGTCCTCATTGTCAAGGCTACTTACACTCCAACTACACACTACCAGTCACGTCTGAGAAGTCAGCTTCTTCCTCTGATCTGCATAATCTTCCACTAGTTAAAAATTCCAACAAGTACTTTTAGACTTTCTCACGTACTACCTCTTATACTTCAGGACAACTCTCTACGAACATTTGCAAAGCTGCTTCATTGCTGCCTTTCAAATCCCTCCTTAAAAATCTCCTGCAAAAGACATGACAAGAAAGTCAGTGCCAGGGCTTAATATGCTGACCCATACTGGTTCTTGTTTCTTTGTGTCTCCTATTCATCTCCTGTATCCATCCACCCCCAGCCTCTTGTATTAGATTGCAAGAAGTTTGGTGCGGGGAACTTCTTTTTATTCTCTGTTTGCAAAGCACCAGGCCTAACAGAATCCTGGGCTGTGACTAAGGTGTCTAGACCCTACTACAAATCATATAATAAATGGTAATGAACAATGATGAACTTGTTTGGTTTTGGTCTGTAGTGACCAATCAACTGCAGTCACCTTTGTTTCACCTTACTTGATTCTCCATACCTGTCTTAAAATATGGCAACCTTTGTAGCTTATGTAAGCACCAAAGGTTTTGGTAGACATGCAAGTTTAGAGGCCGCTTTTAGTATGTGGCTCATTGTACACATTTTCACGTGGTTGGTACTAGGAATATGACTAATCCACAGTTTGGAATTCTGGCAGATACATCAGTCAATTGGATACCGAAAAAAAAGTAATAGTAAGGGGATACCAAAATTAACAGTACAGGGGTACCAGGCTTTCAAGAAGAGCAATGGGAGACTATAGCAAAGAAAAGGTCTTTCCCTCCAACCCACTGCTTTCTAGGGTAATTAGAGGCTGCTTTCCCAGACCATGCTACTTACCTTCCCCATGACCTGCAGCCAAACCCTTCTTCTCATTAAGTGACTTGTGAACGTTACAGAGTATGGCTCATTACTATATTTCCTTCTAGTTCTGTTTGGGATTACACTGCAGAATATGGAGAGATTTGGGAAAGAGATTGTATCATGTTTGCTTTAGGCAAACTGTTTTCTGTTTTCTTGATTATACAGTTTACATAACACTCTTCAGTCTAGAGTCACAGAATAGTGTTCATAACAGATTTTAAATCAGAATGCTCTTTGCTCCTGTTTTCTCAGCTATATCACTGGCCTCTGGTATATCAGAAGCAAAATAAATCAGAGGATTAAAAAAAAGCACTAAAGATGTTACTTTATATATGACAAAAGTCATACACAGATGCTGACTACAAAGTTCCTAGCCAGGACATAGCCTGTGCACAGCACCAGGCTATTTCGCTTCCTATAACAGCTTCCATGACATCTAGGATAGAAAGCAATAGAAAAAAGGGCTAAGGGCTTCAAGTTTCCTTTTCTGTCAGCCTTACTGAAGTAGCACTTTCTGACTTATCCATGTTGGGGCATTTGCAAACAGGCTATCTAAACAGGGTAATTAGCACTAGGCAGACTCACTGCTCTGGGTATGTCCTGGTGTGGGTTAGTGTGTAAACAATGCACTGCTTCAGTCTCCTGAGTGCTTGCATTGGTTGATGTACCATGATGCAGAAGTACACTGATGCAAAAGCTAGGCCATACTCTTCAAGTAGTCCCCAATAGGTGACCCTGCAACAAAGAATGGCCATTCTGAGTCAGACCCCTGATCCAGACAGGCCACTATCCTGTTTCTAGTTGTGGCCAGTACCTGATGTTCCAGAGGGAAGATGTAAGAGCCCAACAGATACTAAATACTCTGTTAGTCATCATCCTTATCTCTAACAGCTAAAGACTGGTTTACCCCCAGAAATGTGCAGCTGAATACCTCTGCTAAAATTTTTAATAGTAAACTTGTGGATTATTCTCCAATCCCTTTTTGGCAGGAGACTACTCGATATGGATAACATGGCCATATGAAAGTAAAGTTAATGCCATTTTAGACCCTATCCATAATATCTTTTCATCCTTATCACTTATCACAATTCTAAAAACCAAAACACCCGAAGCAAGGGGCCGGCATGCTCAAGAGTCAAAGCAAATATAGAAGGGATCTGCTGGGGCACGAGTGAGTTGGCGTGTTCTATTGGCCTTGTACAGTGATTCTCAATCAGAGTGCCGTGGCACCCTGGGGTGCTTTGAGATCTTTGCAAGGGTGCCATAGAGTGCCACACAATTTAAGCACCATTGCAAATATAATTCACAAGACAAACCCAGAGATTTTACAGAAAAATTCTGTAGTTGTGAGTTCTTTGCCCCTGAAAAATAGCTTTATTATTTTTCTGTAGTCAAAAGAGGTGAAATTAAAAGCCTGTATTTTCCAAAGGGTGTCTCAAGTCTAACTCATTCATTAACTGACTCATTTTATAGAAAGGTAACAAGGGACAACACTAGGCAGGCTCAATTATGGTTCATAGTACATACCGATAAGAGATTAAACCAATCTTAAAACCAAGTATGCAACCTGAAACTCTTCCAGCTAGGAACTTGCTGCGATAGTATACAGAGAGGACTTGCTGCTGAACACTGAAGTCTGAAGAACCTACTTGTTGCTTACACAGTTAAATAAGCTGTCTCTGCTGTAGTTTCATTAAATCCATTCTCAGCATTTTTCTGCCATGTTCAGCTAGGACACTATTTTCTTAGTGCACAAGCTCTCCCATTGCCCTCATAAAAACTAAAACATAAACAAACTCATGTTATATGCTAATCATAGAATCATAGAAGTAGGGTTGGAAGGGACCTTGTAGATCTTCAAATTCAACCCCCCACCTAAGCAGGAGAAAAACTGGGCTCAGATGACTCCAGCCAGGTAGGCATCAAGCGTTTTCTTAAAGACCCGCAGGGTAGGAGCCAGCACCACTTCCCTTAGAAGATGGTTCCAGATCCTAGCCGCCCTGACTGTGAAATAGTTCTTATGAATGTCTAATCTAAACCTACTCTCCAACAATTTATGGCCGTTATTCCTTGTTATGCTGGGGGCGCTAGGCGAAACAAGGTCTCTCCCAAACCCTTCTGGTCCCCCCTAGTGAATTTATAGACTGTCACCAGGTCCCCCCTCAGCCTTCTCTTGTGAAGGCTGAACAAGTTCAGGTCCCGCAGTCTCTCATTGTAGGGTCTGCCCTGTTGTCCCCAGATCATGCGCGTGGCCCTCCTCTGGACCCTTTCAATGTTGTCCACATCCCTGCTGAAGTGGGGCACACAGAACTGGACGCAGTACTCCAGCTGTGGCCTGACCAGCGTCGCACAGAGGGGGAGGATCACCTCCCTGGCTCTACTTGAGATGCACCTGTGGATGCACGACAAGGCCCGGTTAGCCCTGCCAACCGTGACCTCGCATTGTCAGCCCATGTTCATCTTGGAGTCAATAATGACTCCAAGATCCCTTTCTGCCTCTGTGCTCTCAAGAAAGGAGTTTCCCATCTTATAAGTGTGTTGCTGGTTACTACTGCCCAAGTGCAGCACCCTGCACTTGTCAGTATTGAAACGCATCCTGTTTTTGTTAGCCCACCCCTGTAACCTATCCAGGTCTTGCTGTAGTCTTTCCTTCCCTACTCACCTCACCCCAAATTTTGGTATCGTCAGCAAATTTAAAAAGGTTGCTTTTCACCCCATCGTTCAAATTGCTGATAAAGAGATTGAACAGCACAGGCCCAAGGACCGAGCCCTGGGGGACTCTGCTGCCCACTTCTCCTTAGGTCAAATATGACCCATCCACCACCACTCTCTAAGTATGACCTTTCAGCCAATCTGCAATCCATTTGACAGTGTAGTCATCAATGCCACAGTTGCCTAGTTTTTTAATGAGGATGGGGTGGGAGACGGTGTCAAAGGCCTTGCTGAAGTCCAGAAAGACTACATCCACAGCAACACCTGCATCCAATGCTTTTGTGACCTGCTCATAAAAGGCAATCAGGTTGGTCTGACATGATCTGCCCCTAATGAAACCGTGCTGGTTGCCCTTGAGCATCATCCCTGAAGCCGGCCCATCGCAGACGTGCTCCTTGATAATCTTCTCAAAGAGTTTCCCTAGAATTGAGGTAAGACTGACTGGCCTATATTTGCCCAGGTCCTCCATCCTCCCTTTTTTAAAGCTGGGGACCACGTTGGCTATCTTCCATTCATCTGGCACCTGGCCCGAGCACCATAAGCACTCGTAAAGCCATGCCAAAGGTCCTGCAATAACCCCTGCTAGTTCCCTCAACACTCTGGGGTGGAGAGCATCTGGGCCCACTGATTTGAACACGTCCAGCCCCTTCAGAAGCTCTCTAACTCGGTACTCCCCAACCTGAGGTCTGGAGGCGTTCCCCTCGAATCCATCTTGCATCACGGTGGGGAAGTCCTGGTCCCTGCACGAGACAATGGAGGTGAAGAACTGGTTAACAAGGTCTGCTTTCTCCTCTGGCGCAACCACCAGCTTGCCCAGAGAATCTTGCAGGGGCCCCACCTTTCCTGGTGTCTTCTTCATCCTCCCTATATATTTGAAAAAGGACTTTTTATTATCTTTGATCTTGGATGCTAGTCCTAGCTCTATTTCCGCCTTAGCTCACCTGACAGCCCCCCTACAGGCCCGAGCAGAGGAGGTATACTCCTCTTTGGAGATAGCACACCCCTTCCATTGGTTGTACATTGCCTTTTTGGCAATCAGGCATTCCTGGACACCTTTGGTGAGCCAGGGGGGCTTTTGGGCACTCCTGCCCCGCTTGCTTTATGTTGGGATGGTCACCCCTTGGGCCCTGAGTATCATCTCCTTAAGGAACGACCACTCAACTTGGGCACTGAGTTCCCCTGCTCTCGAGACCCCAGCGCCTCTCCCACTAATCTCAACTCGTTGAAGTTGGCCCTCTTGAAGTCTAGGGCTTCCACCTTGCTGCAAGCCCTTGAAACTCTGTGCTGGATGCTGAATTTCAGCAAGTGATGATCAATATCACCCAGGTGGTCAAGAACCTGGAGGCCCCTTACCAGGTCATCGCCTGTGGCCAGGACCAGGTCCAACAGGGCATTTCCTCTGGTGGGACTGTGTACCTCCTGAATTAAGTGGAGGTCATGTATCTCGGCCAGGAACCTCCTGGAATGGTCTGACCTGGCTGATTGTTCCTCCCAGCAGATATCTGGGTAATTTAAATCACCCATGACAACTACATCCTCTGCCTTAAGTGGCCCAAAAATTCCCAGTCCGGCTCCTCCCCTTGGTTGGGGGGGGGTCTGTAGTAGACCCCCACCGTTAGATCCCTCTCCCCATGGCCCCCTTGTATCTTGACCCAGAGCACTTCAGCTTGCTCCTCCTCTGACCCCATTCTGCTGGCAGAGGATGTGTATTGCTCTTTGACATAGAGCGCCACACACCCACCATTCCTTCCTTCTCTATCCCGCCTATAAAGCCTATAGCCCCTAATGCTAACTGCCCAGTCGTGGGATGAATCCCACCACGTTTCTGTAAGCCCTATTATGTCTGGGTCTGAACTGGCTATTCTGAGGACGAGTTCCTCCTGTTTATTCCCCATACTACGAGCATTGGTATATAGGTATTTAAGGCCTCGCCTAGCTGCATGTGCTACCCCCTGATTTCGGAGACTATCCAGACCTCTGTTTCTTACCTGGGCACTCCTTGCATTTGTCACCTCTCTTGCTCGGGTGGTGCCTCCTGTGTGTCATGTTTCTAAGGGTATAATATTCTATGCCTTTGCATGGGCAATGAGTTAACTAACCTGAGAAAAGTTATTTCTAAAGTGCCCCCTTTATACGTTTAAATCAAAATAGGAAATACCTAAGTTTTGATCTTATAATATTTGGGTTTGAATCAAAGTAAGTGCTTCATAATCAGGGGCTGGTTCACAAGAAAGGGTGAGGTTACTAGAAAATCATTGTAAAACTTCCTGTTTTTAAAGATGTGTTTCAGCAATGATTGTATCTACTCAAAAGAAGAAAATGGATGCCTGTTATTGTTAGAAAAGAACCAAGCTCCCTGGGTTATTGCTCAGTGCCAAGAAGTCACACAACACTCTCTACTTTCCTAGAAGTGATTAATACTGGAAATGAAGTGAGGCTTCCTTGCGGGGAGGGAAGGGTAGTTCAACTACTGAGGAATTAATAAATGTTAATAAAAGTGGAATCTTTATTATTTTGCTGTTTTATAAACAAATTTAGGTATTTTCTGTGGCATCACAAAGTCCCTCCAAAAGTTAAAAGTGCTTGGTGCCTCATGTTATTGGGAACTTTTGATGCAAAATGATTTAAGTAAGAAACTATTTAATTTCAGGAAAAAGAATAATCAAATAAACAACCCCTGAAATAAATCTTTTGTAATCTTTTGCCTGGCTCCAAATTACCTGTTTCTTTTCCTACTACCCTGCCAAAGAAGACAACTTAGCATATGAAGTATCTGTACTTTGTCATGCTTACACTCTTTATTTTCAAAATGTGTGAAAAAACAGGTCGCACCTTACATCTGATGCTTACATTAACAGTAAAAACTAGTTAAACCTTGCCTATTTCTTTTTTTAACATATGCTTTGTAGGAGGCAGCTAAGTGCCTTTACTTTTGAAACAAATGTATATTGATCATGATCAGTTGTAAATTGTGATAATGATGCTGATATCGTTGTGTGTTCACTGGGGTTTGCTAGTGAATAGTCAGCCACAAGTCTCTATCACTGTTTTTCTGCCATCACCACCTTCCCAGTGCTACGCAGGGAAAGGCAGAGGAGGTGAAACATTACATGACTTCCTGTTTATACAGTTCAGAAACATTTGCACTTTAATCCAGAGAACAGTCATACTACCTTAGATCACAGGGAACATAGAGAAGCCTGCAGTTTGTCAACTCCCCCCTCCCTCTTGGCCATCAGCTGTCACCATGGCAATCATCTGGATTGCCTCAAAATGCTTCAAACTGGAAATAAGTCTCTTTTAAAACAAGGATTAAAATAAAAACCTAGGGCTTGGCTACAAAAGAATAGCTGGATGGAAGGTGAATTTCTAAAGAATTTGTTAAACTAAATTAAGCATTTGTGAATATTCTTATAAAATAAAAGTGGCCTGAAATCAGTTCCATTTTAAGTGGAAAGTGAATACCATTTTAATTCACTTTCCATTATTCTGGAAGACAATAATCTTATTTTTTAATGCAGCCTCCACCCCGGTAGCTATTCTGCCAACCAGGTAGAGAATAGTTAATTTTATAATAGATCTTCCAGTCAATTTCCATATATAGATGAGTCCCCATATATTACAGAAAAGCCTAATCCTAGGAAACATTAGGTACCCTCAGATACCATGATGTGAGAGAGGAGGCACTGAACAGCTTGCAGAAGGTGGTTGTGACCTAGCAGGATCAATCTCCTAATGCAGATAGTGTGCTAATACCAAGCCATATGACATTTACTCATGCATGCAAGTTGTTATGAAAGCAGCCGGAGTTTCCATCTCTTGTAATCTGCTCAGAAATACCATGCCTCTAAAGGTGACAGACCTTGGTGGCAATATGGACAAACTTGGCACTCTTCCCTTCAGCAGTGTAGAGTGGTTTGATATACACATTTCTGATAAATCCTAGCTTTGCTCTCCCTTACATCCAGTGCTTGGTACATGAAGGGATTAGAACAGAATTAATACACAAATGGAAGTGAGCACATCGGTCTGCATGATCTAATTATCCCTCAGGTTCATCTCGAAATCACAAAAACTGTCATCAGTCCAATGGAATCAAGATTTCACATGTCGTTGTTTCCAGATGGGTCCAAGGTCCAGTCTCTCAAGCCCTGGGAGATGTTAAATTCAAGATCTGGGAAGAGGGAGGTTACCCAGATCTGGGTTCTGATTTCAAACTGCCCCATTTTAAATCAGGTGTATGTCCAAGATGACAAGGTGGGAAAAGCACCTTGGAGAGCAAGGATGGAATCAAACTTACTTCAGCTTTATTTGCTTATAAAATACCCCCAGGCCACTTCATATAAATGTCCATGTTTTAATTGCTTAGACAATTCAAAACTTTACATGATTTCCCATTGCTATCAAATATACTGTATGCCATAGTTCTTTGAGAGGACAACGCTGAAGCTCAAGACTGTTCAACCACTTGACTGGTCCCAGTCCCCCCACCCCATATTTGTCCTTCTTAAAGCATTATTGCTCTATAAAATATTTGGGGAACATACTGTACTAACTAATACTTCCTAACCTACGCAGGCAATATAGTGCAAATGTTTCTCAGGCTATTGCTTGAGGCTTGTTTTACAAAAATGAATACACAGCGGATATACATATCATATGGCATTTAGAAAAGGAATATAAATAGTGCTCTGAAAGACTGAGATAAGTTTATAGTTTACAGAACAACCTGCATATTTAACACATTTGTTAGGCAAAGGAGACATATGCAGTCTAGTGATATTAGCACAAGACTGGGAGCCAGCAGTTCTAATTTAAACTCTCCCTATCCTATTGACTCTCTATGCCTTGGGGAAGTCAATTATCTCTTTCAACATCATTATCATCATCTGTAAAGTAGGCATGACACCTTACAAAGGAGTTGTGATGTTAACAAAGAATGTTGAAGATGCAACATGGCGTGTTTGGGTGTTCTAAGCACAATACTATTAGGTAGGGGCATTTATGTGATAATATTTGATTTGGGGACAGGGTGAAGAGCTCACTGGTCAAGATCTGGGATGACACCAAGTTATGGGGAAGCGTGGTCAAGCTTGTAGATAGGCTGCAGATACAGGCAGACTTAGGCTAGCAAGTTGGGAAGATTGGAATCAAATGAAGTTGGACATCAAGAAATGTAAAGTTCTGCATCTGTGGACAGCCCCACCCCACCCCGCTTACATATCTACAGGCTTGGCAACGCCAAACTGATGAGCACCATGAATGAAAGGGACTTAGGAGTAATACTAGACCATAATATGAACATGAGCCGGCAGAGCCAACAGGGCAAATAATACCCTGGCATGCATCAATTGATGCATCTCCAGCAAAACTAGGGAAGTGATTCTTTGACTCTACTCAGCACTGGTGAGACTGCAGCTGGAGTACTGTGTCCAGTACTGGGTGCTGCACTTCAACAAGGATGTGGTAAAACTTGAGAGAGTCCAGAAAAGGGTCATCTGTGTGATCAGAGACTTGCATGGCAAGCCATACGAGGAAAGGCTGAGGGACTTGCAACTCTTCAGCCTGAGAAAGAGAAGGCTGAGAGGTGACTTGATAGTGGCTTACCACTACATCAGGGGAGTTACATCAAGGGCTCAGTGAACAACTGTTCATCAGGGCACTCTTGAGGAAAACCAGGATTAATGGTCACAAACTCCTGGAAGACTGTTTCAGGCTCAACATCAGGAAAAACTTCTTCACAGCTACGGTGTCCAGGCTATGGAATAAGCTCCCTTCAGAGGTGGTGCAATTGTCTACCCTGGAAATCTTCAAGAGTAGACTGGACAGTCACCTTGCTGTGGTCACCTGACCCCAGTTGTCTTTCCTGCCTGGCACAGGGGACTTGACCCAATGATCTTCCAAGGTCCCTTCCAGACTTGCAACCTATGAATTTATCCATTTTGTAAAACCAGTGGCAGGATACATGATTTTTCTTTTCATTTCCACAAGCTTCATCCTAGTGCCGCCTCACTGATTTTAATGTCATTATATCTGTTTACAGTTTCAATAGCATAAGGCCAGCCTTGAACTTCTGCATTGTTAAAGCTGCTTAAAATCACTAAGATTGATAATGATGATTCCCCCTACATCAGAGAATACTTTAGTTGTGAGGGGTTTCCTTCAGCATCTGAAAAGGAGGCATGCTTGGGGAATGTCTGGAGAATCAATCCTTGGCATTTGGAACAGTCTTCAGAGCAATCAGTAGCTGCATATAAAGCAGAGCAGTCTCAAGGATGCTCTGATTTATCTTGGGAATTAGATGAATGGCCAGACATTCCAGCACTGTGGGGATCACAAAGGTATTTTAAAGTTTTATTTATCTGGTCATGTGCCAAATGCAGTCCAAGTGGACCAGAGCACCTAGCCCACAGTGCTTCAACTTGTATGAAATCTTGTATGATTCTCTTGCTCTCTTAAACTCAAAATTTTAAAATTGCATGAAAAAGAAAGAGTAAACTGAACATGAAAGGTTAAATAGAGAGTGGCCTTCCCTGCCTCCTTAAAAACAAATTAAGGTCTCCAAACAAAGCAGCCAGTCTCTTAATTCTTATCAAATACTTAGCGCACCTTTTTCTCTCAGGTATTTAGGTGGATCAGGTTATCTGATCATAGGTACTTTCAGGGAAACTGGAATTTCTGCTCTGATCACATGCTGTGCTGGAAAACAAACCCAGATAAATCTGGCAGACCTCCCGTAGCACATATTGCCATTTGTCCCTAGGGAATGGAGACCTTGTGTCCTTATCCTGGGCAGCTGGCCTCAGGGCTTCTGGTTTCAATCCACCCTGTATATTAGTTTTAAAATGATCTTTCCTTGATTCACATGCAGTCAGACAAAGACCAGGAGGCTGAACCTCACTGGAAAAAGAAGCAGCACCAAAGGGGATCCAATTAATAATGCATAATTACCAGTCTGTTTGAGCTTTTTATAGATAGAAACTCTGACTCTAGGGAGGGGAGGCAGCTGAAGGGGGGGCGGGGGGGAGGGATAGCTCTGCTTCAGATGAAGCACATCTCTCAGTGTGTACCTGGAGCCTGAGATTTTTTTCTAAGCAGAAAATAGCTCTTTCATGAAGAAACCTAGAGGGAATGTGAGGTGGAAGATGAAGTAAGATTGCCTTTTAAGTGCTTAGGGAGATGCTTTCAGCTTTTTATTTAAACTCCTCACTACCCTCAGGTGCTAGATTAGTCAATATGGCTTGGAGTTGAACGTGCTGCTTTAACATAGGGTTTTTCACTCTCCTCCCCTATGCTGATTCAGCTGGAAATCTTGATCATGCAGCACCAGATACAGAGATTCCACTGTGAGGAACAGCATGGTTTTGTCAAATCTGTCTACTAAGTGGACAAGAGTACAAGAGCAGGTTAAATGCACTGTAAAAGGAGCAAAGTAACTGTAGATATGTGAGCTGGCACTGTGATTGTATTTTCAGTTTCTGCCCTGTTGTGTCTCTTCTTTCTCTGAATTAATCTATGTAATGTCCTCAGGAAGTAGATGTGGAAAGGCAATCACACAGCATCTATTTCAAGCTATTAGAAAACAAGAACATGCATACACATGCAAAACGGTATTCATACAATATCAGTCTGATCTTTTTAAAGGGTGCTTTCAGCAGTGGACACCATAAGAATGCATAACATGACATAGTTGCCAAAAGTACTTGTTAGTCAATTCAAGAAGCTTTGCAAAACTTAATTTCATTTGCATGTGTATTATCTGAGACTTTTCAGAGTGAATACCAGTTGAGGAAAAATGCCCAGGTCGCCCTTCCAGAATCTGACACCCTCTGGGAGCCCACAGAATGGGTACGGCACAACTAGGCAATGGTAGAACAAGCTCACCAGTGCCCTGCTAACAATGTGCTTTAGCACATGAAGGAAGATGTTAGTGTATTTTATCTGCTGAAACCACCAGGAACAATTTTAGTTATGTCCCCCTTGTGAACCTTGTGAACCCGGACATTGAACCAGTATGGACTAGATGGGTTAAATCCCTTCGCATCTATCAACTACCAGATGTAAGTAACTTTCTGTTACTATTATCCTAGGTTAAATACAAATCAGTGACTGAGGTTTTGTCTACGTGGGGATTTTAACCACCCAGAGCAGCTGCACAGAGGCAAATTATACTACATTGGTATAAATCATAGGGTTTGGCCTGTGTGATCTCACAGGTGGCTACAAATCCAGTGCAGACAAAGCTTGAGAGTTGAGAAAACTTCGTATCCTCTACTAACCCCCTAGGTCGCCCAGCCCTGTTATTTTAACATGACACTGATTCTATGCATATACATTTTCAAACTTTTGTTCCTTACCTCTGTTTAAGTGCAAAATTGATCTTTTATAAAATAACCCCATTTGACTTTATTAGCCATTAGTTTTCTCCATTTAGATTGATGTAATTTGGTTAATATTTTGGCCAGTTGCCAGTTACTTCAGTAAAATGCATTTTGGCTGGAACAGAGAATTAGATTGAAGTGCAGCATTGGAGTTATTAAACACAATGTCCAAGGCACAAGAGTGGAAGAGCAGCAAGAATAAAGGATACACAGTTCATCCTATAAAAGATACCACTCTAAGACTTCTTGCCTCTTGCATAATTTCTGGACCATTGCAGCTACAACATTATTCTTACACTACGAGGTACAAAAAATGGTCTGTATTTAACATACCACAGTTGTTCTTGTGGGACTAATTGCTCACACTTAAAAAAAGGAGTAGAGAGGGAAGAAGAGGGCATGGAATGACATGTTGGATACTAGGCAGGCAAGGTTCTCTGAGTCGATGTGGTATCTTAGACCAACTGGGTTGTCTAATAAAAGATATCACATCTACACAAAAAGCCTTGCCTCCCTATGTCATTACATCAACACAGTTACAACCAAAAGCCCAGCAGCCTGCCTGATACTTGCTTTTTCGAACTAGAGGACAATAGTTCACATTTTGAAGAAATGGGAGTTAAGTGACCAATTAGGTGGCCAAAATTCTTTTTGCTAGCCTATGCTAAATAAAATGACTTGATTTTTTTTGGCAGGTCAAGGGAGAGACATAAAGGAACAGAAAAGGGTTAAATGAAGTATTCTACAGATATTGCTGACATACTCTGTGTTTGTATGAAAGAAACTAAACAAATTTCATGGCAGTGAAAATATTTCTAGGACAAGACAGAGAAAAAAATAGAGCTCTGTGTCTGGTGAACACTGAAATCCAGTGTGAGATTTGCTGGTCACAGATGACAAGATTAGCTAATGGTACTTGCAAAGGAGTCAGATAAGTGGCAGACTCCACTAACCAATTCATTCGTTAATTTGGATTAAAGAGGGAAACAGTTTGAATTGCTGTAATGGACTCTGGCTGTGAACCCTTGCCAAAAGAAATCCAATAATACAGACATATTCTTTCACGGAGAGGCAGCTCTTCTGAACACATCCTAAGCACTGGCCTTTGCCTGTAAATTAATAGTTTTAGTATTAAACAAAGATTCTTAGCTTGACCTGTGGAAAGATTAAACATAATTTACATCTATTTACTTTACAACTGGCCAGTGGTACACTCTTATTCATGTAAATCCCAAAGCTGCTAGAGTTGTGTAATTATTGATTCCACAAGGAATTTAGTGTTGATTAAGATCAACATTCAGCCACTGAGAACGTCAGATTTCTGCTTAGCTTTGATTTTATTATGTATATTTTATTGCAGAGGCAAGTTATTGTGCAGCAAAAGCAGAACACCGAAGGAGCTAGGAGCAGCAATCATAATCTGATTCTGAACTGATGAGCAAAAAAGGAGTTTACTGTTTTTTTTAATGGCCACTGGGATTACCCTTTCTTCCAGAGAGAGGCACCGCCAAGCAACTTTTGCAGGGGGGAGTTCCCCAGCAAGTGACCTGTTTTTAAAATGCATGTAAATGAGGTTCCACCCCAGTGTCTATGAATTCCAGACTTCCAGCTGAATGCCATTTTATAATGAAAAGGACCTAACAAGCACTTCCCAGCTGTCCCAAAGCAAAGCTGATTTCTCTGGTTTTTAAAGCAAAAAGCAATTCTGTCTGATCACTGTTGTTGTCTCAACAGGAAATGGGGTGACTGGGCTCCAAGACTGGCTTCCAGCATGGTGGAAATGGAGTAACAGAAAGGAATTTTAGAACGGAGAATAAATGCAAATGTAGGAGCCTTACACCAGTACTTAGATTTCTCGGGGGGGGAGAGTAAACAAATTTTACTTCTTTAAATCAGTATGCAGGCATAAGCAATCAGCAGATTTCATGTGCAATTTGCTGTGAATTGGCATTCTTCCTCAATATACTCTTATGAACCAAAACTGATGACTGTGCTGGGGGATGGGAGCTGAGTTTGAGGCTTACAGTATTTCTACACACTCACTGCAATACATTCAAGCTTCAGTAAGCAATGCGTGTTGGTTTAAAGCAGAGGGTGCAAAAATGTGGATCCTTGTTCCGATCAGTTGTTATGTATATTTGTGGAACAGGGATTCTTTGCTCATTCTTTGTAGAGTATAAATTAAGATGTACTCCATGAAATATGGTCACATCAGAAATCCAGACTTTCAGCCATGCAGTGCTTAAACTGGTTACCCTTTTTCAGAGTCAGTTGTATGGCCACTTTCTGACCTCATCTTGCTAACACTACAGGACAGCCCTGCTGTCTCTCAGTGAGTTACATTTGCAATTGTATGGAAACAGCAGCAATTAGTTAAGCATGCTTCTGCCTGCCTTCTTTCATATCACCCAACTTGTACTCTGTTGATAGTAACTTTTTCTGTACCAAAAACTGCTTACAATTCTAGTAGGCTGCAGTTGGTGCTGAGCAATTTGGAAAAATATTTACAGTCAGTGTTCTGCACTGAATCATTTTTTAAATTAATTAGCTAATTTTTAAACACATGTCAAGGACCTCTTCTAGAACTGACTCTCCAAGCCAAGTTTCTGCTGGAGGAATTTCTACAATACCTAGCAGTGGCCATTAACCCAGGGGTGAGCAATTATTTCAGCTGGAGGGCCACTTAAGTTTTGGTGAGCTGTTAAGCTTCTGAGGGCCGCACACCTAAAATCTGTAAAAAATTATCATGTTAACAAATTATAGATAAAAAACAAAAGCAATCAAAATTTATGGAAGAGGTAATGTCTTTTATTAGGCCAACTAGATATTTGAAAACAAATTATTATATTTATCTGCAAGCTTTCATGCACACTCACCCTTCATCAGGCATAGGAGAGAGCAGAGATTGTAAAAATTATCCTAGGTAGAAATGAAAATTCATATTTCACAGGAGAGCTGAAGGTATTTTAAAAGAAGCTCTTTAGTGTAATATGAATTTTAATTTCTACTTAGGAGAACTCTTACGATATCTGCTCTCTTGATTCCTTTTGCCGCTAGATGAATATGGCTATAATCTGGATACCAGATAAAAAACAAATCATATATGAACAATCAAATATGTACTATAACATATTTTAATTTCATTTCAAAAAATAGTTCTTGTCCCAGTTTAGGTTTTTTTGAGTAGCATATACAGAGGTGATTGCAAAATAGCTCAAAACCAAGTCTTCTTGTGTGTAGGGGGTGGGGAAATGTGGGGGGAGGAGAAGGGGGTTGTGGGGGGAGGTCTGGAAGGTATATGGGAGGTGTGGAGTTTAGATGTGTGTTTTTTTGTGGGGGTGCATGTGTGGGGGGGCAGCCTACATGCTAGGTCCTGGGAGCTGGCTAGGGGTGAGGGTAGGGAAGGAGAGGGTAGAGGGTAGATGGAATGGGTGGAAAAGCAGTCAGGAGCAGAAGCTAGAGCCCCGTGTGCAGGAGGAGGAGCCACCCGGCTATAAGTCCCTGCCTGGCTGGGTGTGTGGTGCCTGACACAAATCCCCTTGGCTGCAGTCCTTCCCTGTGCTACCTACTGCCTGGAGCAGCGCGGCAGGTCCAGGAGATGGAGGAGGAGTCACTGGCGATGGAAGGAGTGGAGCAGTACTGAGGCACCTGCAGCCAGACTGGGAGCTGTTCTGTTGTGAAGCTGTGTGTGCTGGCCAGAGCTGGAGTCATCGGGCATGGGTGGAAGCACGATGCGAGCTGTCCTGGCAGGAGTAGATGGGGCTTGGTCCCATGCAGAGTGCCACAGGGGCAGCTGTGGGCCAGATACAATCAGTTGGTGGACATGCACTCACAGGCCGGATCCAGCCTGTGCACCATATTTTGCCCACCTCTGCATTAAACAGTTGACATTTGCTAAAAGTTACCACAGCAGCCCCTGAAATAACACTTTTCCCCTGTCAATACCGAGAATGTGGAATATCTATGGCAACTTTTGGTGAAAAGAAATTTTTTAATGATTGGTTGACAGATCACAGCTAGGAGCTGCAGAAATGTGCTCTAAATTGAAATGGTTTGCACGTTCAATTTTGAGGATCACTTTAACAAAAGTACAATTGAAAAAAAAATATCTTGTGCAAAAAACAGCAAGTTTTTCATTCCTTGGAATGGCTTTTCCCTTATTCAAAAATGCTATCCAGTCTGTTCAATAGGAAAGTGCCACTATTTCAAATGTTTCTGCTGCTATTAATATTACTGGAGGGCATCTATTCCTATGGCCATGGAGGAGACTAACACTAGACATACTGCATCGTGGGACTGTAGATGGGGTGCAGCTGTGAGCCCACATCCTGCCTGTGAGGCCATGTCATCCATCCCATGGGTCCATAAATTTGGTGGCAGGGGTGTAGGGGCAGCATTAATTACTGCTCCCCCCGGCCAAACTTCTGGATTCATGGGAAGACCCATGGGCTGGATGACATGGCCCTGCATGCTAGATCGCACCGGAGCACAGTACAACCAGAATGCAGGGTCACTCCATGGCTGGATCTGGCATGTGGGGTTGGGTTGGCACGTGGGGACTGACATGGGACCTGGTGCAGAAACTGACCATATGGGATTTGGCCCACTGACTGGCCCTGTGCCACTCATCTGGCATGAGGGGGCTGGAGGGTCAAGCATCACAGCTTTAAGGAAATAACTCTGTCATATATTATTTTTGTTCTCCTCAGTAACTATTCTAAGTAGCACATAGTTAATTTGCACCATATACTGCAAATGTACTATATCAGGAAGTATCGGGAGGTGTCAAAAAAAATATTTACTGCTGCTGAAAAGGTCGCCTGAAAAGTTATTCCAACATTTCACTAGTCAAAAACCTGTAGAACCACTAAATTGTGATGGAAACATTATTGTCAGCTGATGTCGTATGCTGGGCTTCATTATGGTTACCTAGTTTCCCTGCCATGTCTTTCTGTTCCATCACTTTCAGCGTGTGGCCAAGCTGCAGCATTTATATGAGTGTGCACTTTGCAGGCACTAACTTATTTTACAGAGCATTTTCCTGATAATGGCAGCCAAGTTATAGTGTGAATGTGGTCAATTTGAAAAAAAGTATTGCTGAGGAAGAAAAATAAGTGAATGCATCATCCAGAAGGCCTGCATTTCTAATACTTTTCTTTACTGAAATCATCCTATTTCACCCAATTAATCTTAGCCTAAGAGTTACCAGTTTAGCCCAGTTTGTAAACAATCCATTTGAGAGAAAGTGAGAGAGGGAGTGCATGTGAGCAGATACATACTCTCAATATAATGCAACTCATTTATCAGCAATCATAGAGTACATATAAAGACAAAAGAAACCATGGAAACAGCAATGTCTTAGGCCTGAGGTGATGGTGAACAAACACCTGGATCTAAGTTTGTGATACAAAATGACCACTGCAGTTTGGTTGCGTTTAGTAAGATATAATAAGGTAGAACAAGAAAAAGGAGAGAATTTCCCTCTGCTTTCTAGTGTTAAGGTGTTTGGATCCAGGCTCAGGTTAACCCTTTAGTGCACCTTCTACTTATTACTGTATATTTATATTCATTTTTTTCACTAATAATTATAATATGCAAAATAAGCACAACTAGGCCCCTTCTTCACTTAGGGTTCTAGACAGGTGCCTAATTTATCTATGCATTCATTTGGCCCCGTTCAGAACTGGTTAGTTTCATAAAGAAGGACCCCCAAATTAATTACTCTTTGTAATTAAATACCTGATTAATATATTTTTCTGTACTGAGAAAAGTGCTGAATAAATTATGAGTTTGATTAGTCTATATTGTCTTGGCAGTTGGTCAATGAATGGCTTGCATGAACAAATTTTAGCTTACATTTTGCTTGAAAAATGGTCATTATAAACTGTTTATGCTGCATGATTAATCACCTAATTAATATAATAGCTTCCAGTCCCCAATTATATGACCCAATTTTCCACAAACATTTAGAATAGTAAGACAGATCTGGTGTGCAAATAAGACTACCTATTCAAAACGTCATTTTCAGTGCGAATATTGACAAAGATATTTGCTCACCCAAGTATTCAAAATGCTTTGTGTGAATAAAAAAAGCTAGATCAATTGTTCATGAATGACAAAATTAGGTTGATCTTTGATTTTGCTCAAGAAGATCAAGGATTTTATTCACAATAATATACAATACTATTTTGCTGTAATTCACCAAATATATTGAGAGGGGTAATAACAGTGATTAATATGCTACAGAGATAAACTTAGTAGAAAGAACAATATATATGCTTCTTTCCGTATAGGCTACACAATAACTCAGGAAGGAAATATGGAAAGCTCTAAAATGTAGAAACATTAAAAGGCAGATTCTAATATATTATTCCAAAAAGGGTTTTGTTAACTAATATCCCCAGCACAATCAATGGGACTAATTACATATCAATATACTAAGGTAGAATAACATTTTGAACATCTGGTTTTAGAAGGAGGATGAAGAATTATATAGCGTGGTACAAGCTACAGGAAAAGCTGGGATGAAATTTAAAGAAAAGAAACCTAAAGTTTAACATCAGAAAGACTTTTTTGACAGTGCTGATTTTCAGACTGTGAAACAGTTTTGCCTGGTGCATGTTACACTTAAGACATGCTTAACCAGTAAATCATGTCTTAAGTAGCCAGTACCCAGCCACATGTTAAGACAATTAATGGTGTGATAGAACAAAGAATAAGCCACAAGGTTAATGCACAAAAAATATGTAATAACTTTGTGGACGGTTCCTATCGCGCATTAATTGAATGTGTGGCCAAGCTGGGGCTCCCAACCTCAGGGGCTCCCAGCCTCAGACTCCCACCCATGGGAGCTTGCTACTTGCCAGTGCAGGGGGAGCCCAAGATTTGTAAGCCTAGTCTTATACTGCACATTAAAAAACATACTATAAGGAGGCAGCCTGTGCTGGACAAGAGGATGTGTGTATTACTTACTTTGAGCTTTGATTGTTTTCACTCTGATTCTGTCACAAGCTCTAAGGATCAAGTTGACCTCAGACAGCTGTCCAGCTGCTCAGCTCCAACTCAAGGCAAAAATTCTTAGCAGAGTCTGTAAATTTCTTTGTGAGGCTCCCTCCACCCCCTGACCGACACTGTTGAGAGCCTGTGGAGCTAAGGCTAAGCCAAACCCTTGAAAAACATTTAGGTCACCACCTAGCAAATACACCAAGGGACTGCTGAAGAAAAGCATAATAACCTTTGAGCTTCAGTCATTTCAACTTAAATTTTACTGCAAGGGAATGTAGCCATGATTCAGTGCATTTTAGAGGAAAGCACTCAATACGCGCTCCCTTTTAGTTCTCTTCACTCAGAAAGTTGTATTTTCAGCATTTACAGGTTTTCAAAGGCACAAAAGATGCCCCTAAGTGGCAGATCATGCCACTGCCCATCCCAGTGCTACAAATCATGATTTCTTCCCTGATCTTTTTTCAGATGGAACAGAGGGCACAAACTAGGGAGCAATCTGTGGCTGGTACAAAGGCAAGGAAAGAAAATGCTTTTATTTTGTGCCTGTTACTTTTAATTAAGTCTCCATCAGGGCTTTTCTATACGGGGTCTGAGATTATCAAGCTCAGAAGTAGGGGAAATAATGAATCTAAAAACATGAAGAACTGCATCTACCAAAAGAATTTGGGTGGCTCAGGTGCTGGAGAACATTATATAAATGTGGCAGAAGAGTTAGGAAGTAGCTAAAGACAAGAAAACAGTATGCAGCATTTTCAGCATCTTGACTGGGAAGGGAAAAAAACAGAGCAGAGAAATGGTGAACATTAATCCAATATTTCCTTATGCTGGCACAGCAGCTCTGGATACACAACAGGAGATCACACTTTGGAGCAGCTGACCCAGAAAGCTGGTTTTTGCGTGACTGAACTGATACACACTTCTGGGGCAATGGCTTTGGACAACTTGCTGCAACCCAAAATCATCAGTGACTTCCATGCAAAATGATTAGTCAATGTTTACATCCTTCAAATACTGGTAGAAAATAACAAGGGTTCCCTTTAGTCATTGTTTAAACAACTGTTCATAATTTCTTCTGTAAATCTCTCCTCAGAT